>NC_090031.1:6642500-6990000 GCF_037176765.1 Anolis sagrei | reverse complement strand
ATCTATCTATCTATCTATCTATCTATCATCTACTTAGGCTGGGGATGGATGCATGGATAGATAGATGAGAGATGGATGGATGGATAGATAGATAGATAGATAGAAACGGATCCAACTGAAGTTGGATCAACACTGCCATAGAATGCAGTTTGGAATTGCTTTATATGGTCAGTGTAAAGACTTCCATGCAGATAAGCTGCATTTTACGGGTCAACACTGACCATACAATGCATTCCAGTGTAAATCCAGGCTAAATTAGCCAATTAATTAGTACTAGTAGCCATAATAATTACTATGCCTGTAGACTTATTATTGCTCAAAAAGTCCATCAGTGGTTTCCAACCTTTTACTCCAAACCCTTTGCAAAAATATATAATGTGGCCAGGGAAAGGGTCCCTCCAGAACTGTGACTGGGCTCCTGTCAGAGTGCATGAAGGATACAAAGGAATACTCATGACTATACAATTGTGATTTAGAAATATTTCAATTTGTGAGAGGTTTTATTTTTCGCTTTCCAGGAGTGCAATTGACCACGGTCCGCTTAACCACGCACCAATGGAGAAGACCTCCCGCCTTCTCCAAAGCCGGGTGACCTCCGTTCATGCTGCGGCGCATCACAGGAAAGAGCCCTTCCTTGGGTAATAAACGTTCATTATTCTCGGAAAACAAGGTCCATAAAACCAGCCCACCAAAACCACCGTGCTGTTTGGGCACTGTCATCTGTGAAAGGAAATCTATTACATTTTTTTTTCACAGCTCTAACAACATCTTGCACCACTTTCACACACCTTCTCTAGTCAATACATATTCGTGGGGACCACTTTGGGAGGTTCGACGTTGTTTTGGGGTCTTCCTATATAGCACAACATAACCCCAATGTAAACCTGCCTACTCATAACAACACTTAGAAAACAGGGTGATTACTACAGGAAACAATCAGGGCCAGCTAACACCTCCCAACCAATTATTCCACCAGGCAGGAAGCAGCCAGGCTTTGAAGCTGCAAGGCTATTCGATGCTAATCAAGCTGGCCAGTTGCAACGTTCACACTCAAACAGACAAGAGTTCTTTCTCCCACCCTGGACATCATTCCACGCTCTTCCCAGATTTGAACCTCTCTGACCTGTCGTTTTTCGGTCCCGCTGGCACAAGGGTTTAACCCATTGCAGAGGTAGTGAACCTCACTACCTCTGAGGATGCTTGCCATAGATGCAGGCAAAACGTCAGGAGAAATGCCTCTAGAACATGGCCCTATAGCCCGAAAAAACCCACAAGAACCTAGTGATTCCAGCCATGAAAGCCTTTGACAATACAACAACAACAACAACAACAACAACAATAATAATAATAATATAGAATATAACAATAGAAACTGCAAGTCGCTTCTGGTGTGAGAGAATTGGCCGTCTGCAAGGATGTTGCCCAGGGGATGCTGCCCGGATGTTTTGATGTGTTACCATCCTTGTGAGAGACTTCTATCATGATCCCATATGGGGAGCTGGAGCTGACAGAGGGAGCTCATCCGCACTCTCCAAATTCGAACCTGCGACCTGTCAGTCTTCAGTCCTGCCGGCACAGGGGTTTAACCCACTGTGCTACCAGGGGCCCTTAATAATATAATAATACTAATATATTAAATAAAATACTACTGATAAAATATAATATTTTAAATGGGTTAAACCCTGCTGGCACAAGGGTTTAGCCCATTGCAGCACCAGGGCTCCAATAATAATAATAATAATAATAATAATAATAATAATAATAATAATAATAATCTAACAATATAATACAACACAATAAATCATTGTGTTGTATAAAAATAATATACAATATAATAATACAGTATAATAATATAATAATACTAATATATTAAATAAAATATTACTGATAAAATATATTTTAAATAATATAATACAAGACAATAAATTATTCTATTGTATAAAAATAATATACAATATAATAATACAGTATAATAATATAATAATACTAATATATTAAATAAAATACTACTGATAAAATATAATAATAAATATTGATAGGTAAAGGTAAAAGTTTTCCCCTGACATTAAGTCCAGTCATGTCCGACTCAGGGGGTTGGTACTAATCTCAATTTCTAAGCCGAAGAGCTGGCATTGTCCATAGACACCTCCAAGGTCATGTGGCCGGCATGACTGCATGGATGACTACATGATAAACTGTTTTATTGTTGTGTATTTGTATATTTGAAGTAGTAATTTTTTTATTGCAAGCTGCTTTGTGTATCCATATGGAGAGATAAAGCAAGATATAAATAAATAAAAAATAAAATAAAATAATAAAATAATAATTTCCCCATTTTTCCCATTGAACCCACAGCTTTCCAGTCTGTCCCTCAAGTCATAATATACGACCAAAATCTCTTATGACTACATTTCCCAATAATAATAGTATCATAATATAATACTAATATATTAAATAAAATACTACTGATAAAATATAATAATATGTAATGATATGTTTTATTATTGTATATTTGAAGTTGTAATGTTTTCGGTTGCAAGCTGCTTTGTGTCTCCATATAAGACATAAATAAATAAAAATAAATAAATAATAGAAATAATAATTTCCCCTTCTTTCCCATTGAACCCACAGCTTTCCAGTCTGTCCCTCAAATCAGGGCCACATAAAACCAACCTTTCGGAGCCAGGCATCCAAGACGACCGGAGATCCTCTGAATTGCTTGGAAACTGCGATGCCACCAGGTCTTTTCTTCCAAAACAAAGTCATAATGGGACCTGTCTCTCCTGTTTCAGGCTCCAAAATGGCTCTTCTTTGTGTTTTTGCTCATGAGGTCAGGCACTCAGGCTCAGGGCAGGTGCCTCCAATTGGAGCTGATTGTGGTCCTACTGTTCTGAACTCCACCAACAATGGAATTGAACCAAACTTGGCACAAAGAATTCCCATGACCAACAGAAAATACTAGAAGGGTTTGGTGGGCATTGACCTTGAATTTGGAAGTTGTAGTTCACCTACATCCAGAGAACACAATGGACTCAAACAATGATGGATCTGGTGGACAAAACTTGGCATGAATCCTCAATAAGCCCAAATGGTGGAATTTGGGGGAAACCGACGTTGACATTTGGGAGTTGTAGTTCACCTACAATCAAAGAGCATTCTGAACTCCACCAATGATGGAATTGAACCAAACTTGGCACACAGAACTCCTATGAACAACAGAAAATACTAGAAGGGTTTGGTGGGCATTGACCTTGAATTTGGAAGTTGTAGTTCACCTACATCCAGAGATCACAATGGACTCAAACAATGATGGATCTGGACCAAACTTGGCATGAATCCTCAATAAGCCCAAATGGTGGAATTTGGGGGAAACAGACGTTGACATTTGGGAGTTGTAGTTCACCTACAATCAAAGAGCATTCTGAACTCCACCAATGATGGAATTGAACCAAACTTGGCATAAAGAACTCCTATGAACAACAGAAAATACTAGAAGGGTTTGGTGGGCATTGACCTTGAATTTGGAAGTTGTAGTTCACCTACATCCAGAGATCACAATGGACTCAAACAATGATGGATCTGGACCAAACTTGGCATGAATCCTCAATAAGCCCAAATGGTGGAATTTGGGGGAAACAGACGTTGACATTTGGGAGTTGTAGTTCACCTACAATCAAAGAGCATTCTGAACTCCACCAATGATGGAATTGAACCAAACTTGGCACACAGAACTCCTATGAACAACAGAAAATACTAGAAGGGTTTGGTGGGCATTGACCTTGAATTTGGAAGTTGTAGTTCACCTACATCCAGAGATCACAATGGACTCAAACAATGATGGATCTGGACCAAACTTGGCATGAATCCTCAATAAGCCCAAATGGTGGAATTTGGGGGAAACAGACGTTGACATTTGGGAGTTGTAGTTCACCTACAATCAAAGAGCATTCCGAACTCCACCAAAGATGGAATTGAACCAAACTTGGCATAAAGAACTCCCATGACCAACAGAAAATACTAGAAGTGTTTGGTGGGCATTGACCTTGAATTTGGAAGTTGTAGTTCACCTACATCCAGACAGCAGTGTGGACTCAAACAATGATGGATCAGGACCAAACTTGGCATGAATCCTCAATAAGCCCAAATGGTGGAATTTGGGGGAAATAGACCTTGACATTTGGGAGTTGTAGTTGCTGGGATTTGTAGTTCACCTGCAATCAAAGAGCATTCTGAACTCCACCAATGATGGAATTGAACCAAACTTGGCACACAGAACTCCTATTACTTGTGATTTTGTGATACGTAATCCAGGATATATATCTCATTTGCTGTGACATACTGTGTTTTTCTGTCAGTAAAATAATAATAATAATAATAATAATAATAATAATAATAATAATAATAAATGATACAAGGGTCTGGAGTTCCTCAAGTTGCTTCTGATACAACCAGAGGCGGCCATAGGTAATTTTCAATTATAAGCAAACAGTATTTTGGCACCCACCCACCCCCCACCAATCACTGATATATATTTTCTGTTCGTTGTGGGAGTTCTGTGTGCCATATTTGGTTCAGTTCCATCATTGGTGGAGTTCAGAATGCTCTTTGATTGTAGGTCAGTGTTTCTCAACCTTCCTAATGCCGCGACCCCTAAATACAGTTCCTCATAGTGTGGTGACCCCCAACCATAACATTAATTTTATTGCTACTTCATAACTGTGATTTTGCTCCTGTTATGACTCAGAATGTAAATATCCAGTATGCAAGATGTGTTTTCATTCACTGGAGCAAATTTGGCACAAATACCTAATATTCCCAAATTTGAATACTGATGGGGTTGATTTTGTCATTTGGGAGTTATAGTTACTGGGCTTCACCTACAATCAAAAGCATTCTGAACTCCACCAACAATGGAATTGAACCAAACTTGGCATACCGAACTCCCATGACCAATAGAAAATATTGGAAGAGTTTGGTGGGCATTGACCTTGAGTTTGGGAGTTGTAGTTCACCTACATCTAGAGAGCACTGTCGACTCAAACAATGATGGATCTGGACCAAACTTGGCACAGATCCTCAATATGCCCAAATGTGAACACTGTTGGAGTTTGGGGAAATGATACTTGACATTTGAGAGTTGTAGCTGCTGGGATTTATAGTTCACTTACAATCAAAGAGTATTATGAACCCCACCAATGATAGAATTGGGCCAAACTTTCCACACAGAACCCCCATGACCAACAGAAAATACTGTGTTTTCTGATGGTGTTAGGTGACCCCTCTGACACCCCCTCACGACCCCTCCAGGGGTCCCAACCCCCAGGTTGAGAAACACTGTTGTAGGTGAACTATACATCCCAGTAACTACAACTCGCATATGTCAAGGTCTATTTTCCCCCAAGAGTGCCTCAAGAGCGCCCCTGGGCAAAATCAACTATACTGCAAAGGCTTACTTTGCATAATGGGTGAGCCGCCCCTGGATACAACCCCCCCCCCCCCCATAGACAAAAACACAGTTTCTCAGGGTAGGTAAGCCAACCTCTATTTTTATGGCAGGAAGGGGACTTGTGGCCCGGCGGATGTTGCAGGATCATAGTTCCCATCATCCCTGAGTTTTGAAGTCCAACAATATTCAAAAAGATGGGTGTGGAAGCCACAATTTTGCATGCGGAATTTTGTATGCACAATTTTGTATTTCGATGGATCCAAGGGAAGAAAATGCCATCCACATTTTGGGTCATGAAAGCAAAAAAATTTTTATTCATGATTCGAAACTACATTGAACTACCACGAGGAAGACTCTTCAATTCGGGGGTGTAATCCAGTTAAGAAAGTAACACGAAACGGTTTAATACATTAGAATCACGGCCACAAATTATTATTATTCTTTCTTTTTCTTTTTTTCATTGAGTCAATCAGTTTCAGAATCGCATACAATATAAAAAGAGAGAAGGAAAAAGGAAAGAAAAAAGGAACCGAAAAAGAAAAATTAGGATCCCCGCCCCGCCCGCCCCCCAATTATACAAGGGTGAAATATACAGTACTGAATACTGAGACTTCTCTGTTTTACAATCCGTTATTGGTTTGATTTTTTTTCTCTTTTTCTTTTGCGTGAAATCAGTATAGGAACAAGATGAAGAACATTCAAAATGTTTTCTTTGTATTTACAAACAGTTTTCGCTGCTGTTCCGTGTCGAACCCAAAAGACCCCATGTTTCCGCTTCGAAGCCTTCTTCTTTTTTTTCTTTTCTTTTCGTGTTTTTTTTTCTTCGAAATTGTCTCTCGAAAAGTTGCCAACGCAACCCGGATGATTATTTACCATTATTATTAAAAACGCCGCGGCTGCCGTTATTTAATATTTCAAAGATTACAATGTATATTACATGTCATGAAGGGAGACAAAAGAGTTAATTACAAGATGCCAAAAAGAGGGAAGGAAAAGAAAAATCAGGATTTCGTTAAAAAATTTATTTCAAAGAGAGAGAGAGAAAGAGAGAGAGACAAACTACAGTGTGAATATTGTTTAGAGCAGCCGTTCTCCAAACCCAGCACACGCCAACTTCAAATCCCATCCCTTCCATGTCTGGGGATGATGGGAGTTGGAGTCTGGCCTTGCCAAGTTTGGGAAGGGCTGGGTTTTTATTTAGAGGTAGTAGTGAGCACTCTAAGCTAAAGAACATGTTTCTATTGGTTCGTTATGAGTTTCGCATGAGGTAATAAAGCTGTGTTTCGATTGGTGAGATGTATAAATACTCTTTTGCTACACTATGTACAAGATTCGGAAGAACGGCACCCAATTTTCGCCGGGTCCGTCTCGCTGCTTTCTGCAAATGGGGGGTGGCAAGCTGTTTTGCCTCTGATGGACCATCTCTGTCCAACAATGACGAACAAGAAGGAGGATGGCATTTGAGCAAAGAGGAGGAAGAAAGAAGTAGTCCTTTGAAGGCCCCAGGCTTTGGTCCTTCAGATATTTTGGAATCCTAGACAACACAGTTGGAAACACTGGGAACTGAATTCCAAAACCCTTAGGAGACCCAAGTTGGAGAACCACAGGTCCAAAACCCTTAGGAGACCCAAGTTGGAGAACCACCTTAGGAGACCCAAGTTGTAGAATCCTTAGGAGACCCAAGTTGGAGAACCACAAGTCCAAAATCCTTAGGAGACCCAAGTTGGAGAACCACAGGTCCAAAACCCTTAGGAGACCCAAGTTGGAGAACCACCTTAGGAGACCCAAATTGTAGAATACTTAGGAGACCCAAGTTGGAGAACCCTTAGGAGACCCAAGTTGGAGAACCACCTTAGGAGACCCAAGTTGGAGAACCCTTAGGAGACCCAAGTTGGAGAACCACAAGTCCAAAACCCTTAGGAGATCCAAGTTGGAGAACCACAGGTCCAAAACCCTTAGGAGACCCAAGTTGGAGAACCACAATGGGTCTCAACAAAAAGCAAATCAAGGAAGCGTGGAGGCATTCATCTAAGAATGAATGTCAACATAGGGAGAAATGGAACAAAACCACCCACATACCAGTGTTTTTCAATCTGTGGGTCCCCAGATGTTTTGGCCTTCAACTTGCAGAAGTCCTAACAGCTGGTAAACTGGCTGAGATTTCTGGGAGTTGTAGGCCAAAACACCTGGGAACCCACAAGTTGAGAACCACTGCTATATACTTGTGTATAAGTCTAGAGATTTTTGTCAAAAATTTCACTAAAAATTCAACTTATCCAAGGGTCATAGTGAATACTGCTGACTCTTATCTACAAAGGAACCAAGGAACCTTTATCTAAAAATGAACTGTCTCTTCTGAGATGATTGGCCAAAGGCAAGAAGAAACTAAATAGAATCATAGAGTTGGAAAAGACCTCATGGGCCATTCAGTCCAACCCCATTCTGCCAAGAAGCAGGAAAATTGCATTCAAAGCACCCCCAACATATGGGCATCCAGCCTCCAAAGAAGGAGCCTCCACCACTCCGGGAGCAAGAGTTCCACTGCTGAACAGCTCTCACAGTGAGGAAGTTCTTCCTCATGTTCAGGAGGAATCTCCTTTCCTGTGGTTTGAAGCCACTGTTCCACGTCCTAGTCTCCAGAGCAGCAGAAAACAAGCTTGCTACCTCCTCCCTATGACTTCCTCTCACATATTTATATATGGCCCTCATCATGTCTCTTCTCAGCCTTCTCTTCTGCAGGCAAAACATGCCAAGCTCTTGAAGCTGCTCCTCATAGGGCTTGTTCTCCAGACCCTTGATCATCTGAGTCACCCTTCTCTGGACACATTCCAGCTTGTCAACATCTCCCTTCAATCGTGGTACCCAGAATTGGACACGGTGTGATTCCAGGTGTGGTCTGACCAAGGCAGAATAGAGGGGGAGCATGACTTCCCTGGATGTAGGCACTAGACTCCTTTTGATGCAGGCCAAAATCCCATAAGCACTGACCCCCTCTACTATCTCCACCTGTCCAGAAGAACCGAGCTCCTAAAACATTTCTCTCTCTATGGAATAACCCTCGATTTGTCCACTAATCTTATCAAAATCCATGATTTTAGTCCCCAAACCTGTCATTGACTTATACATGAGGTCAACTTATACAAGAGTACAAGAGTTGTTCTTTGTAAAGGCCCTAAATGAGTGGTTCTCAACCTGTGGGTCCCTAGATGTTTTGGCCTTCAACTCCGAGAAATCCTAACAGCTGGTAAACTGGATAGGATTTCCCAGTTTACCACCTGGGGACCCACCAGTTGAGAACCACTGCTGAATTGGGTTGTTGTAGGTTTTTCGGGTTGTACGGCCATGTTCTAGAAGAACATTGCTGAATTAACAGATTCTGGGCTTTGGACCTCTAGATAGTTGTAGACCTTGGTTCTCAGTAGCGTTGGCCAACATCATTGATGGTTGGCCAAGGCTATTGGGAGCTGAAGTCCAAAACTCAACGTTGGAGAACCCTAGGTCTAAGTAGCTTTGATAAGACAGTGGATCCCAACAAATGATGAATCATGGAAGCCTGGAAAAGTCAACGGTTGTCAATATGAGAAGAAAGGAGATGTGGAAAATTAAAAAACGGATTGGGTTCTGAAATCCAAATTGCAATGGAGGTTCAGCTAGGTATGAGGACCCTACTATGACGTCTTCTGTGAAACCAAGAAGTCAATGGCATGTTGGCCCTCCTTCTGAAGCCCATTGATAATAACTTATTCTTCATCAAATACTTCTGGGGCTACAAACAATGGTAAATTGTGGCCTAGCTGGATAAAGTGCTTGGTTGTTTTATTCTTCTTGAACGTTGTGTGTGAGTGTGCGCCTCTTTGTGATATTTAAGGACATATACAAATGATTAAGAGATCTTTAACATAAAATATATATATATGTAAAAAAAAAGAACACACACACGCAACAGAGTCATCGAGTTCTCTGGTACAACAAGGTTTACAGTAAAGCCATCCATGGTAGGCTATCCAAAACAAAGAAGAAGAGAAAATCCTTTATTTTATGTCATGGTTTCCTTGTTTTCCTTCGGGGAATCCGAACCCACGAGACAAAGGCCTCCCAGCTTCAGGAGAATGAGACAAAAAGTGTCAGGAGGGGGTTAGTTAGAGGTGTCTGAATGCACGCTTCCCGGGCCTTCTGTTGGAGAGGTCACAGAAGATGGAGTGGTCGCATCTTGCCAGCCTCCATTTGCCTGAAGAGGAGGAGAAGACAACAACATGGCATTGAAAAGAGTTGTCAACTACTACAATCGCTAGCTTCAACAGCTCTTGACTTCGGCTGGGCTGGACTAGCATTTTTGCTAGCGTCATAAGATCATTTTACACCTGCATATTTTATTTTTGGGTCGTGAAGGAGGTTCCAATATCTATTTATTGGATCCATATCTCACTTTTCTCAAATGAGACTCAAATGGCTTGCAATATAAACCTATATATAAAGCAATGCAGAGCAAACCGATGCATTTCAATCAGTTTCAATCAGTTATTAACTGGTACACACTTTGTGTATCTTTGACTATTGCGGTTTTTTGTGTCGTTGGACTGCAATAAAGCTTTTCATCATCTAAAACAGTGGTTCCTAACTTTTTTCACCAGGAACCATTCTGATGAGGAACCACTTTGACCAGGGGCCACTTGACACGGGGAACATTTGAACAGAGTCCACTTGAACAGGTACCACTTTGACCAGAGGCCATATGACTAGGGACCACTTTGCCCAGGGACCACTTGATCAGGGACCACTTTGACCAGGGACCACCTACTCAGGGACCACTTGACCAGAGACCACTTGACCAGGGACCACTTTGCTCAGTGACCACTTGCACAGGGACCACTTGACCAGGGACCACTTGAACAGAGACCACTTGACCAGGGACCACTTTGCCCAGGGACCACTTGGTCAGGGACCACTTTGCTCAGGGACCACTTGACCAGAGACCACTTTGGTCTGGGACCAATTGCACAGGGACCACTTGACCAGGGACAACTTTGCTCGGGGACCACTTGCACAGGGACCACTTTGACCAGGAACCACTTGAACAGGGATCACTTGACCAGGGACAACTTCGCTCGGGGACCACTTGCACAGGGACCACTTTGACCAGGGACCACTTGAACAGGGACCACTTTGCCCAGGGACCACTTGAACAGGTACCACTTGACCAGGGATCATTTTGACCGGGGAAAACTTGACCAGGAACCACTTTGACCAATGACCACTTGACCAGGTACCACTTGACCAGGGAACAAATCTGTTTTTGATCAACTTTAGATTCAGTTTGGTTATTTGTGGTGCTGATTCAGAAAATTGCATTGGATAGACCACATCAGCTCTAGTTTCTGATGCAGAACATATGCCATCCAGTAGTTGCCATCTGCTTGCCCACAGAAATCCATATTTCATAATCTAGAGCTGATGTGGTAATAGGAATCTTTTGTGGATAGTCCTCCTCTCCCCTCCCGACATCCCCATTGACTCAGCACTATAAGAGTTTCACAAGACCAGTTGCTCTCGTTGTTGTATGGTTTCAAAGCAATTATGCAGTAATGGTGAGGCCATGGACCAGTGGTTCTCAACCTGGGGTCCCCAGAAGTTTTGGCCTACAACTCCCAGAAATCCCAGCCAATTTATCAGCTGTTAGGATTTCTGGGAGTTGAAGGCTAAAAACATCTGGGGACCCCAGGTAGAGAACCACTGCCATGGACCATATTTTGGTTCTTGTGGACCACTGGTGGTCCACGGAACACAGGTTGGGAACCACTGATCTAAAACAATACGGAGCATACTGGTTGAAAAAGTATCAAACTATACTTCCAATTAAAATACAGGTTGACCATCCCTCATCCGAAACACTCCAAGATCAAAATTGTCCACAGCTATTTGCTGACTCAAAGTAAACAAACCTTCTCTCATACACAAAATATTTAAAAATTGTGTCTATAATGTGAGTCTCAGGCTAAATGTATATGAAACATAAATGGATGTCATGTAGACACTTAGGTCTCTTATCTTAGATAGCTCATTGTGTTTGCATCTGCAAAGACAGGACTATGTTTTCTCCACTCCAAACTGGAAATAGAAAAGAGTAGTCAACTACTACAACCGCTAGCTTGTGGAAGAATAGTTTCTGGTTGGAACCTTAGGCTGATAAACTCCGAAAGGTGTTCAGGCGTGTTTCCCTTAAGAAAGCCCACGCTTTGACCTGCTCCAGGCATGACTCTTTGGGAAGCTGAGGGAGATGCCTTCACAGCATTGTGACCCATAGGACTCAAGGCCCGGAGCTCCTTCCGTGACTCTCGGGCTTTTCCAGCAACATGATTCTCTTAAGGGGGGAAAACAAGGAAGGGAAAAGGGAAGAGAAGCTCTAACACGGTTGGATCTTAATTTCATTTTCAAAAGTCTCCCTTCTGGGCATATGTCAGAGCCATTTAGAGGAGGCCGGTTGAGACAAGGCCTGAGCGGCCCTCCAACCAACCGCAAGCGTCTTGGAGGAAAAGAGGCAAGAGCAGGAAGAGAGGCAGCGAGCCCCCGATTTGATTTTCCAATTACCCATAAGACAAAGTGTCTCAGCCCCAAAACTCTTCCCCCAACATCGCGGCCCTCCAGCCAGCTTTGCGGATGCGGCTCTCCCCATCTCCGACGCATTAGACCTGCATCAGCAAGAACGGCGCTCAGAAACAAATTCGCCTTCTGTCTCAGCCCATTGAGGCAATTGCTGAAATCAATGTCTGATCAGATTTCTGCTGTGGCAGACAGCTTGTCGCTACATATTTTTATGTCAGTCAAGAAGAGGGAGGAGCGGGCCGCGCACGTTGGGGGGACGCTGAGTAGAAGTGACGGGCGTGAAGGCTCACCAGAGCACAGCGAGGCTCACTCCGAGCGCTCCCGGCGTGCGGTAGCCTTTCCGAAGGATCTCCCCCACCAAAACAACAACCCCAAAAGCCCGTGCCCACCCAAATAGTCCCCTATTTGGGTTTCATTGGTATCCCATGCCCGGAACTGGTCACCAATGGGATCACCATTCATCTTTCTGAGGATAAGGTCTAAGTTGTCCTCAAAATATCAAAACACACACACAAATGAGCAATAGGGAACAGATAATGGAGTATGGAACAGACCTTATCTTGTTCAGTTATCCCAAGCACTAGTGAGGCAGGTTGACCGGCTCCCTTTACTACTACTACTACTACTACTACTACTGCCATATTTTGATTCTAAGATGCTGTCGATTTTAAGACGCACACTAATTTCAGTACCACCAACACTATATGGCACTCCATGCAGTCATGCCAGCCACATGACCTTGGAGGTGTCTACGGACAATGCCGGCTCTTCGGCTTAGAAATGGAGATGAGCACCAACCCCCAGAGTTGGATAAGACTGGACTTCATGTCAGGGGAAACCCTTTACTTTTACCTATCATGACATATTATTATATTTTATTAATAATATTTTATTTAATATATTAGTATTATTATACTGTATTACCCTTACCTATACCTATACCTATGGAGCCCCCGGTGGCACAGTGGGTTAAACCCCTGTACTGGCAGGACTGAAGACCGACAGGTTCGAATCCAGGGAGAGGCGGATGAGCTCCCTCTATCAGCTCCAGCTCCTCATGCGAGGACATGAGAGAAGCCTCCCACAAGGAAGATAAAAACAGCAAATCATCCGGGCGTCCCCTGGGCAACGTCCTTGCAGACGGCCAATTCTCTCACACCAGAAGTAACTTGCAGTTTCTCAAGTCACTCCTGACACGACCAAAAATAACCCTATACCTATACCTATATACATATACATATATACATATACATATATACATATATATGGAGCCCCCAGCAGGAGATTAAACTGCTGAACTGCAGAAATTGCTGAACGAAAGGTCACACTTTCGAATCTGGAGAGCGGTGTGATCTCCCGCTGTTAGCTCCAGCTTCTGCCAACCTAGCAGTTCAAAAAGATGCAAATGTGAGTATATCAATAGGTACCGCTCCGATGGGAAGGTAACGGTGCTCCACGCAGTCATGCCAACCACATGACTTTGGAGGTGTCTACGGACAATGCCGGCTCTTCGGCTTAGAAATGGAGATGAGCACCAACCCCCAGAGTTGGACACAACTGGACTTAATGTCAGGGGAAAACCTTTACCTTTACCTATCATTATATATTATTATATTTTATCAATAATATTTTATTTAATATATTAGTATTATTATACTGTATTACCTATACCTATATATATATATATATATATATATATATATATGGAGCCCCCAGCAGGGGATTAAACCACTGAACTGCAGAAATTGCTAAACAAAAGGCCACAGGTTTCGAATCTGGGGAGCGGCGTGATCTCCCTCTGTTAGCTCCAGCTTCTGTCAACCTAGCAGTTCAAAAACATGAAAATGTGAGTAAATCAATAGGTACCGCTCCAATGGGAAGGTAACAGCGCTCCAAGCAGTCATGCTGGCCACATGACTTTGGAGGTGTCTACGGACAATGCCGGCTCCTCGGCTTTGAAATGGAGATGAGCACCAACCCCCAGAGTCGGATACGACTGGACTTAATGTCAGGGGAAAACCTTTACCTTTACAATATATCTCTATCTATCTATCTATCTATCTATCTATCTATCTATCTATGGTGTTGGTGGTACTGAGGTTAGTGTGTCTTAGAATCAACACACACAAATATATACATATACATATGTATCTATCTATATATATATATAGAGAGAGAGAGAGAGAGAGAGAGGCACACATACAGAAGTTCCTACAGATCAGAGCCTGAACTATCCTCTACATGAGGGGTTCTCAACCTTCCTAATGCCGCGACCCCTTAATACAGTTCCTTATGTTGTGTTGACCCCCAACCATAACATTATTTTTGTTGCTACTTCACAACTGTAATTTTGCAACGAGTATGAATCGTAATGTAAATATCTGGTATGCAGGATGTATTTTCATTCATTGGACCAAATTTGGCACAAATACCCCATATGCCCAAATTTGAATACTGGTGGGGTTTGGAACAGGGTGGGATTGATTTTGTCATTTGGGAGTTGTAGTTGCTGGGATTTATAGTTCACTTACAATCAAAGAGCATTCTGAACCCCACCAACAATAGAACTGGACTTAACTTTCCACACATAACCCAGATGACCAAGAGAAAATACTGTGTTTTCTGATGGTCTTCGGCAACCACTCAGACACCCTCTCGCGACCCCCCCAGGGGTCCCGATCCCCAGGTTGAGAAACACTGCCTTAAAGGGACTCGCTGGTGTGTGCCTCCCTTCAGCCTAACACGCTCTCCCTTGCCCACACATGCGTACCACTCTGCCATGCTACTCTCTCCTCCCTGCTTGGAGTCTCAAGAACAGCCCTCCCCATAGATGAGAGGCCAGTTGAGATACCATTCAATCACAGAAGGAGGAGGGCTTTTGGTAGGAGTATTCATCATCTATTTCCAAAAAGGAAGAGGACAGGCAGAGAGATCTTCAGCCTTCTCTGCCAAGGGGGTTCCAAAGACCATCAGAAATATTTTTTTCTGATGGTCTTTGGTGATCCCTCTGAAACCGCCTCATGACCCCCAGGTTGAGAAACACCGTTATAGTTAGTGATGTTGATATGACATGTGGATAAGCTGGGAGTCATTCCCAGAGGCAGCCCTAGGTAATTTTCAGCGGTAAGCAAACAGTATTTTGGCACCAACCAATCTTTTACTTACTGAGGCGATCCCTCGTTTTCCGAGGATGATTGTCTTCCAGTGTTCTTGTGAGTCCGTATGTGGCTGTGGAGCCCTATTCTTGCTCTGCATCTTCTTCCGCAGTGGGGGCATTGGTTTCCAGGTGGAAGGCGGTCCCGGTCAGGGTTGGCTTGACACGCCTTCCTCTTGGCACGCTTCTCCCTTTCGCCCTCCATTTGTGCCTCTTCAAATTCTGCAGCACTGCTGGTCACAGCTGACCTCCAGCTGGAGCGCTCAAGGGCCAGGGCTTCCCAGTTCTCAGTGTCTATGCCAGAGTTTTTAAGGTTGGCTTTGAGCCTATCTTTCAATCTCTTTTCCTGTCCACCAACATTCCATTTTCCGTTCTTAAGTTCGGAATAGAGCAACTGCTTTGGGAGACGGTGGTCGGGCATCCGGACAACGTGGCCGGTCCAGCGAAGTTGATGGCGGAGGACCATCGCTTCAATGCTGGTGGTCTTTGCTTCTTCCAGCATGCTGACGTTTGTCTGCCTGTCTTCCCAAGAGATTTGCAGGATTTTCCAGAGGCAGCGCTGATGGAATCGTTCCAGGAGTTGCATGTGGTGTCTGTAGATCACATCTCACAGGCATATAGCAGGGTTGGGAGGACAATAACTCTATAAACAAGCACCTTGGTATCCCTACGGATGTCCCTGTCCTCAAACACTCTCGGCTTCATTTGGAAAAATGCTGCGCTCACAGAGCTCAGGCGGTGTTGTATGATATATATTTTCTGTTTGTCGTGGGAGTTCTGTGTGCCATATTTGGTTCAATTCCATCATTGGTGGAGTTCAGAATGCTCTTTGATTGTAGGTGAACTATACATCCCAATAACTACAACTTGCATATGTCAAGGTCTATTTTCCCCCAAGAGCGCCTCAAGAGCGCCCCTGGGCAAAATCAACTCTACCGCGAATGCTTACTTTGCGTAATGGGTGAGCCGCCCCTGGTCATTCCGCAGGAAGGGACAAATACCAGTGCCACCTTGGAGAGCAGCTCCATAACACAAAGGAAACATATTCATTTTCACCTCTATATCCTTGAAATTGCCCAAATGACTACCAGAGACATAGAATGGGAGGTTTCCGTTGACCACCAATTGGTAAGCAAGTGTCCCATTGAGTGTCCAGATTTGGTGCACCATTGTGAAAGATGCCAAAGCCAGTTTGTTGTGTTGGGAACAGGACCTGCTGATCTTAGAGAGATGGGAGCATCTTATGTAAAATACTCCAGCCCTGGAGAGAGATATTCCGAGACCTCCTCCTCCTCCTCCTCCCCTTCTTCCCCTTTTTTGGCAGCCTTCCACTTGCCACAAGAGTAAATATTAATGATCTAAAATGTGATTGAAGATGTTCAATTGATGGGAAGGGGGGGGAGTTAGAAGAGAGAGGGATTGGGAAAGGGGGGCCAGTCCCATTAAATACTCAAATCCTTTCCCATTTGAAATGTCAAATCTTTCTTTTGGGGGGTTTATAAATAACTCATAATAACCCACAACAAACCATATAAAAAGCCTTTTAGTCACATTTCTCCCCTTTTTCATTTAAGTGTTTTGAAATGCTTCAGAGAATTTGCGATATCCTTATCAAGATGATAAAATATGAAATTCTCATTGCCTGCAGCATTTTGCAGACATGAATTCCATCTTCGCTGATGAGGTCTGATAAGGCACTGTTATATTATACAGTGCATAATCTCAAACCACCAGAGTAAGGATTAATTTATTTGGGGGTGGGTGCGGGGAAACGCACGAGGAGAGGGAAACACGAGCTGACAAGCTCTCCCTCAGCTGCCAAGCTGAGTAAAAATATTGTGCATTGGTTGTTTGTAAATTTGGATAAAGAGGGAATGATGTTTACTTCAGATGGAATATCTTTAGACTCATATCTGCGGGAGAATTTTCTCCCCTCTTAAGTCGATTTTCATACCTTGGAAAGGATGGGCTGGATGTCTGGGTCGCGGAATCAGCAAACGTCCCAGATGTGCGGAAAGAGGAGGAAAAGAGCCACAGCTCCCTTTGCCATGGTGCAAAATTGTGTGTTGATGTCGTATTTCTACTATTCGTGTGTCATTTGAGGACTAATAGCCGTGATTCCGAGATGCACCCCCTTTTTGGAGATGTTTACACCAGAAAGAAGTGCATCTTAGCATCAAAGAAATGTTTAGGTTTCCGTTGTTTTCTTGAATTTTTGAAAAAATGACTAAAATAATTTCCCTTGCATTTATTTTGATTGCTCCTTATCTTACTGAGCAATTCAGACAAGGTTTCCAATGGAGAATTTTCTTCCAAACGAGAAGAATAATAGGGAAAGAAATTTCACAATCGGGAAAGCGAGATGGTGATGTCGATGAAGTCTTTCTTCGATTCTAAGGCACACATTTCCTCTAGAAATGAGGTACACTTGTCCTCCTCTTCCTTTTTGGAAACAGACGGAAAATCCTCCCACCAAAAGCCCTCCTCCACTGCGACTGGCCTCTGAGCCAAGGGGAGGGCTGGGTTGTAGGTTTTTTCGGGCTATATGGCCATGGTCTAGAGGCATTCTCTCCTGACGTTTCGCCTGCATCTACGGCAAGCATCCTCAGAAGTAGTGAGGAGGGCTGTTTCTGAGACTCCAAGCAGGGAGGGGAGAGTAGGCGTGCTCGGCGCATGATGCTCATTTGCAGGTGAGTGAGAGCATGTGAGGCCCACGCCAGAAAGTCCCTTCAAGGCATGGGGACTCTCTGGGGGAAGTTTGGTCCCGGGGGGGGGGGGGTGCCAGACAAAAATAACCCCTCCCATCCAGGAAAGCCTTTAAAAGAATTAATGCTGGCCCTCTCCTGGCACGTAGAAATGATGCACCAGAAGAAAGGGAAGCAGGAGCAATTTTCCTCCTCCAGGAGCCCCAAAATCCCATGACAGCCGAGTGGATTCGGAGCAGAAGTCACGTGGCACGATCCTTGCACCTAATCCACACTGTGCCAACAGCTGGAAAGACTCAGGTCTTCTGAAAGACCCGGGTCTTTCCAGCTGTCAAATTACTTGGGCACAAAACAGGGTTTTTCTGTTTTTTGTGCCAAAGGAATTCATTTTTACCTGAGGTATCATTTGGACACCCCAGGAAAAAATGCTGGAGGGCGCGCATTTTCCACCCTGTGTGGATGCGCCCTTAGATATATAGAGGTTCTTGGAAACACATCAACATTTTTGCCCCACCCAAATTCTACCATTGCTGTGTGGATTGAGACCAGAAGTCACATGGCATGACCCTTGCGCCTAATCCAGACTGTGCCAACAGCTGGAAAGACCCGGGTTTTCTGAAATACCCGGGTCTTTCCAGCTGTCAAATTACTTGGGCACAAATCAGGGCTTTCCTGCTTTGTGCTAAAATAATTCATTTTTACCTGAGGCATCATTTGGACACCCCAGGAAAAAATGCTGGTGGGTGCGCATTTTCCACCCTGTGTGGATGTGCCCTTAGACATATAGAGTTTCTTGGAAACACATCAACATTTTTGTCCCACCCAAATTCCACCACTGCTTTGTGGATTGATACCAGAAGTCACATGGCATGATCCTTGCGCCTAATCCAGACAGAGCCAACAGCTGGAAAGACCCGGGTCTTCTGAAAGACCCGGGTCTTTCCAGCTGTCAAATTACTTGGGCACAAAGCAGCGTTTTCCTGTTTTTTGTGCCAAAGGAATTCATTTTTACCTGAGGCATCGTTTGGACACCCCAAGAAAAAATGCTGGAGGGCGCACATTTTCCACTCTGTGTGGATGTGCCCTTAGACATATAGAGTTTCTTGGAAACACATCAACATTTTTGCCCCACCCAAATTCCACCACTGCTGTGTGAATTGAGACCAGAAGACACGTGACATGATCCTTGCGCCTAATCCAGACTGTGCCAACAGCTGGAAAGTTCCGGGTCTTCTGAAAGACCTGGGTCTTTCCAACTGTCAAATTACTTGGGCACAAAGCAGAACTTTCCTGCTTTGTGCCAAAGGAATTAGTTTTTACATGAGGCATTGTTTGGACACCCCAGGAAAAAATGCTGGAGGGTACGCATTTTCCACCCTGTGTGGATGCGCCATTAGACATATAGAGTTTCTTGGAAACACATCAAAATTTTTGCCCCACCTAAATTCTACCATTGCTGTGTGGATTGAGAGCAGAAGTCACGTGGCACGATCCTTGCGCCTAATCCAGACTGTGCCAACAGCTGGAAAGACCCGGATCTTCTGAAAGACCCGGGTCTTTCCAGCTGTCAACTTAAGGTAAAGGTTGTCCCCTGACATTAAGTCCAGTCATGTCTGACTCGGGGGTGTGGTGCTCATCTCCATTTCTAAGCCGAAGAGCCGGCGTTGTCCGTAGACACCTCCAAGGTCATGTGGCCGGCATGACTGCGTGGAGCGCCGTTACCTTCCCGCTGGAGCGGTACCTATTGATCTACTCACATTTTGCATGTTTTCGAACTGCTAGGTTGGCAGAAGCTAGGGCTGACAGCGGAAGCTCACGCCGCTCCCCGGAATCGAACCTGTGACCTTTCAATCAACAAGCTCAGCAGCTCAGTACTTTAACCCACTGCGCCACCGGGGGCTCCATTAGCTGTCAACTTACTTGGGCACAAAGCAGGGCTTTCTTGCTTTGTGCCAAAAGAATTCAATTTTACCTGAAGCATCGTCTGGACACCCCCGGGGAAAAATGTGGGAAGGCAAGCATTTTCCACCTTGTGTGGATACGCCATTAGACATATAGAGTTTCTTGGAAACACATCAACATTTTTGCCCCACTCAAATTCCACTACTGCTGTGTGGATTGAGAACAGAAGTCATATGGCATGATCCTTGCACCCCAGGAAAAAAAATGCGGGAAGGCACACATCTTCCACCTTGTGTGGATGCGTGCTTAGACATATAGAGTTTCTTAAAATCACATCAACATTTTTGCCCCACCAAATTCCACCACTGCTGTTGTGTGCCTTCAACCCGTTTCCAGATTATGGTGATGCTATCTGGGGCTTTCTTGGCCAGATGTGTTGAGTGTTAGTTTATCTTTGCCCCCCTCTGAGGCTGAGAGATTATGGCTTGCACAAAGTCATAATCTCTCCCAGATGGGAACAGCTGCCTAGGGGTGCTAAGTTTGCTCTTTGCTACGTTTCTTTCCCAAAGACACAAGGATAGTCTTCAAAATCGAGTTTTCAAATTGTGTTCCAGGTTTGAGGCTTCTTCTTCACACTTTGGTCAACGGTCAAGAGATTCTGAGAGCTACAGTCCAAAACTCCTGGAGGATGAGAGTTTGGGGATCACCAAGCTAAAGAAATGATACTAACGGCAGCTCCTTCAAGAGGAAGCCATAAAAATATGAGACCTGAAACTGGATCCAAATGGACTCAGGGGTCCCATCAGGGGTTTTCATGGTGGTCGGCCACTTGCCGAAGGGTATTCAAGTATTCTCATATTGGTTTGCTGGCGAGTGGCATTCAGTAAGCGGGTGCCTGAACTGTAAAATGGCATTAATAGGGAGTGACTGAACAGCCCTTTTCATCTTGTGCCAGATTACAATTGCTACACAAAATGATTAATAATCATGGCCCGGCGGTGCCACCCGTATGTCCCGGCTCTCCACTTGATCCACACTGACTTCTTTCTTCTTCTTCTTTTTTATCAATAACAAGGACAAATAACTTTGCGGCAGAACATGAAGGCTTTCCAGGAAACGGCAAGGTTGGATTCATTACCGCAAATGTGAAGGTCAGGCTGACCCCGAGGCGAGAGAAACCGGCCCTCTGGAATCGTGCCCAGGTATTTATTAATACCGACCGAGCAGGCCCTTTGATTCTCTCTCGCTTGCTTTCAAGGGAGTAGAGATGTGTAACTGGGAGTCGGTGTGATTTAGGTGTGTGTGTATACGTGAGTGTGCATTCAAGTTGCCTGTTGACTTACAGTGAGACTATGAATTTCATAGACAAGGAATACTCTGAGGTGGTTTTTCCTCCAAACTTGAGCTTACAGTACCTGAGAGTCATGGGCAATCTTGCATAAAAATACTAACCAGGGTTGACCCTCTTGAGCTTCCAAGATCTGGTGCCTTTAGGGTACCTGAGGGACTTGAGGGTACCTTCAAGATGCCTGTTGACTTATGATGATCCTATATATTTCATAGGTTTGTCTTAGATCAGGAATCCTAAGAAGTGGTTTTGCCAGTACTGTTCTCTGAAATATCGTCTAGACCAGTGGTTCTCAATCTTCCTAATGCCGTGACCCCTCATGTTGTGGTGACCCCCAACCATAACCCTAACATTATGAATCGCCATGTAAATTATGATCTGCAGGATGTATTTTCATTCAATGGACCAAATTTGGCACAAATATCCCATATGCCCAAATTTGAATACTAATGGGGTTGGGGGGGGGGGGTATTTTGTCATTTGGGAGTTGCAGTTGCTGGGATTTATAGTTCACCTACAATCAAAGAACATTCTGAACTCCACCAGCGATGGAATTGAACCAATCTTGGCACATAGAACTCTCATGCCCAACGGAAAATACTGGAAGGGTTTGGTGGGCATTGCCCTTGAGTTTTGGAGTTGTAGTTCACCTACATCTAGAGAGTATTGTGGACTCAAACAATGATAGATCTGGACCAAACTTGGCACGAATATTCAATATGCCCAAATGTGAACACTGGTGGAGTTTGGGGAAAATAGAGCTTTGCATTTGGGAGTTGTAGTTGCTGGGTTCTGTAGTTTACCTATAGTTCCTTGAACCCAACCAACAATAGAATTGGGCCAAACTTCCAACACAGAACCCCCGTGACCAACAGAACATATTGGAGGGATTTGGGATGAATTGACAGTGATTTAGGGGAGATGTACTTCACCATCTACCTTTCTGATGAGTCTTTGGTGACCCCTCTGAAAGGTGGGTGGCTTTCACGGTGTTCCAACCTTATTTCTCTCACATTTAGCAGCA
The DNA here is from genome assembly GCF_037176765.1 of Anolis sagrei. NCBI lineage: Eukaryota > Metazoa > Chordata > Lepidosauria > Squamata > Anolidae > Anolis > Anolis sagrei. The sequence goes on along the minus strand of NC_090031.1, from coordinate 6,967,821 downwards.
ACGTTGCCCGGGGGACACCCGACTGTATTTACTCAGTCTTCGAGGAGGCTCTTTCCGTGTCCCCCAGGGAAGTTGATGAAGAAACACAACCTACAAACGATTTACAGACCCAATAAGAAAATCCAACCAATGCTACGTTCAGCAAAGGACAAGAGGGATCCTCATACCTCTGCAGGAGTCTACCATACACCATGCGGATGTGGACAAGTCTCCATAGGGACCACCAAACACAGCAGAATTGCCCAGACATGACTCAAAGAACATGAAAGGCACTGCAGACTAATTCAACCCGAGAAGTCATAGCAGAGCCCTTGATGAACCAACCTGGACACAGCATATTATTTGGCAACACAGGAATGCTGAACCACTCTAACAACTACCATGTCATACTATATAGAGAAGCCATTGAAATCCACAAGCATGTGGACAATGTCAACAGAAAGGAGGAAACAATGAAAATGAACACAATCTGGCTACCGGTATTTAAAGACTGGTTTTCTGTGGGCAAGCAGATGGCGACAACTGGATGGAATATGTTCTGCATCAGAAACTTGAGCTGATGTGGTCTATCCAATGCAATTTTCCAAATCAGCACCCCAAATAAACAATCTGAATGTAATGTTGACCAAAAACTGATTCGTAACTCTTTTGGTACTCATGTTGGAGAGTGGTCCCTGGTCAGAGTGGTCCCTGGTCAAAAACAGGTTGGGAATTGTTGGGAATTCTAACACCACACTGCCCAAGTCTCAAGTCCTCAAAGAGGAACAGCTTAGTTGTTTAGTATATGGTTGAAGCCTGTAACACAGTGATTCCTGTTAGAGACAACTGCCCTAAAATAAAGCAGAGCATCCAAAAACCAAACAGGATACTTAAAGTTGAGGAACAGCTCACAGCTAGCAAAGCATGAAGTGCTTCCCCCATGTCTTCTGTATGACAGTCGGGAATGTCTCTAATTTCTTGTCTCGTCTCTGTTTCTGCTCTCATTTTGATTGATTGTGTAGAATGGATACTTTTCTACTGCAAGCCTTTATTTTGACTTCTGTTCCTTACATCTTAGCACATGGTGTGTGCTTTGAGATCTCTCTCTGCTTATGTGTCAGGAGAGATGTAGGGATGGGTGTTTTTTCCCCTTCTTGAAACCTTAGAAGAGATGGGTGTTAGAGTAACTCAGACCTAGTTATTTTACTATTAAGAAATGCAGTTATTGTTTATTATATTGTAAATAAACCTTTTGTGATTGTTTAAGGATTGGACTCTGCATCTTTGTCTGCCTAAGCTCTGAATTCTTTACAGACACATCACACGGAACTTCATGCTTTGCTAGCTGTGAGCTATTGCTCAGCTTTAAGTATCCTGTTTGGTTTTTGGATGCTCTGCTTTATTTTAGGGTAGTTGCCTCAAGTATGCTTTTTGGTTTTTGGATGCTCTGTTTTATTTCAGGGTAGTTGTCTCAAGTATCCTGTTTGGTTTTTGGGTGCTCTGCTTTATATTAGGGTAGTTGTCTCAAGTATCGTGTTTGGTTTTTGGATGCTCTGCTTTATTTTAGGGTAGTTGTCTCAAGTATCCTGTTTGGTTTTTGGATGTTCTGCTTTATTTTAGGGTAGTTGTCTCAAGTATCCTGTTTGGTTTTTGGATGTTCTGCTTTATTTTAGGGTAGTTGTCTCAAGTATCCTGTTTGGTTTTTGGATGCTTTGCTTTATTGTAGGTTAGTTGTCTCTAGTATCCTGTTTGGTTTTTGGGTGCTCTACTTTATTTTAGGGTAGTTATCACAAATATCCTGTTTGGTTTTTGGATGCTCTGCTTTATCTTAGGATAGTTGTCTCAAGTATCCCGTTTGGTTTTTGGATGCTCTAAGCTTTATTTTAGGGTAGTTGTCACAAGTATCCTGTTTGGTTTCTGGATGCTCTGCTTTATTTTAGGGTAGTTGTCTCAAGTATCCTGTTTGGTTTTTGGATGCTCTAAGCTTTATTTTAGGGTAGTTGTCACAAGTATCCTGTTTGGTTTCTGGATGCTCTGCTTTATTTTAGGGTAGTTGCCTCAAGTAACCTGTTTGGTTTTTGGATGCTCTAAGCTTTATTTTAGGATAGTTGTCTCAAGTATCCTGTATGGTTTTTGGATGCTCTGTTTTATTTTAGGGTAGTTGCCTCTAACAGGAATCACTGCATTACAGGCTTCAACCAATCCCACTTGTTTTGCAATACCCTTCACCAGTGGTACTCACATTTAAATTATGTGGACTGTACAGCGAATTTCCTCCCAAGCCATCACTGTAGCCTCCCGTCTGATTGATAACATGACGCAGGGTATCCACCTACAAGGAGGAGACACAGAAACAAGAAGAATCTCACCATTAAAAAAAAGACAAACAAGGAAACCTACTCATATGTGGTCAGTTACAATAAGGACAGGTATGAAAGAAAACCTGAATGTACATGTGTGCAATGGTGGTGCTCTGCTGAAGTCAACTCCTCCAAATAGTGTAACCCACTTTTCCTGGATCTCACGCTTTCACCAGTTTCTGCTTTGGTATTGTCACAACCAGAAAGACTAGATTCTTCCTTTCCTGCTTTGTATTAGTTTTTAAAAGGGAAGTGTCTATGATCTCCTAGCCAAAGTGTTTAGATTGCGGAGGCCTATGGGGCGCATTACTGTGGAATAGACACGCAGCCCTGGAAATCCAAGGCATCCCCATTGATCTTTTGTTTTAAAAGCGACTGCAATGGTGACAGAGAACAAAAGGCAAACAAAAAACCAAGCCAGACAGCTCAGCTAGATCAGGATTTTGCACTTCAACTAGTTAACCAAAGGTGATCCCAGAAAGGAAGCGGAGAAAAGAAAAGAAATTAAAACCAAGATTTCAGAGTTGACAGCAGAAGAACACAACCCACCCCCCTCCAAACCCCGTGCTGTGAGCTCAAGCCAGAGCCGAACTTGCATTCACAAAGCTTGAAACGTTTCCAATCGAGGGAGGAAGGGGAGGTACGGGGGGAAAAAGAGCAAGAACCCCATTGTTTACATGGGTGAGACTCTACGACAACGTCAAAGGTACCAAATGCCATTGGTACCTTTAGTTTACTTTTTTTTTCCTTTTGCCCAATTTTGCCCAAAAGGCGCGGAAGATATTTTCAAGTAGTCAGAGGCCAAAAAAAGGAAAATAAAAAGGTGGAATTTGTAGTTGGATGGATCGTTTCGAGTTTGCCTTCCTTTTTGTGCAAGTAAATGAAGCCCAAACCCTGCTACCCTATTTGGGAGGGGCGATTTTCTCCTACCTGTGATTGCACATTGGCTCCGACTTGGGCCCCCTGGTAAGAATCCCCATTCAGACTCTGCATGTTCATGAACATGTCCCCAGAATTAGGGAGGTTAAAAGAACCCGAAGAACCTGGAAACGAAAGAGTTCAGTGGCTGAATAACAGAGAGCGGCAAGCAATACACACACACACACAGGTACCCACATGCGCGCATTCACCCTTTCCAGAGCTTGGAAAGATCTGTAGGAATATGAAGCTATTCCTTTTAGTATTTTGAACACAATGCGTGACTTCACATGTAATACATTCATGCACTATCATATATACTCGTGTATAAGTCTATAGAAAGTTTAGCCGACAAGTTGACCCAAATAAACCTTGGTCAACGTATCGATGGCTCAATGCAACCTTAACTCTAACCAAAGGAAAGGCCATTTGAGTAATGTGATGAAAGACAAGAGCTTAGTCCATACCAGGAGAACCTCAAAGAAGCACCAATCCTTTCGGCTGTGGTATTGTATTTTGAAGGCTTGGTTGGTAAAACAGCCACAGTGGCCATGAGTGGCTGCCTCCCAGACATAGCACTGGCCATTTCCCTTTCTATGGGATGATTCATGGGTCATATCAAAATCTATAACTTTGGGCTCAAAAACCTGCCCGTGACTAATACATGAGGTAGACTTATACATGAGTATATATCAGGTATGGCAACCTCAGGCTCAGGGGCTGGGTATGGCCCCTTGGGCTCTTTTCTCCTCTCTCTCACCATCTCTCTTACCTGCCTTCCTCTCTCTTTCCTTCCTCTTTCCTTTCCTTCCACCCTTCCCTTCCATTCTTTCATTCTTCCTTCCCTTTTGTCTTTCCTTCCTTCCCTCTTCCCTCCCTCCTTCCCTCTCTCCCTCTTTCTCCTTCCATCCTTCCTCCCTTTCACTCTTCCTTCTCTCTTTGCTTACTCCTTCTCTTCCAACATTTCATCCTTTCTTCCCTTTTGTCTTTCCTTCCTTCCCTCTTTCCTCCCTCCTCTTCTCACCCCCTCTTTCTCCTTCCTTCCATCCTTCCCTTCCCCCTTTTCATTCATTCTTACTTCTCTTTCCTTCCTTCCATCTATTCTTCCCTTCCACCCTTTCATCCTTTCTTCCTTCCCTTTTGTCTTTCAGTCCTTCCTTCTTCCCTCTTTCCTCTCTCCTTCCCTTTCTCCCTCTTTCTCCTTCCATCCTTCCCTTCCTCCTTTTCATTCGTCCTTACTTCTCCTTCCCTTCCCTTCCCTTCCCTTCCCTTCCCTTCCCTTCCCTTCCCTAGCCTTCCCTTCCCTTCCCCCATTTCTTCCATTTTGGCCTTACTTCCCTCTTTCCTCTCTCCTTCCCTCTCTCTTTCTCCTTCCATCCTTCCCTTCCTCCCTTTCACCCTTCCTTCTCTCTTTACTTCCTTCCATCCATTCTTCCCTTCTACCCTTTCATCCTTCCCTTTTGTCTTTCAGTCCTTCCCACTTTCCTTCCTCCTCTCCTCTCTCCCTCCTTCTTTCTTCTTCCATCCTTCCCTTCCTCCTATTCATTTGTCCTTCCTTCTCTTTCCTTCCTTCCATCCTTCCCTTCTACCCTTTCATCCTTTCTTCCTTCCCCTTTTCCTCCCTCCTTCCCTCCCTCCCTCTTTCTCCTTCCATCCTTCCCTCCCTGCCTTTCCTCCTTCCTTCTCTCTTTCCTTCCTCCTTCCCTTCTTTCCTTCCATCACCATGTAGCCAGTCCTCCCAGCAGGGAGTGCTAGCATGTGGCCTCCAAGTTAGAAAGTTTGCCCACACCTGGTATATATAGCAATATGCTATTTTCAATTATTGTTTGAATTTTATTTTCCAACCTGAGCAAACAGGCGAAGGGTCTTCAAACCCTACCAAAATGAAGCTTAAAAGATAACATTTTGTTAAACGAATGGTGGACATTGAAAAACGCATTCAGGCACCAGGACATGCTTTGTTGCTCCCTAAAGTAACATGTTCCAGTTGCTTTTAACATGTTAGTTCCAAGCTCTGAATAACACGCACCCTCCCAAGACCAAGAAGAAGGCAAAAGGAAAGAGGAGGAGAAGGAAGACACGATGAAGGCAGGCAGGAAGTGCTTTGCAAAGTCAGTTTCAATGGAGAGAGAGGCAGCACCTTGAGAAACAGAAGACATACTCCACAACCAAAGTGCCCAAGAAAGACACAAATTGGGTAAGGATAACGGCAAGTTGTGCACCCAAAGGCAAACGTATGTAAATGCAATGGAGAGAATAAGCTAAGGACTAAAACTCATTGAATGATGTTGACTTTAACCAGTTGCAGACTCAGTAAATATGACTTTTAGGCACTCCAAGAATTACTATTTTCCGTGACTGTTGGAAAAGGGGTCTTAGGGGCTCAGAGCAGCATTTCCCTCCCAAGCAAAATATCTATATGTTCTTAAAACCACAATGTTCTCCCTCACCATCAGCAAACACCGTCCAGAAGCTCCCTTTCGGTGCTGTCACTAAAGACTAAAAGGGGGTTTCAGACTCCGCTTGGGTTTAATGCCTCCTCTGGCTGGAAATGACTGGTAATTGCTAATTAAGTTGATTTGTTCTCATCTGAAGGCAGAAACTCCCGTTCCTTTTGTCCCTTGGCTTTGCGGCTTTTGAAGGACTCTTCTCATTTTGCACCCAAAGGGAACGGACTAGGCTTGGGTAGAGTGGCCCCAAAGAGACAATCTCCTGGCACCATCATCTATTAGTTAGCACGATATGCAAAAGACACCACACAGCTAGAAACTTTCAGGAGGTTAATTGAAAGAGTGGGACTGCTAGAGATGCCTTCTTTGGATTCATGTCCTTGGTGGTTAGGTTTAGAGAGAGTTAGCTACTTTCGAGAGTGTCCTTTCAAGACTAGATGGTCTCGCTACAGATCCTAGTAGGGTTACAAAGCATTAGAGGATGTTGGAGGCTTTCAGGGCAGACAGCCAATTCTCTCACACCAGTAGCGACTTGCAGTTTCTCAAATCACTCCTGACACAAGAAAAATATATTATTATTATTTGGATGGTAAAACATCAAAAACATCTGGGCGTCCCCTGGGCAACGTCCTTGCAGACAGCCAATTTTCTCACACCAGAAGCAACTTGCAGTTTCTCAAGTTGCTCCTGACACAACAATATATATATATATATATTTATTATTATTTGGATGGACGTTGCCCAGGTGTTTTTGATGTTTTACCATCCTTGTGGGAGGCTTCTCTCATGTCCCCACATGGGAAACTGGAGCTGATAGAAGGAGCTCATCTGCACTCTACCCGGATTCGAACCTGCGACCTGTCTGTCTTCAGTCCTGGCGGCACAAGAGTTTAACCCACTGCACCACTGGGGGCTCAATAATAATAATAATAATAATAATAATAATAATAATAATAATAATAATGGTAAAAAGATGCTTCAAGCAATCATGCCGGCCACATGACCAGGAGGTATCTACAGATACAGGCTCCTCGACTTGGAAATGGAGAAAGAGCACCTCCCACAGAGTGGGAGATGAGCACCACCTCCAGAGCTGGAAATGAGAGGGGAAGCCTTTGCCATTGTCTCTGTGTTGTGTCTCATTATATGTCTTTGTAATAAGGCACTGAATGTTTGCCTGTGTCTGCTTGGGAATGTAGAAAGAGCACCTCCCACAGAGTGGGAGATGAGCACCACCTCCAGAGCCGGAAATGAAAGGGGAAGCCTTTGCCATTGTCTCATTATATGTCATTATAATAGTGCATTGAATGTTTGCCTGTGTCTGCTTATATACTGTCATCTGCTCTGAGTCCCCTCTGGAGACGGCCGGAATATAAATAAAGTATTATTATTGTTATTACTATTTGAAACACAACAAGATGAGTCCACAGCAGACAAGATCACTCTGTTGGCTGTTGAATTGGATCACACGTCGGACAGTTCCCAAGTGTCTAGGACTGTGTGATGTATCGGAGAATAATGTGTGCAGATCCCAGTAAGGTGGCTTTCTGCAGCTGGCAGATGGTAATTTTGTCAGAGCCAATTGTGTTTAAGTGCAGGCCAAGGTCTTTAGGCAACGCACCCAGTGTGCCGATCACCACTGAGACCACCTTGACAGTTCGATCTTTAAATCCTTAAATTAAATTATTAACTTAAATTATTAAATTATTAAATTATTAAATTATTAAATTATTAAATTATATTGAATTGAATTAGGCGATCCCTCATTGGATGAGTAAGACGGTCTTCCATGATGGGTTTCCTTGTGGATTCGTAGGTGGCTGTGGAGCCCTATTCTTGACCCGCATCTTCTCCCACAGTGAAGGCATTGGTTTCCAGGTGGAAGGCAATCCTGGTCAGCGTTGGCTTGACGCGCCTTCCTCTTGGCCCGTTTCTCTCTTTCACCCTCTACTTGTGCCTCCTCGAATTCTGCAGCACTGCTGGTCACAGCTGACCTCCAGCTGGAGCGCTCAAGGGCCAGGGCTTCCCAGTTCTCAGTGTCTATGCCAGTTTTTTTAAGGTTGGCTTTGATTATTTATTTGGTTATTTGAATATTTGATTATTTGATTTGGTAAAGGTTGTCCCCTGACATTAAGTCCAGTCATGTCTGACTCTGGGGTGTGGTGCTCATCTCCATTTCAAAGGCGAAGAGCCAGCGTTGTCCATAGACACCTCCAAGGTCATGTGGCCAGCATGATCGCATGGAGCACCGTTACCTTCCCACCTATTGATCTACTCACATTTGCATGTTTTCGAACTGCTAGGTTGGCAGAAGCTAGGGCTGACAGCGGAAACTCACGTCGCTCCCTGGAATCGAACCTGCGACCTTTTTTTTTGGTCAACAAGCTCAGCAGCTCAGTGCTTTAACCCACTGCACCATTTGATTAAATTATTAAATTATTAAATTATTAAATTATTAAATTATTAAATTATTAAATTATTAAATTATTAAATTATTAAATTATTAAATTATTAAATTATTAAATTATTAAATTATTAAATTATTAAATTATTAAATTATTATGATTTCATGGCCAGAGAGAATGCTGCTGGAACATGGCCATACAGCCCAAAATAATTCACAGCAACCTGAAATGTATGGGTTCCCCATAAGTCAACAGGTAACTTTGGAAGCACAAAAACACACATGGAAATACAATAGCCAACCTTGGGCAAATCACTCTTTAGAAGAAAGCAATATATGCTGCAGTAAAGAATACATCCTGACAAGTCCTTCTTGAAGTCCTCAATTTGCTTTGGCTCATTGAGGCCATGTTGACTTTCCATGAGAACAATAAAAGTCTGGCAAATACCCCAAATACTCCATCCATAGCTTTTTCTTGCTTGGATGTTAAGGAGTGGCATTGCTGCCATTGGTTTTGAGCTAACCAGCCAATCCTTTGGGATGTAAATCTGCAGAATGAGAAGACCTTACGAAAGGCATCCTTGGTCCCACCTTTCCTTCAAAGCCACTTCCTGCTGAGCCAACACCAAAGGGATAAGCCAAGACACCGAAGAACCTCTGTTCTTCACCCCAATGAGAATGCATTGCTCCTTTGAGTAATCCTGCTCCAATCCCATCCATCTTTGATTTTGAAGGCACCAACCAGGTCATGCCACTGGGAAGTGGATGCTACCTACCAGAGTTTGGCGTAGTGGGGGAGTTTGTCTGGTTGTTTTGGACAGCTGCTGCTACAGCGTGTGCGGCCGTCACCGCTGTTTTTGCTGCGTAGAGGTTGGCTTCTTCCTGAAATTTCCCTATGTTCTTCTTGTACCTGATTCTCTTGTTGCCAAACCAGTTAGATACCTGCCGAAGAAGTGGAGAAAGAAAAGCCATTCATAAGATCGAAATGGCAAATCAGGGTTAAATGGCAACCAGCACAAACATTTCAAGATGCCAAAATCCCCAATCTATTATGACTGTGCCACTTTTGAAAGATGAGTTCAATAATATCAAAGGCGTACAGATCCCATAAACCCAACCTTGCCACCTAACTAGGTAGGAAGCCAAGAGCCAGACAACCAGATAATGAGAACAACTTTTATGAACCTTTTACTGAATTGGAAACGGCTCTCAATAAACGTGAAAATGGCAAAGCCTCTGGTCTGGACGATCTACAAATTTAACCCAAAAGCAAGGCTGCTGAAGCTGATGAACAACTGCACTGCATCCTGTCAGATCCCTAAAATCTGGGGGAAAGCAAGAGTTGAAACCAGGTAAAGACCGTAATGCCAATCTATATAAATAAAAATGTAATGCTCGTTTGTGGGATTAACATAACTCAAAAACCACTGGGTGAATTGACACAAAATTTGGACACAAGACACCTATCAGGCCAACAAGTGACCATCACTCATAAAAACACTGGAAAATACAGCAGAAGAGACATAAAAAGCAAAAAAACATTACAACACACGCACAAAGCCACATATGTACACAAACACACATATATACACACATACACAAATGTATACAGAAATATATACACACATATATGCACATACAAAACACAAATACACAGAAAGGGGGAAGGAAGGAAGGAAGGAAGGAAGGAAGGAAGGAAGGAGAGAAGGGAGAGAAAGTGGGAAAGGAGAGAAGGAAAGAAGGAAGGAAGGAAGGAAGGAAGGAAGGAAGGAAGGAAGGAAAGAAAGAAAGAAAGAAAGAAAGAAAGGGAAAGAAGGAAGGAAGGAGAGAAGGAAATAAAAAAGTGAAAGAGAGAAGGGAGGAGAGAAGGAACGAAAGAGAGAAAGAGGGAGGGAGGCGAAGAGGGAGAGAAAGAGGGAAAGAAGGAGAGAATGAAAGAAAGAAAGGTAGCGTAGGAAGGAAAGAGAGAAGAAAATAAAAAAGTGAAAGGGAAGGAAGGAGAGAAGGAACGAAAGAGAGAAAGAGGGAGGGAGGGAAGGAAGGAAAGAGACAATGAAGGATGGAACCAAAGAGCAAAGGATGCGAGAAAAGAAACAGGCAGAGAAGGAAGAAAGAAGAAAGGAAAGAAAAAGAGGGAAGGAGGGAAAGAGGGAGGGAAGGAGAGAAAGAAAGAAGGGGAGAAAGAGGGAAGGAAGGTTGGCCACAGCAACATATATATACGCACGTATATACACACACAAAACAAATACACAGAAAGGGGGAAGGAAGGAAGGAAGGAGAGAAGGAAATAAAAAAGTGAAAGAGGGAAGGAAGGAGAGAAGGAACGAAAGAGAGAAAGAGCGAGGGAGGGAGGGAGGGAAGGAGAGGAGGGAGAGAAAGAGGGAAAGGAGAGAAGGAAGGAAAGAAAGGAAGGAAGAAAGGAAGGAAGGAAGGAAGGAAGAGAAGGAAGGAAGGAAGGAGAGAAGGAAATAAAAAAGTGAAAGAGGGAAGGAGAGAAGGAACGAAAGAGAGAAAGAGTGAGGGGGGAAGGGAGGGAAGGAAGGAAGGAGAGGAGGGAGAGAAAGAGGGAAAGGGGAGAAGGAAGGAAAGAAAGAAAGGTAGAGAAGGAAGAAAGGGGAGAAGGAAATAAAAAAGTGAAAGAGGGAAGGAGAGAAGGAATGAAAGAGAGAAAGAGGGAGGGAGGGGGTGGGAGGGAGGGAGGGAGGGAGGGAAGGAAGGAAGGAGACAAGGAAGGATGGAGCCAAAGAGCAAAGGAAGCGAGAAAAGAAACAGGTAGAGAAGGAAGAAGGGAAAGAAAAAGAGGGAAGGAAGGAAAGAGGGAGGGAAGGAAGGAAGAAAGGAGAGAGAGAAAGAAAGAAAGAAAGAAAGAAAGAAAGAAAGAAAGAAAGGAGAGAAAGAGGGAGGGAAGGTTGGCCACAGCAAAGCGTGGCAGGTACAGCTGGTAAATAAATATTTAGATAGAGATACGGTAGGTCCTATTTCAGAGGCGGTAACTGTGAGATCCACCTTGCCTTAGAAAACCCTATGAAATTCGTGGAGTCGCCATTAGTTGACAGGCAAATGGAAGACCCATTGAGCCATGCTTCTATCAATCATGGTATTTCTAGGCATTCAATGCACAACAACCTTGAGATTAGAAAACCATTATTCCAGACCTGCACGAAACCCTTCCCTTCCAGAAAGAGTGACCGTTGGCCAAAGGTAAAGGAAAGGGGGGAATGGTGCCATTGTTCTTTGTTTTTGGAGAAGGGTGTTGGAACTTGAGCGAGCCAAGCTTGGCCGGCTGCAAAGAAAAAGGCAGGAGGGTGAAGAATAAATCAATAATGGATGAAATGTTGCTTTGTCATCTCTCTTTGAAGATGGCCACAGCGCTGCCAAGCCGGCTTCTCAAGCTCTACCTATTAACCCGCCCAAAGGTCACGGCCAGAACAGCTGAAACAAAGCCGCTGGGGAACAGGATACAGAAACTCTTTTCCAATCTTAGCCATTAGCTGGACGTCTGTAATTAATAACCGTTGTAAATAACTACGGAGCCATTCCTCTCTCACCGGCAGGGCTTTGGCTTTCATACAGGGCACTGGCATAATAACCCAGTGTTGCTTAACCTGGGGGTCGGGACCCCTGTGGGGTTGCGAGGGGGCTTCAGAGGGGTCGCCAAAGACAATCAGAAAACATAGATTTCTGATGGTCTTAGGAACTCCTTTGGCAGAGAACGCTGAAGATCTCTCCGCCTGTCCTCATCTTCCTTTTTGGAAACAGAAGGTGAATCCCCCCACCAAAAGCCCTCCTCTGCTGTGATTGGTCAGCCTCTCAACCAAGGGTACTTTTCTGAGAATCCAAACAGGGAGTGGAGAGCAGGCATGCTCGACGCATGGCAGCATGGTGCGCATGTGTGGGCGAGGGAGAGCATGCGAGACTGGAGGGAGGCTTGCACAAACTAGTCCCTTCAAGGCAGGAGGGTTCTGTGTGGGAAGTTTGGCCCAAATCCATCGTTGCTGGAGCTCAGAAAGCTCTTTGATTGTAGATGAACTATAAATCCTAGCAACTACAACTCCCAAATGTCAAAGTCCTTTCTCCGCAAACTCCTCCAGTGTTCACATTTGGGCAATCTATGTATATATAAATGCTCTGTGCATAATGTGTACCCTAAAAACAAAAGAACCAATGAACGAAATCACACCAAATTTGACAACAAAACTTCTCACAACACAAGGAGTGACCATCACTCAAAAAATTATGATTCTGTCATTTGTTGTAGTTGCTGGGATTTATAGTTCACCTACAATCAAAGAACATTCTGAACCCCACCAACGATGGAATTGAACCAAACTTGGCACACAGGACTCCCCTGACCAACAGAAAATACTGGAAGGGTTTGGTGGGCATTGACCTTGAGTTTTGGAGTTGTAGTTCACCTACATCCAGAGAGCACTGTGGACTCAAACAATGATGGATCAGGACCAAATTTGGCACAAATACTCAATATGCCCAAATGTGAACACTAGTGGAGTCTGGGGAAAATAAATCTTAGCATTTGGGAGTTGTAGTTGCTGGGATTTATAGTTCGCCTACAATCAAAGAGTATTTTGAACCCCAACAACAACAGAATTGGACCTAACTTTCCACACGTAACCCAGATGACCAAGAGAAAAAACTGTGTTTTCTGATGGTCTTCGGAGACCCCTCGGACACTCTCCCGCGACCCCCCCCCCAGGGGTCCCGACCCCCAGGTTGAGAAACACTGTATTAAGGGGGTCGTGGCATAGGAAGGTTGAGAACCACTGCACTAGCATTCATGCAAGTCAATTAGGCTTCTCAGCTGTTAAATGGATATACCCAGGGGCGGCTCGTCCAATACGCGAAGTAAGCAGTCGCAGAACACTTTTTTTGCCGGGGCGCAAAAAATGTAAATGTCCCTCGACCGCTACTTGAGGAGTGCCCCCTCAGCTCACAACAGCCCTAGTAGTCCGGGGGGAGCCTCGGCTTTCTTGCCTCGCTGCCGGGCGATCCTCTTCCCAAAGGGGCCGGGCCCTTGAGCCTCGCCTAGCCCCTCTCGTTCCTGCTCCACCCGGCCACTGGGTGCACGAGCAGAGCCGGCGCTCAATTGTTCTCCGCGTTCTATCCCTTCCCCATGACCGGCTCCCTTTCCCGATCCCCCGGCGCTCCATCCACCTCCTCTCCCCTCCCCAATCCGTGGGTGGGCCAAGGGGCGGAGCCGCCGCACCTGGCCCGCTTCGGGTCCGGAGGCATGTCTGAAGACCCCAGCGTGCACACCAAAAGTCGCCTCTTCTCCTGACTTTCTCTTCAGCCATTGGGACCAAGAGAGAGAGAGAGAGAGAGAGCCCCTCCGGCTGGAGGTATCTCCCACCTCCGCTCCCTCCTTTGTTTTTGCGCCTACCTTCAGGAAAGGTGGGCATCTCCACCTCTCTCTCTCTCTCTCTCTCTCTTGGTCCCAATGGCTGAGGAGAAAGTCAGAAGAAGAGGTGACTTCAGGCATGCCTCCAGACCCAAAGCAGGCCAGGCAAGGGAGCAAGTGTGGCAAGCGTAGTTACTGGGATGTATAGTTCACCTACAATCAAAGAGCATTCTGAACTCCACCAATGATGGAATTGAACCAAATATGGCACACAGAACTCCCACGACAAACAGAAAATATATATCAATTATTGGTTGGGGGGGGGGGCACCAAAATACTGTTTGCTTACCGTTGAAAATTACCTAGGGCCGCCTCTGGATATACCTAGATATCTCTTTGAACTGTCAGGGACAAAGATATGCCAATGCAGAAAATATATTTCAGTTGCCCCAAAATATCTCCTCTGCTTTGAAAGAAATGAACAAAAGGGCCCAGCCTGGAAACATAATAAAAGAAGGTGCGCCTTCTCACCCGCCTGCATCCCCAGACACGGTATTATATATATTGCACTTAATATTACCTTGTCAGTCAGCAAGCAATAATACATTAATGAAAGCCAGCAAATAATTACTGCGGACAATCCAATTATGGCTTTATTAACAGTTTCATAATTGCGGAATCTCTATACGTCAACGGCATTGTCCGCGGATATATAAGAAATCGGCATTTATGCACACCTCTGGACCAATCAAACAGCGGCCCTCACTAATAAAGGCTTGTTTAATTCTCCCAGTAAAATTTTAATATCCCCGCAGCCTGGGGAAGAGACTCGGCGAGTGGATGTTGCCTGACATCGGATCGTTTCCACCCGGCTAGTCCCACTTCTTCTTAATCTTTAATATCAAGGCAATTAAAATTAATGGCCACTCATCCAAAGCCACTGTGGGCAGTGTTGCCTTGACATCCGTTGTTTGATAGGATTACCTAGAGGTTAAACTAACAAGCAAGGTTTAATTGGAAGCAGTGAAAGGAGCAGCGGATCGTACGTTATGTTTAACCTGCATCCCACATCCAAATGAATACCTCCAGCCAGGGTGAAACGGCCCCGAGCAGCCAACTCCCGTCACCACCAAAAACCAGAATTATTTTGCAAAATTGGTTCGCTACGTTGCATCCTTCCTCTCGTCAACCGATTACCGGGACTCAAATACAGATGATGGCCGCATCTGGCTCCCCATGCCTTCCCATTGTCTGGAATGCAGGAATGAAGGGGGTTGGCGGCCATCAAAGAAAGAGCTGTCCCCAGGGTATCCTTCACCCCCTTTTGCGGCTGCCTTGGTCACCCCCTCCTCCATCCCCACCCCTGCTGCTGCCTTGAAGCCCCAGGTGACCTTTGGAGAGAGCGGTGGGAGGCGGGCGGGGAGGAGAGAGAAGCTTCCTACAGCGTCCACCAAAGCTCTACCAAGCAGCCAGCTTCTTCCTGGAAATGGCTGGATTAATTCTTTGTGGCAGGAGGAGAGAGTTGGAGATTCCAGCTTCCTTAAAGGCCACCAATAAATGCAAAGAATTTCATTTATGGAGGAACATCTAAGTCAGTGGTTCCCAACCTTTTTTTGACCTGGGAGCATTTTGACCATGGACCACTTGACCAGTGACTACTTTGGTCTGGGGCCACTTGAACAGGGACCACTTTGACCGGGGAACACTTGACTAGGGAACACTTTGGGCAGGGACCACTTTGACCAGGGAACACTTTGCCCAGGGACCACTTTGACTGGGGGCCACTTTACCAGGGACTACTTAACCAGGAACCACTTCAACAAGGCACCACTTTGACAAGGGACCACTTTGACTGGGGACCACTTTGATCGAGCATGACTTGATCATGGACCAATTTGACCGGGGACCACTTCGAGCAGGCACTTCTTAACCAGGTACCACTTAACCAAGGACCACTTTGACCAGGGACCACTTGACCAGGGACCACTTGACCAAGGATCACTTAACTGGGACCACTTTGACCAGGAACCACTTAACCAGGGACCACTCTGACCAGGGACCACTTTGACCAGGGACCACTTGGCTAGGGACCACTTGACAAGGGATCACTTTGATCGGGAACCACTTTGACCAGAGACCACTTGACTGGAGACCACTTGACCACAGACCACTTGACCAGTAACCACTTAATTAGGGACCACTTTGACCACTTTGACAGGGGACCACTTAACCGGAGACTACTTGACTATGGACCACTTTGACCAGGGACCACTTTGACCATTGACCACTTGACCATGGACCACTTTGACCAGGGACCACTTTGACCATGGACCACTTTGACTAGGGACCACTTTGACCAGAGACCACTTTGACCATGGACCACTTTGACCAGGGACCACTTGACCATGGACCACTTTGACCATGGACCACTTTGACCAGGGACCACTTTGACAATGGGACCATTTTGACCATGGACCACTTGACCATGGACCACTTTGACCAGGGACCACTTTGACCATGGACCACTTTGACCATGGACCACTTGACCAGGGACCACTTTTACCGGGGACCACTCTCCAACATTAGTACGAAAAGGGTTACGAATCGGTTTTTGGTCAACTTTATATTCGGTTTGGTTATTTGGAATGCTGGTTCAGGAAATTGCATTGGCTAGACTACATCAGCTCCAGCTTCTGATACAGTACAATTATGGAGATGAAAGTCCCAAACCAGATTCCAGCCACCATCATTTTACAGAGAGTCAACGCACGCCAAAGAACTCACACTGCCATTTGCATGGCGTTCTGTGTAGCATTTGTCTCCGCTCTCATTTCCTTCCTATGTGTTAGAAGTTTGGGAGGGGAGATGAGGCATAGGGAGAGAAATAAAGCTCTTTAGCATCACATTTTTCATGAAAACAAACTATCTCCACATTAAAAACCAAGCAAAACAACACAACGAACATCATTCCGTTCCCAATCACTGAAGGCCAATTCATTAATTGGGCTTAACTGTATATTACATTTCAAACAATACCCTTGCACTTATTTATCATGTTAATTACAAAGTGAAATTAAAAAAGCAGTAAATTATGAGTTAAATCTTCAAGATGCACAGTCGCGGCAAGATGGTGGCTCCGATTCTCTCGCTGACAAGAGCGATTGCTGGAGGGAAGTTGCATTTGCTCCATGAAAAAGGGAACGATGGGAATTAACGGGCCACAAACCGGGCCAGATTTTGTTCATTTTCATGGTCTACATAGGGACCACCAAACGCAGCTTGGCCCAAACACGCATCAAGGAACATGAAAGGCACTGCAGACTACTTCAACCAGCCATAGCAGAGCACCTGATGAACCAACCTGGAACTTCATTTTATCTGAGAACACAGAAATGCTGGACCACTCTCACAACCACCATGTCAGACTACACAGAGAAGCCATTGAAATACACAAGCATGTGGGCAATTTCAACAGAAAGGAGGAAACCATGAAAACAAACAAAGTCTGGCTACCAGTATTAAAAAAACTCTAAAATTACAACAGCACAACAACAGAGAGGAAACAAACAAGGACATCTAATCACCTCTCAACAAAAGTTTGCTCCAGGCACAGTCAGGGCATTATATGCTAATCAAGGTGGTCAGTTGAAACATTCACACATAGCTCCAGCAGACAAGAGTGCTTTGTCCCACCCTGGTCATTCTACAGATATATAAACCCTTTTGCCTAGTTCCAACAGACCTCACTACCTCTGAGGATGCTTGCCATAGATGCAGGTGAAACGTCAGGAGAGAATGCCTCTAGACCATGGCCATATAGCCCAAAAAACCTATAACAACCCAGTGATTCCGACCATGAAAGCCTTCGACAATCACCTTAGTATCCCTACGGATGTCCCGATCCTCAAACACTCTCTGCTTCATTCAGAAAAAAGCTGCACTCGCAGAGCTCAGGTGGTGTTGTATTTCAATGTTGACTTTTGTGGCGAGGTGGATGCCAAGGGAACTGAAATAGTCAACATTTTCTAATGTTACACCATTAAGTTGTATTTCTGGCATTGGAGAAGGATTGGCTGGTGACAAGGATGGTAAATCGTCAAAACAAGCGGGTGTCTCCAGAGCAACATCCTTGCAGATGGCCAATCCTTTCACACCAGAAGCGACTTGCAGTTTCTCAACTTGCTCTCTTGACACGGAAAAAAACATTGGGGGGGGGGGTGTGAAGATTTCTTCCTAACATGAACCCTTGGGAAGTCTGACTTGGCCACGGTGGTCCACGCTTTGGTTACATCCCATTTAGATTACTGCAACGCTCTCTACGTGGGGTTGCCCCTGAAGACTGCCTGGAAGCTATAACTAGTCCAACGTGCAGCAGCCGGACTACTAATGGGAGCGGGGTACAGGAAGCATACTACTCCTCTGTTGCGCCAGCTCCACTGGCTGCCAATCAGCTTTCGAGCACAATTCAAAGTGCTGGTCTTAACCTATAAAGCCCTAAACAACTCCGGCCCAATTTACCTGTCCGAACGTATCCTCCCCTATGAACCATCAAGATTGCTAAGATCGTCTGGAGGGGCCCTGCTCTCGATCCCACCGGCCTGACAGGCGTGGCTGGTGAGGACGAGAGACAGGGCCTTCTCGGTGGTGACCCCTCAACTCTGGAACTCCCTTCCACTGGAGATCAGAACTGCCCCTTCTATCCTAACATTCAGGAAACAGGTGAAAACTTGGCTTTGGGGATTGGCATTCGACGAATGAGCCATGATCCTGTGATATGGATGGATGACGATGAATAATGATTTTTGATGATGACTGACCACTGTCATTATATGATTGTGTTTTGCTATTTTAATGTTTTAGTGTGATTTAGAATATGATGTTTTAATGACTGTCTGTAATATTGATGTTGGAAACCGGCCAGAGTCCCTCGAACGGAGGTGAGAAGACCGGTATACAAAACTGCTAAATAAATAAAACCCATCCACATGAATAGGCCAGACTTTACCAAGAGATATTGACAAGCTGGAATGTGTCCAGAGGAGAGTGACTAAAATGATAAAAGGTCTGGAGAACAAGCCCTATGAGGAGCGGCTTAAGGAGCTGGGCATGTTTAGCCTGAAGAAGAGAAGGCTGAGAGGGGATATGATAGCCATGTATAAATATGTGAGAGGAAGCCACAGGGAAGAGGGAGCAAGCTTGTTTTCTGCTTCCCTGGAGACTAGGACGCAATGGAACAATGGCTTCAAACTACAAGAGAGGAGATTCCATCTGAACATGAGGAAGAACTTCTTGACTGTGAGAGCCGTTCAGCAGTGGAACTCTCTGCCCCGGAGTGTGGTGGAGGCTCCTTCTTTGGAAGCTTTTAAACAGAGGCTGGATGGCCATCTGTCAGGGGTGCTTTGAATGCAATATTCCTGCTTCTTGGCAGAATGGGGTTGGACTGGATGGCCCATGAGGTCTCTTCCAACTCTTTGATTCTATGATTCTATGATTCTTTCACACCAGAAGCGACTTGCAGTTTCTCAAGTTGCTCTCTTGACACGGAAAAAAAAATAGGGTGTGTGTGTGTTGATTTCTTCCTAACTTGAAACTCATCCACATGAGTCGGCCAGGCTTTGCCCGGTGAAATCGTATCATACATGCATCTCACTTTTAAATTCTAATTAGTGTCTATCGGAACAAGTTCTCCCGTCAGCCGGAAGGATGGGAACCGGAGGAAAAAGGCTTCCCAAGCGCAAAGGAAGTGGAGTGGAAAAAAACACGCCCGGGGGCTGTTTCATTTGTCCAGGCGAGGAGGGCTTGGTGCAGCGTGCGCCTCCGTGTTGTGTGTGCGTGTTCACGTTTCCATCTTCTCCCATTTCTACAGGAGACTCCAGGCCAGATCCTTCCATCCCTTGCATATCTGAATGAAACAGCCAAAGGGCAAAATCGAGCCAAGTTTCTGCTGAGAGGCGACAAGGAGGAAAGGAGGAGAAGAGGGCAGATGTGGAGCTTTGTCTGTCCATCTCTTGCCCCCAAGGCAACAAAATCCAAGTGGGGGGTGAGAAATGTGAAAGGAAGGGGTGGGTGGAGGTGGGAAGAGGAGATAATGAATGAGTGCAAAACGAGGACAAGTGACAAGAGAGATCCTTTCAAGAAGGACAAAAAAAGACGGTGAAGATCCATCCAGGCAGGCGGGTTCTTTCCCCCCTGTTGTTGTTCATGGAGATGTTCTTAATCATTGGCTTGGAGGCAGAAGAGAGAGAGAGGCGAGGAGAAAGGCAGGGTTAATTTGACATCTGGGTTTGCAGGCGCTGCTTCGCTTTCGAGAGGGGCGGCTTTTGCAAAAATTCCCCGAGCCTGGCGAGCAAAACAATGACACTGCCAGGGAAAGATAAGCCAAGGAATTAAGGAACAGGGTGCCTCTGTCTGGAACCACAAGGAGCTCACAAAGCCCTTGCGCACACAACAAACCTGGGTTTTTTCCTGAGCGTTTCCTTCCCTGTAATCTAATTTAGTAGATAGAAGGTTTTATTCTCTCACTACCATTCTTAAAAATCCCTTGACCATGGCATACCATAGGACAGTGGTTCTCAACCTGGGGGTCGAGACCTCTGAAGGGGTCGCGAGGGGGTGTCAGAGGGGTCACCAAAGACCATCACAGACAGTATTTTCTGTTGGTCATGGGAGTTCTGTCTGGGAAGTTTGGCCTAATTCTATCGTTCGTGAGCTTCAGAATGCTCTTTGGTAGTAGGTGAACTATAAATCCCAGCAACTACAACTCCCAAATGTCAAGGTCTATTTTCCCCGAACTTCACAAGTGTTCACATTTGGGCATATTGAATATTCGTGCCAAGTTTGATCCAGATCCATCATTGTTTGAGTCCACAATTCTCTCTGGATGTAGGCGAACTACAACTCTAAAACCCAAGGTCAATGCCCACCAAACCCTTCCAGTATTTTCTGTTGGTCATGGGAGTTCTGTGTGCCACGTTTGGTTCAAGTCCATTGTGGGTGTAGCTCAGAATGCTCTTTGAATGTAGGTGAACTATAAATTCCAGCAACTACAACTCCCAAATGACAAAATCAATCCTCCCATCCCAACCCCACCAGTATTCAAATTTGGGCATATTGGGTATTTGTGCCAAATTTGGTCCAGTGAATGAGAATACATCCTGCATATCAGATATTTACATAACGATTCATAACAGTAGCAAAATTACCATTATGAAGTAGTAATGAAAATAACTTAATAGCCAGGGGTCACCACAACATGAGGAACTGTATTAAGGGGTCGCAGCATTAGGAACGTTGAGAATCACTGCCATCGGATGTATTGTCAAAGACTTTCATGGCCGAAATCACTGGGTTGTTGTAGGTTTTTGGGGTTATATGGCCACGTTCCAGAAGCATTATTTATGTATTTATTTATTTACAGCTTTTATATTCCGCCCTTTTCACCCCGCAGAGGACTCAGGACGGATTATAGTGTACACATATATGGCAAACATTCAATGCCAATTTTTGACATACCAACATATACAGACATACACAGAGGCTATATTTAACTTTTTCTGGCTGCCGGGGAGCTGTCGCTTTCCTCGTCCATCTGCGACACTGATGAAGTACTTCCGCATTCCCCGCATGCTTCCCCGCTGGAATGCTTTGCTGGAGTCTTCTTTATGGCCTCATAAATCAGTTAATTTAGCCTCCCCACACTTTTTTTAAGGTGGTACCTAATTTTCCTACTTGACAGATGCAACTGTCTTTCGGGTTGCAAAGGTCGACAACAGGCTACACACAATTGGTTGGAAACCCACTCCAACCCGGGCTGGCTTCGAACTCATGACCTTTTGGTCAGAGTGATCTTAATGCAGCTGACACTCAGCCAGCTGCGCCACAATCCCGGTGCATTCTCTCCTGACATTTTGCCTACATCTATGGCGGGCATCCTCAGAGGTTGTGAGGGCTGTTGGAAACTAGGAAAACTGGGTTTATATATCTGTGGGAGAATGAACCCTTGTCTGTTGGAGGCAAGTGTCAGGAGGGCACTGCCTCCATGACAAAATGGGGTCGGACTAGATGACCTTTGGGGTTCCTTCCAAGTCTAGGATTTGGAGTCCAATGGAGGCCTTGAAACACAGCGTCAAACTTCTAGGATGTCATGGAGGCCTTGAAACAGAAACTGGATGGCCATTTTTTGGGAGGGATTGAATTGTGCCTTCCTGCATGGCAGAAATGGGGCCGGGCTGGATGAGATTTGGGGATTCTAGAGAAGTCCTGAAGCAGAGCCTGGAAGGCCATATGTCAGGAGGGCTTGGGTTGTGCCTTTCCTGCATAGAAGAATGGGGTTGGATTGGATGGCCTTAGGGGTCCCACACAAGTCTAGGATTCTATGGAGGTCTTCAAACAGAGGGTGGAGGGCCATCTGTCAGGAGGACTCATGTTACGCCTGCCTCCATGACAGAATGGGGTCGGACTAGATGACCTTTGGGGTTCTTTCCAACTCTACAATTCGGAGTCCAATGAGGACTCGTACACATTTACCTGTGAGAAATTGTGCAAGTGGGAAAGGGCTCAGATCGGCTCCAAGAAAGAGTACTCGAAAAGCTTCGAAGCCAAAACATCCCTATCTTCCCATTCTGTTCCTCAAACCCAACATCACAAACCCATTGTCGTATATGGTAGCAACATTTTCCCTCCCCTTTCGACATCTTATGGCTTTATAAATGCGTGAAAGCCAAAGCGCGCAAAATCAATAATGCATGATAGGTTTGCAGTGTCGTTCTGCGCGCAAGGCAAGGCATCAAAAGTCCCCCTGTTCTAGGACTCGGTCTTTGGCTGTCTCTTCTCCTCTGCTTTTGTTTTCTCCCTTTCCTAAGCGAGCGCACATTAAAGACGAGTGTGATGTCTTTAGAATCTGGCGTTGTGAAGCCAGCGTTATGTGTTTGGGCACAGAGAGAAATCTTAAAACTCTCCCCACAGCGAAAGTCATCTTTTTTTCTGTAGCAGGAGACACGGATCCCACTGCAGTATTTTAAGCCCCTGACACTTCTAATGTACCAAAGCGCCTGAGTCGTTTTGTCTACTAGACTTTTATTGCTCCGGCACAAACAGCTGTCATTGAACTGTTACTGAAGGGCTGCGTTCAAGCTGCCGGCGAGGAAGAGCCTTCAGCCAATCGAAGGGAAAGCGAGCTCGGAAAATACACGTCAGGGTCAGTGTTGAGATTGAATGCTTTCACGGCAGGAGAGAGGAACCGATTCACTTAACCACCTGATCAACAGGTAAGAGCCCAGCTTATTTGTCCGAACGTATCTCCCCCTACGTCCCACCTCGAAAATTACGATCTTCTGGGGAGGCCCTGCTCTCGATCCCACCTTCGTCGCAAACACGCTTGGTGGGGATGAGAGACAGGGCCTTCTCAGCGGTGACCCCGCTGCCTGTGGAACTCTCTCCCCGGGGACGTCCTGTTCTCAATCCCACCTTTGTCGCAAATACACTTGGTGGGGATGAGAGACAAGGCCTTCTCAGCGGTGGCCCCCCGCCTATGGAACTCTCTCCCTGGGGACGCCCTGCTCTCGATCCCACCTTCGTCGCAAACACCCTTGGTGGGGATGAGAGACAGGGCCTTCTCAGTGGTGGCCCCCCGCCTATGGAATTCTCTCCCCAGGGAGGCCCTGCTCTCAATCCCAGCTTCGTCGCAAACACGCTTGATGGGGATGAGAGACAGGGCCTTCTCAGCGGTGGCCCCCCAGCTATGGAACTCTCTCCCTGGGGAGGCCCTGCTCTTGATCCCACCTTCGTCGCAAACACGCTTGGTGGGGATGAGAGACAGGGCCTTCTCGGTGGTGGCCCCCCGCCTATGGAACTCTCTCCCCGGGGAGGCCCTGCTCTTGATCCCACCTTCGTCGCAAACACCCTTGGTGGGGATGAGAGACAGGGCCTTCTCAGTGGTGGCCCCCTGCCTATGGAACTCTCTCCCCGGGGAGGCCCTGCTCTTGATCCCACCTTTGTCGCAAACACACTTGGTGGGGATGAAAGACAGGGCCTTCTCAGCGGTGGCCCCCCGCCTATGGAACTCTCTCCCCGGGGAGGCCCTGCTCTCGATCCCACCTTCATCGCAAACGCACTTGGTGGGGATGAGAGACAAGGCCTTCTCAGCGGTGGCCCCTCGCCTATGGAACTCTCTCCCCGGGGAGGCCCTGCTCTCGATCCCACCTTTGTCGCAAACACCCTTGGTGGGGATGAGAGACAGGGCCTTCTCAGCGGTGGCCCCCCAACGAAATTAGGTCAACAGCTTCCCTCCTTTCCTTCAGGAAAAAGTAGAAGATGTGGCTATGGGACCAGGCATTCGGATAGCAGGCTGATAATAAAAATGACGGCAATGCTATGGAAAGGCTTCGGATTAAGTTGTTGATCGTGGAACTTGGACTTAGACATGCCAACTTATTCAATTTGCACTATTTTAAATGGTTTTTAATCTAATTTTAACATTTTACTTATTATGTAACTGTTGTTTTATCGATTTGTACATGGGGGCATCAAATTGTTGCTGTTCGGGATTCCTCATCTTCGGAAGAGGAAGGGGAGCAGGGAAATGCTCAGGAATTGGAGGGAGAAGAAGAATCAGACGATGAGGGTTTGAAAATGCCTACATTTCTAGAGAGACAAAAAGGGAGCACAGATGGCGTTCAGATAGAATAGCTGCTAAAAACGTTGAGCTAATTGGGAGACACCCTAGCAGCTCGTGACTCTAACCTTCATGAAAATGGAGAGCCAGCTGTACACACTCCAGCTTACCTGTGATACTGTGATGCTGCATTTCTTTGCCAGCTCTTCTTTGGCTTCTTCACTAGGGTAAGGATTGCTGAGGTGAGAGTAAAAATATTCGTTCAAGATTTCTGTGGCTTGTTTGCTGAAGTTGCGCCTTTTCCGCCTGCAAAGAGGGGAGAGCAAACAAGGAAAAGAGAGTTGTGAGAGATTACTATTGAAAGACAGTAAGGAGATGTATGTAGAATGAATATCTCTCTGTCTCCAATCCAAGTTCATGAACACTTACAGAGAAATCCTACCGGTTAAAAAACAGTGGTTCCCAATCTTTTTTTTTAACCAGGGACCACTCTGACCAGGGATCACTTGACCAGGGAACACTTTGACCAGGACCATTTGACCATGGGCCACTTGACCAGGGAACACTTGACCAGGGACTACTTAACCAGGGACCACTTGACCGGGACCACTTTGACCAGGGAACACTTTGACCAGGGACTACTTGACCAGGGTATACTTTGACCAGGGACCACTGGACCAGGGAACGCTTTGACCAGGGACTACTCAACCTGGGACCACTTGACTAGGGACCACAGGGACCATTAGACCAAGGACCACTTTGACCAGGGACCACTTTGGCCATGGACCACTTGACCAGGTACCACTTGACCAGGGACTACTTGACCAGGGACTACTTGACCAGGGACCACTTGACCCGGGACCACTGACCAGAGAACACTTTGACTAGGGACCACCTTGACCAGGGACCATCATGACCAGGGAGCATTTCACCAGGGACCACTTTGACCAGGGACCACCTTGACCAGGGACTATCTGACTATAGACCACTTGACCAGGGACCACTTTGACCTACCCAACCTGGGACCACTTGACCAGGGAGCACTTTGACCAGGGACCATTTCACCAGGGACTACTTTGACCAGGGACCATTTGACCAGGGACTACTTTGACCAGGGACCATTTGACTAAGGACCACTTTGACCAGGGACCACTTGACCAGGGACCACTTTGACCAGGGACCACTTGACTAGGGACCACTTTTGACCAGGGATGACTTGACTAGGGATCATTTGACCAGGGACCACTTTTGACAAGGGACGACTTGACTAGGGACCACTTGACCAGGGACCACTTCACCAAGGACCACTCTCCAACATTAGTACCAAAAGGGTTGCAAATCAGTTTTTGGACAACTTTAGATTTGGTTTGGTTATTTGGGGTGCTGTTTCTGAAAATGTCATTGGATAGACCACATCATTTCCAGTTTCTGATGCAGAACCTATGCCATCCAGTAGTCGCCATCTGCTCAACCACAGAAAACCATATTTTTATAAGCCTCAGCACTATAAGAGGGTTTCATGAGACCAGTCGTTTTTGTTACAATGGTGTAGTAACGGTGAGGCTGCAGACCTTATTCTAGTTCTTGTGGGCCACTAGTGGTCCTCAGACCACAAGTTGAGAACCACTGGGTTAAATGAAAGCCTACCAAAGGGAAGACCCGTTATCTTTCATCACTCATGAGAGATAGCAGGGATTCACCTTACATATCTGTTTTGCCTCCAAATATTATTTTCAAGGAAAGAGGACACTGAGCAAATAATTGACCAGGATTCGAAGGAAAGACAATCTTCGTAAACGTTGCAACATACTGGTCAAGCTGAATAGCGAATCACTCAAGGTATAACCTACCTGGCGTCAAGGAACCGCGATCTCAAGATCATGACTGCTTCGCAAGTGCTTTGTTTGAGCTGCATCTGGATGGAGCTGAATTTCCGATGGATGATGCCCACCATCCTCTCGATCTCCTTTGGAGAAATGGGCCGTGTCCGACTCTGCTCTCTGAGAAGGTTCATCACGTGTGTGGTGAATTCATTGCAGGCCTAGGAGCGAAAGGGACTATTAGAAAAGCTGATCGGTCAAGTCTAAGACTGAGGTCTTCAGTTGCAGCAATCATCACAACCAGGTTTAATTTCCATACAAGCAGCCACAAGAATGGAGCCCATTATTAATGACATTATATGGATGCACATGGTGTATGAATTCCATCTGTGGTACACTGTTATGGTTCCTGTCACCAGCCGCAGGACTTGGTGTGCCACAGGTGACAACTTGCTCACCTCTCTCAGCAATGGTTGCTGGAGAGCAGAAAGGATTGAAGAGCACCTGTCTATGTTTCCAAGGCGAGATACAAGCCAGGGACATCTGCCACCAAAATTGAAAACGCATCTAGTGATCTCCCCAGAACAAGTTGCAAACCAAGGGTATCTTCCATCAAAATTGAAGAGGCATCTGGCTATATCTCAAGAGGACATCTTCCACCAAGATACACCAAGGTTCTCCAGATGTCTCAGACTGAAGAAATTGAAGAAGCATCTGGCTATGTCCTCAAAGTGTGTTCAGAGTGGGATGCCACCACAACTGAAGAGGCATCTGGCTATATCTTGAGAGCAAGATGCAAAACAAGGACATCTTCCCCCAAGATACGTCACAGTTCTCCATATGTCTCAGACTGGAGAAATTGGAGAAGTACCTGGCTATGAGTGCAATTCAAAATGAGATTCCACCAAAATTAAAGAGGAATCTGGCTATCAACGCCAAAGCAAACTAAAACCAAGGCCATCTTCCCCCAAGACACACTACGGTACTCCAGAAGTCTCAGAAGGAGATGTTATTGGTCTGAGTCTGGTACAGGAACATAGCCAGGCACTTCTCTGCTCCCTTGGCTCTCCACCAGCAATGGGCGGCTGCAGCAGTAAGATAGTGAATTCAATGCATGTGTGTGTGTGTTGAGTTGTTGTAGACCATATATGGGCAAACCCAGGCCCAGATGTGGTCCCTTGGGCTTTTTTCTCCTCCCTCTCATCATCCTATCCTTCCTTCCTTCTTCCCTCCCGCCTTCTCTTTCAGCCTTCCTTCTCTCCTTCCCTCTCTCTTTCTCCCTTCCTTCTTTCCTTTTTGTATTTCCTTCCTTCTCTTTATTCCCTCCCTCTCTTCCTTTCCTCCTTTGCTCCACTCCCTTCCATCCTTTCGTCCTTCCTTCCTTCACTCTTGCATTCCTCCTTCCCTCCCTCCCTCCCTCCCTCCCTCCCTTCCTTCCTTCCTTCCTTCCTTCCTTCCTTCCTTCCTTCCTTCCTTCCTTCCTTCTTTCCCTCCCTCCATTCATCCTTCAGTTTCTCCCTTTCTTCTTTCTCATTTACCTTCCTTCTTCCCTACCTTCTACCCTTTTCTTCCACCCTTCCTTCCTTCTTTTGCCTTTTCTTCTGTGTCTTTGCTTCCTCCTTTTCTCCCTCCCTGCCTTTCTCCCTTTTCTCTTTCCTTTCTCCTTCCCTTCTTTCCACCCTTTCATCCTTCCTTCCCTTTTGTCTTTCCTTCCTTCCCTCTCTCCCTCTTTCTCCTTCCATTCTTCCCTTTCTCCCTTTCATCCTCCCTTCTCTCTTTCCTTCCTCCTTCCCTTCCTTCCATTCTTTCCTTCCAACCTTTCATCCTTCCTTCCCCTTTGTCTTTGCTTACATCCCTGTCTCGCTCTTTCTTCTTCCATTCTTCCCTTCCCTTCCCTTCCCTTTCATCCTTCTTTCCTTCTCTTTTTCCTTCCTTCCTTTCATCCTTCTTTCCTTCTCTTTTTCCTTCCTCCCATCCTTCCCTTCCTTCCCTTTTGTCCTGCCTTCCCTTTTTCCTCCCTCCTTTCCTCTCTCCCTCTTTCTCCTTTCATCTTTCCCTTCCTTCTTTTTGTTCGTCCTTCCTTCTCTCTTCCCTTCCTTCCCTTTTGTCTTTCCTTCCATCCCACTTTCCTCCCACCTTCCCTCTCTCCCTCCTTCTCCTTCCATCCTTCCTTTCCAACCTTCCCTTCCTTCTTTTCATCCTTTCTTCCTTCCTTCTCTCTTTCCTTCTTTCCTTCCATCACCAGACAGCCAGTCCTTTTCATAGGGAGTGCTAGCATGTGGCCCCCAAGTTAGAAAGTTTTCCCATGCCTGTTGAAGAGGAAAGAGGGGAATCCCAACTTCCAGAACAGGCTGAAATATAGATGTTCAAGTGCTAGGGTGGAACCAAACTCCTGTATGTTGCGAAAAGGATGCCGGCCACTTCCACAGGAATGAAAACGAGACGACATCTGTATCTCAAAGGCTCACAATCTCCCAGAAACAACACAAAGGAAGGAAGCTCTGGAGAAGGTGGTTGATAGATGGGCCCAGACTGGGCTCCCCTTTCGTCATGATTTTCTTCCCGGGAGCCATATGGACAAGTCACTCAGTTGTCCTGAGAGTGACTGCAAGACCAGCAGAAAAGGATTCATTCCACCAGCTAGGGACCGAAGGATAAATCTGTTTCATTTTTCGAAATCTGGAGTTCTTTCCACACTATTTATGCAAAAGAAGATGGCCGAATGGGGAAAAAACCTCATCCATCTGCACTGGCAAATTAAATAGGTACAGCGATCCCCAGCTTTTCAGAAAAGCGAAGTTGTCATTCCTAATTTGGTGCCACCCATATGGTCGAATCTCTTAAGATTCAAAGCCAGGCTTACGAGAGCTAAACATGTCGAACCCTCTGCTTAGGGCACAGTTGTAATCTGTCAGTTCTGCCTTCCCTCATGTTCCAAAGAGGGAGGGAAAGAAGATTGGAAAACATTCCAAAATTGGTTGGAAACTATATTTCTCACATTCGGGACAATTTGGACAGGAGATCCTGGAACAAAAAGAAAATGTCGAAGCTCGGGGATTATTCCGCACAGAATTCACACATTATATTTAGCTTAGGAAACACACACAGCAATTATTATCATTGCGTATTTATACACAATAATAATGTTGTTTTATATTATTATATTATATTAAAAATGGTTGGAAACTATATTTCTCACATTCGGGACAATTTGGACAGGAGATCCTGGAACAAAAAGAAAATTTTGAAGCTCGGGGATCATTCTGCACAGAATTCACACATTATTTTTAGGATAGGAAACGCACACACATATTATTATCATTATCTATTATTCACAACAATAATGTTGTGTTATATTATCATATTGTATTAAAATGGTTGGAGACTATATATCTCACATTCAGGAGATCCTGGAACAAAAAGAAAATTTCAAAGCTTGGGGAATATTCTGCACAGAATTCACATATTATTTTTATCATAGGAAACACACACACACATTATTATTGTTGTCTATTTATACACAACAATACTTTTCTCAGGCCCTCCTTTCTCTTACCATCCTTTCCTTCCTTCCTTCCTTCCTTCCTTCCTTCCTTCCTTCCTTCCTTCCTTCCTTCCCTTTTTCTCCATCCTTCCCTTCAGCCCTTTCATCCTTCTTTCCTTCCCTCTCTCCCTCTTTCCCCTTCCTTCCATTTTGTTTTTCCCCTCTTCTCTCTTTTCTCCCCTACCTCTTTCTCCCTCTCTCTATTCCCCTCCACTCTTTCATCCTTCTTTCATTCTCTTTCCTTCCTCCTTCCTTTCCTTCCACCCATCATTCTCTTCCACCATTTCGTCCTTCCCTCCTTCTCTCTCTTTTGTATTTTGTTCCTTTTCTCTTTCCTTTTCTCTTTGCCTTCATCCCTTCCCTCCTTCTTTCTCCTTCCATCCTTCCATTCCACACTTTCATCCTTCCCTCTCGCCCTCTTTTTCTTTCCTTCCCTTTTGTTTTTCCTACATTCTCTCTTTCCTCCCCCCTCTCTTTCTCCCTCTCTCCAATCCGTTCCACCCTTTCATCTTCCTTCCTTCCCTTCCACCCTTTCATCCTTCCTTCCTCACACTCCTTTATCCTTCCCTTCCACCCTTTCATCCTTCCTTCCTTTCCTCTCTCTTTCCTTCCTCCTTCCCTTCCTTCCTTCCATTCAACCATCTATCACTAGGTAGACAGGGAGTTTGCCCATAACTGATCTCAACTATCTATCTATCTATCTATCTATCTATCTATCTACCCATCCACCCACCCACCCATCCATCCATCCATCTCCTGGAACAATATATGAGATTGTATCTTTGGCAGAGCCCACTATTTTAGGTTGTTTTACTCATAAAGTACATTGATGATGCTATATAAATACACAACAATAAGAGGACGGTCAAGGGGGGCTAACTGGGAAGCTCTGTCCCTTGAGCGCTCCAGCTTGAGGTCAGCTGTGACCAGCAGTGCTGTAGAATTTGAAATGGCATGAATGGAGGGAAAAAGAGAGAAACCTGCCAAGAGGAAGGCACGTCAAGCTAACCCCGACCAGGACCGCCTTCCATTTGTAAACCGATGCCCTCACTGTGGGAGAAGATGCAGATCAAGAGTAGGGCTCCACAGTCACCTATGGACCCACCACCAGTACACCAATCCTGGAAGACTATCCTACTCGGACAACGAGGGATCACCTAAGTAAGTGTTGTTGTTACATACCATTGAATTGATTTATGGGAAACTAAGGTTGCATAGAGACTTGGGTTCCTTCTCCAAGATATCTCATGATAGTACTATTTCAAAATCCAAAACAATGGGACACTTCTGGTCCCAAGGATTTTGGAGAGAGGATGCTCCCTCCACCTGTACTGAAAGCCTTCACCGTCTCACTCTCATTTCCCCCAACCATCTCTCACAACTTATTACGGCAAAGATGCCGATGAATGCAAACGCTGATGAGCAATTTGGCAGCAGACCAGCATATCCCCGGGATTCACGGAGCTTCCCTTTAAACCAGTAGTTCATACATGATTAATTAGAACATCTCATTTATGTAGTGTGCACTTTAGCTCATTACTCTAAGTAAAATTTGTTAAGTATTTACATTTAGATAATTAAAATCTGGGTAATATCCTTAAGAAAGAGGCACGGAGTTGGGAGCACGGAGCAATGCTCCGTCGCCACAAACCGAGCCAGGAGCAAAGAATATTATGGGATGTTCTCCAACTCTTGTCAAAACACAACAACCCAGCCTAGGGCAAAGCCTGAGGATCTCTGGGGAAGACCATGGGATATGGGGAGGAAAGGAAGGAGACACATCTACGTTACAAGAAAGCACAGCACGAAGGGCCTCAAGAGATCTCAATGACTCCTTCTGGTGCCTTGAGCTAGAATTAGGTTCTAGCTGGAAGAATGCACACCATAAGCCTCATCCCAGCTGGAAACGTTCAAGTACACTAGCTCTTACACATCTGGGGCTCCCTACATTTTGGGCAACAATCAGCCCAATGGAGGGAACTAGGAGTAAGGCAGTAGTTCTCCACCTTCCTAATGCCATGACCCCTTGTGACGATGTGTAACTTTTATTCTCATGTTTATGTGTAATTTAAACAGTAGTTTATGGATGGTAAGTATGAAGGAATATATTTTGTTGGAGATGGTGGCTTGGCATTAGCTGGGTTGCTATAGCAACAGGGGCGGAGCCAACTGCCTCTTCTCGGGGCAGCTGTTTTGAAAGTCAGTCAGTAAGCCGGTGAGCTACTGGGAAGACTGAGTCTCTGGGTGGAGATTCAGGGAATGTGTCTGTAGCCGGTGTGATATAGGGAAGACTGAATCTCTGGGTGGAGATTCAGGGAATTAATTGGTGACCAAAGGGGTTACAGAAAAGGACCTGGTAGTGATAAAACTACAGGGGGTTATTGATTCTGAGTTAAGAATCAAGGTTTGGCTGGGAGCCAATTCTGTTAATAAGCCTTTTAGCTTATTTGTTTTATTTAGGACAGTTGTCCAGAAGAGTTGCATCTGCTTATAGAAACCTCTTGAAGTCTGTGCCTGAGATTACTCATGAAACCTTATTAATGTAACCAATCAAGATTTGTGCCTCTTGTGAAGAAACAGTTAAACATGTTATACTCCTGTTAAAATAAACTTGTTACTGTTTTCCTCAATCCTTGCCTGATACAGTTTCTCTCAAGGCAAACAGCCTGCATAAGAAGTAAAGTCAAGCCAGGGACAGTAAACGCTACGCTATCAAATGAATAAAGCCTTCTGTAATTAATAGTCCCTTTATAAAATAGCTCCTAAGCCGATACTGATCGTTGCCCAGCTTTCCTCACACATTAGGTGGCAGTAAGCTTTAACCACACTCCTTCACACCCCTTAAGACAGGTCTTCATGTTGTGGTGAACCTCAACCATAACATTATTTTCTTCATAACTGTCATTGTGCTACTGTTAAGAATTGCAACATAAACATCTGATATGCAGAATGTATTTTCATTCACTGGACCAAATTTGGCACAAATATCCAATATGCCGAAATTTGAATACTAGTAGCGCTGGGGAGGGCATTGATTTTGTCACTCAGGAGTTGTAGTTGCTGGGATTTATAGTTAACCTCTTGAGGATCATCTATATAAATAAAAATGTAATGTTCCTTTGTGATATTCACAGAACACAAAAACCACTGGACGAATTGACACGAAATTTGGACACAAGACACCTAACAACCCATGTATGTCCCCCACTCAAAAAATTGATTTTGTCATTTGGGAGTTGTCATTGCTGGGATTTATAGTTCACCTACAATCAAAGAGCATTCTGAACTCCACCAATGATGGAATTGAGCCAAACTTAGCACACAGGGCTCCCATGACAAACAGAAAAAAACTGGAAGGGTTTGGTGGACATTGACCTTGAGTTTGGGAATCGTAGTTCACTTACATCCAGAGAGCACTGTGGACTCAAATAATGATAGATCTGGGGCAAACTTGGCACAAATATTCCGTATGCCCAAATTTGAACAGTGGTGGAGCTTGGGGAAAATAGACCTTACATTTAGGAGTTGTAGTTGCTAGGATTTGTAGTTCATCTACAATCAAAAAGCATTCTGAGGCTTGCCAACAATAGAATTGGGCCAAACTTCCCACACAGAACCCTCATGCCTTGAAGGGACTCGCTGGAGGGAGCTTCCTTCCAGCCTCGCATGCTCTCCCTTGCTCCCACATGTGCATACACCGCCATGCGTCAAGCACGCCTGCTCTCTAATCCCATTGGTCTCAGAAACAACCCTCCCCTTGGATGAGAGGCCGGTCAATCACTGGAGAGGAGGGCTTTGGGTGGGAGGATTTGCCATCTGTTTCCAAAAAGGAAGAGAAGGACAGGCGGAGAGATCTTCAGCCTTCTCTGCCAAAGAGGCTCCTAAGACCTACAGAAATATATGTTTTCTGATGGTCTTTGGTGACCCCTCTGAAACCCCCTCATGACCCCCCTCCCCAGGGTCCTGACCCCCAGGTTGAGAAACGCCATTATAGTTAGTGATGTTGATATGACATGTGGATCAGTCGGAAGTCATTCCGCAGAGAGGGACTAATACCGGTGCCACCTTGGAGGGCAGTTCCATAACACAAAGGAAACCCGACCCCCACATGAAGAAATGCTGTCCTGTGCCATCCTGAGATCTGCAGATTGGCACGAGCAGATAAATCATAGAATCATAGAGTTGGAAGAGACCTCACTGACCATCCACTCCAACCCCATTCTGCCAAGAAGCAGGGAAATCGCATTCAAAGCACCCCTGACAGATGGCCATCCAGCCTCTGTTTCAAAGCCTCCAAAGAAGGAGTCTCCACCACACACTGGAGCAGAGAGTTCCACTGCTGAACGGCTCTGACAGTCAGGAAGTTATTCCTCATGTTCAGATGGAATCTCATTTCTTGTAGTTTGAAGCCATTGTTCCGTGTCCTTGTCTCCAGGGCAGCAAAAAAAAGCTTGCTCCCTCCTCCCTATGACTTCCTCTCACATATTTATATATGCCTATCATGTCTCCTCTCAGTCTTCTCTTCTTCAGGCTAAACATGCCCAACTCTTTAAGCCGCTCCTCATAGGGCTTGTTCTACAGACCCTTGATCATTTTAGTTGCTTTCCTCTGGACACATTCCAGCTTGTCAACATCTCCCTTCAGTTGTAGTGCCCAGAATTGGACACAAATCAAAATGGCTCTCCTTAAATTATGTCTCCCAAGATCTCATATGATATTGCCTCGGTAGTTAAGGTGGCATAGAAAGGTATAATGGGATGTTGTGAGTGGGACCCTATCTTTGCAGGAAAGACGCCTTTCCTTCCAGATCCCTTTTGGCCACACGTTCCCGTCTCCTTGACTATCCACCCCGAAATGGGGCAACCAGGCGAGAGCGGCTGCGAGCAAAGGCAGCCAGTTCCCAGCTGCTCTGGGAGGTTTGGGATGCTTACAATACTTTTTGCCTCCAGCAAAAATGTATTTCAATGTAATTATAGAAGATAGCTTTCAATATGTCATCTCTATTATAGTCGTTGTAAATTATGAAGAGAAGCATTTCTCCTGGCGCTCCGAAAGTGGGAGAAGGAAAGCTGATGGCGTGACACACTTTCTGGAGGGTTAGAATCTCAACGCGCAAGACACACACACACATACACGCCAAGCCCCCTGCTTTGTTCCCCCTCTTTCGCCCACCGCCTCCTTTCTTTCTCTCCCCGCTGCTTGGAAGTGCATTCCCTTAACTGGCAACAAATGTCAAAATCAAACTCTGGGCAGGGGGCAGGGAGGGCGGGCAAGGAGGGGGGCTGCAATAAAGACAACGTTGGCCTTTGCTTCTGGGTTCAAAGGAGGCGCCGAGAACACAAAAAGGCAACGAGACATGATGGAGCTTCAAAGGGGATGCGGGGAGACGTGGGGGTCCAAAAGCGGGGCACCACAACAGATCAGGCAGTCTCGGAAAGGGGCCACTCACATACACATCCCTCCTTGATTTGCATAGAACATTACAAAGAGATGGCTTGATTCTCCCAAGTCTTGGGTGTCCTCCTGGATTCTTCACTTACGTTTGAGGCTCAGGCGTCAGCGGTGGCTGGGAGGGCCTTTGCACAATTAAGACTCGTGCGCCAACTGCGACCGTACCTCATGAAGGAGGATCTGGCCAAGGTGGTCACCTCTAGACTGGATTACTGTAATCACTCTACATGGGGCTGCCCTTGAAAACGGCCCGGAAATTCCAGATGGTCCAACGGCCAGGGTGGTCCATGCCTTAGTCACCTCCAGATTGGACTACTGTAATGCACTCTATGTGGGGCTGCCCTTGAAAACGTCCCGGAAATTCCAGATGGTCCAACGGCCAGGGTGGTCCCTCCCTTAGTCACCTCCAGATTGGACTACTGTAATGCACTCTACGTGGGGCTGCCCTTGAAAACGTCCCGGAAATTCCAGATGGTCCAACCACCAGGGTGGTCCATGCCTTAGTCACCTCCAGATTGGACTACTGTAATGCACTCTACGTGGGGCTGCCCTTGAAAACGGCCCAGAAATTCCAGATGGTCCAACGGCCAGGGTGGTCCATGCCTTAGTCACCTCCAGATTGGACTACTGTAATGCACTCTACGTGGGGCTGCCCTTGAAAACGGCCCGGAAATTCCAGATGGTCCAACGGCCAGGGTGGTCCATGCCTTAGTCACCTCCAGATTGGACTACTGTAATGCACTCTACGTGGGGCTGCCCTTGAAAACGGCCCGGAAATTCCAGATGGTCCAACGGCCAGGGTGGTCCATGCCTTAGTCACCTCCAGATTGAAATACTGTAATGCACTCTATGTGGGGCTGCCCTTGAAAACGGCCCGGAAATTCCAGATGGTCCAACGGCCAGGGTGGTCCATGCCTTAGTCACCTCCAGAATAGGTTGGACTGGATGGCCCATGAGGTCTCTTCCAACTCAATGATTCCATGATTCTACTGGGATGATCTTCCATATTATTGCGTCTATCTATGGTTGCATCTCTCATCTGGCAAAGATTTCTCTCAACATATATACACACGGCATTATTTCAGCCCGTCTTATCCAAATGTCCTCCAGAGATTTAAAATCCTAGACAGATCTGTTTGCAAGCAGCCTGGATTTGTGATAGCTCAGTTGAGGACCCCCTCCTTCTTCCATTTCCCCATCGCCGCCACCACCACCTTCCTCTCCTTGGTTCAGACAACTTGGAGCCCATCAAACGGAGAAGACCGGCCCCACCTGCCCCTCGGTGCCAAAGACGGGTCCTGTTCTCAAGACAAACCAGCGCAAGACAGTTGGCTGCGAGGCATGGGAGGAAAAAAATTATCATATTTCTGTATAGAAGACACCGCTGGGTGTCAGGATCAACGGGGGAAACCATCCGTGTTTCACATCCGCTCTCGCTCTGGCCCTCCCAGCAGCGTTTCTTTCTCTCCGCCCGGCCAAGGTTTCCTGGGGTTTGGACGGATGAATCTGACATTTCGGTTGAAACCTCCGCCAAAGCAGAATGCCGGGTTCTGTCGAAATGCTCACATTTATTACAGTCAGAGGGTAGGAGGGATGCCCGCAACACTTGGGATTTATTCCTCTTCCTACTGTTCCATCTTTGGAGGTCTTCCCATTAAGGAAGAAGGGGGAGTCAATACTGCTTGGTCTCTACTACTCTTGTAGCAAGAAGGTGGGAGGTGTGGATTTAAATAATAGATATTCCGAGAACAGAAAAATAAAGACAGAAATCCTTCCTTAGCTCATGCATGTTCAGAACATCAAGCAAAAAGTGGGTGCTAGAAACAATATCTGGCACAACCTGGGGATCACAACCAGACAGAGTGAAGACATCTGCCCTTGCGCTATACTAGTCTGCTGCTGAGTACGCATGCCCAGTGTGGAACACATCTCACCACACTAAAACAGTGGATGTGGCTCTTAATGAGACATGCCGCATTATCACGGGGTGTCTGCGCCCTACACCACTGGAGAAATTACACTGCTTATCCGGTATTGCACCACCTGACATCCGCCAGG
Source organism: Anolis sagrei (assembly GCF_037176765.1). Lineage (NCBI taxonomy): Eukaryota > Metazoa > Chordata > Lepidosauria > Squamata > Anolidae > Anolis > Anolis sagrei. The sequence continues at coordinate 6,930,869 of NC_090031.1, read as the reverse complement.
AAGTAGCAGCCAATAGTGAAAGGACCAAGGCAGTGACATCTCCAGCTCATCCCCTGTTTGGGTATCAGCCAGCACGTCAATGACTTAAATCAAGATATAGTTTTCTAAGATCTACAGAGGCACTCGCTGGAACACCCCAGCAAGCGAGAGTCCAAAAGTGGCAGGCTCAAACCCAATGGCTGATACCAAATGAGAGACTCCCCCCTGGGCACACAGAAAACTGGGCAACTTGGAAGGCGCTGAACAGATGGCGCTCTGGCACCACGAGATGCAGAGCCAACCTTCAGAAATGGGGCCACAAAGTGGAATCCACGACAGGTGAGTACGGAGAAGAGCAAACCACTGACCAACTACTACAATGCGGTCTGCGCCCTGCCACATGCACAACGGAGGATCTTCTTGCAGCAACACCAGAGGCACTCCAAGTGGCCAGATACTGGTCAAAGGACATTTAATCAACTACCAAACTTGCAAATTTTGTATTTTGTCTGTTTGTTTGTTTTGTTCTGTTAGAATTGTAATACAATTGACTGGTTGCCCTGACACGACAAATAAATAAATAAGCTCATGCAAATGTTGGCAATAGTTAAGGTGTTAGGCCAGGCATGGGCAAACTTTGGCCCTCCAAGTGTTTTGGACTTTGACTCCCACAACATGGGTATGCAGATGATCCCTTGATTGAGGGAAGTGTCCAGTTCCAAGAGGACAAAGGAAAGGGCCCGAGGCTGTTAGGAATTGTGGGAATTGAAGTCCAAAACACCAGATAAGGGGTTCTCAAACTGTGCTCTGTGGAGCCCTTGGGGCTCCGAGAGTGATAGTAAACATAACTCTAGTACTCTTTTCCACCAGACTCCAAAGGGCTCAGCGGCTGAAAAGGTTTGAGAACCCTTGACCTAGAGGGTTGAGAATTAGACTGAGAAATCTGGGTTCAAACTCATGCTCAATTCTAGAAAGCCTTTGAGCAAACCTGGCAACAGGAAATGACATATTACTTCCAGGTTGTCTTGCTGCTCTTGCCATTTTATGGAAGGGGGGCACAAAATCAGATGCATAAAAGAGGCACATAAGATGGCAATGACTAACCTGTTCATATTTCTCCAGCTCCGTATGATAGATCTGCCGAATCTGGGTCAATTTCGCCCTGTAATCTGAGTGTTCGATGGAGTTATCTGAACTTCCGCCGGATGCTGCCGCTGCCGCTGCCGCCGCCGCTGATCCGCCACCTTTCTCAGGACCTGAAACCCCTTCTGCGAGAAGCATATTGTCCAACCGCATTAGTTGGGGGTCAGGGGGGTCTTCCTCTTGAGCGCCTCGGATGCTGAGACCTTTAGGTGGGGGGGAACGAGAAGAAAAACAAAGATCTCAATTAATCCCCTCTGCGAAGCTTTTACATATTCTGCTGAAAGTCGAAAGAACCACCTCCCCCTCGTTTTCCCTGCTGGAAGTCGTCTCCGTATGGATTTCTGCGAGCTCCCCACCCTGGCAGTTGTCATTCAAAGAGAAAGATATTACTAAGTGCTTTTGTGCGAAAGCAAGAATGAAGAGCTCATACTGAGGGGCATCAGGACTCGGCGTCAAAGAAACAAAAGAATTCTGAAACTTGGCAAAGTTGGGTGTCAATTGGGGGGGAATCAAAGCAACGGTGAAAATAGCTCAAAGGTGTCCCGCTAGAGCAACGTTTCTCAACCTGGAGGTTGGAGCCCATGTGGGGGTTGTGAGGGAGTTTCAGAGGGGTCTCCAAACACCATCAGAAACTATATATTTCTGATGGTCTTAGGAACCCCTTTGGCAGAGAAGGCTGAAGATCGCTCCGCCTGTCCTTCTCACGCCAAGAAGTCCCTTCAAGGTATGGAGGTTCTCTGTGGGAAGTTTGGCCCAATTCTACCATTGGTGGGGGTTCTTTTGATTGTAAGTGAACTATAAATCCCAGGTCTATTTCTCCAAAACCTTGCCCAAGTGTCTAGGACTGTGCGCAGATCCCAATAGGTTGGTCTTTTGCAGCTGACAGGTGGTAATTTTATTTATTTATTTACGCCATTTATATGCCACCCTTTTCACCCAGAAGGGGATTTAGAGTGGCTTACAAAATATAATAATAATAATAATAGTCATCATCATCATCATCTTTATTTATACCCCACCACCATCTCCCCAATGGGGACTCGGAGCGGCTTACATGGGGTCAAGCCTGGACAACATATTACAGCAGAATAAAACCAAAACATAAACAACAAGCAACATATACACACACACATACAATATATTATATTATTAGCATAGTACAGTATCAGTATTATATATTACTATATTATATATTACTATATTGTACAATAGGTAGGTAAAGGTTTTCCCCAAATGCCGGTTGAAGTCTTTTGGCACGGCACCCAGTGCGCCAATGACCACTGGGACCACCTGTACTGGTTTACGCCAGAGCCTTTGCAATAATATTATTTATTATATTTTAATATTATTTGCATTATTATTATTATTAGAGGCATTTCCCACCCTTGACTTATACTCGAGTCAATAAATTTTCCAAGTTCTTTTGTAGTAAAATTTGGTGCCTCGGCTTATATTCGGGTCGGCTTAGACTCGAGTATATATGGTATTACTTATTGTGTTGTCTTTTGATGACAAAGGAACATAGCTGCCTTTGGCAGAGGTGGCCCTAGGTCAGTGGTTCTCAACCTTGGGTTCCCAGATGTTTTTGGCCTACAACTCCCAGAAATCCCAGCCAGTTTACCAGCTGTTAGGATTTCTGGGAGTTGAAGGCCAAAAACATCTGGGGACACCAGGTTGAGAACCACTGCCCTAGGTAATTTTCAACGGTAAGCAAACAGTATTTTGCCCCCCCCCCCCCCAACCAATTATTGATATATATTTTCTGTTCGTCGTGGGAGTTCTGTGTGCCATATTTGGTTCAATTCCATCATTGGTGGAGTTCAGCATGCTCTTTGATTGTAGGTGAACTATACATCCCAGTAACTACAACTCGCATATGTCAAGGTCTATTTCCCCCCAAGAGCGCCTCAAGAGCGCCGCTGGGCAAAATCAACTATACTGCAAATGCTTACTTTGCGTAATGGATTGAGCCACCCCTGGGTATTTGAGCACTGAGACCATCCTGATCAAGAGCAGGCGAGCCATTTGCTACTTTGGCCCAAACTTCAAAACATCTCAGGTCGCGTGTCCTTTGACCACCCATCTTAAATTGCGACACATGCATTCAAAATGGCCAGCACTGTCACCGGCATCTGGTATCCTTGCCTGTTTATTGACAACCACAGCAACAACAACAATGAGCAGGGGGAGAAAGCAGAGAAGATTCCAAAATGATGCCCAAATCATCGGTCTCATCTGAGTACTTTAGATCAAGGCTGACAATTTGTAGGTTTAATCAGGTCAGGCGGGCACACTGCCAAGGCGCTCTCAACACCAGCGGAAAACAAAGTTGAGCCATAATTACAGTTGTAGGGGGAAACCGCTAGAGCTGTGGCTCCTCGGATCGGCATTTCCATTCAAGAGGCAACTATCCCAGCCCAATTAACCTCTTCAAATCAGCCTGGGGAGGGCGGTTGGGTGGAGAAGCAGGTATTCTTGACAGATTCCCTCCTGGGGGAGGAGCTGGCACCTACCGCGTCTGCATGCCAATGGGCTCGCATGTTGGTATTTATAAGCGGTGGCGGCGCTGACATGACAGCAGCATCCATAAACTGCCAAACGTTTTGCTCGGAAGTGGAGACAAATTTCTCTCCGCCCCTGAATCGAGACCAAAAATTTCTCAGGGCAAAGGAGAAGGAGAGAGATCCATGACACGCTGGCACAAACATAGTGTAATAGTGACAGCCTGGGTGTGTTATATTCATAAACACGCACACGTTTTGAATTCCACCACCTCTCCCTTTCTGTTTCCCTCAATGTCACGGAGATGAGTGAGACATCTCCTTGGAAAATGGCTTGCCTTTATCACCTCGAAGGCTCACATCTCCTAACACAAAACCAACATCTGAAGAGCCGGAAGAAACCGCAAGGGCCATCAAATCCAACCCCATGCCATGACAAAACACAGTTCAGAAAGATGGCCACACAACAAAGATGGCAAACATATTCCACACTAGCCGTCCCCTGCCATGCATTGTGTGGCCCACATGGGGGTTCTGTGTGGGAGGTTTGGCCCAATTCGATCGTTGGTGGGGTTCAGAATGCTCTGTGATTGTAGGTGAACTACAAATCCCAGCAACTACAACTCCCAAATGTCAAGATTCCATTTTCCCCAAAACTCCACCAGTGTTCACATTTGGGCTTATTGAGTATTCGTGTAGAGTTTGGTCCAGATCCATCATTATTTGAGTCCATAGTGATCTCTGGATGTAGGTGAACTACAACTCCAAAACCAAAGGACACTGCCCATGACCAACAGTATTTTCTGTTGGTCATGGGAGAACTGGGTACCAAGTTTGATTCAATTCCATCATTGGTGGGGTTCAGAATGCTTCCTTCAAACTCCACCAATGATGGAATTGAACCCAACTTGGAACACAGAACTCCCATGACCAACAGAAAATACTAGAAGGGTTTAACGGGCATTGACCTTGAGTTTTGGAGTTGTAGTTGACCTACATCCAGAGAGCACTGCGGACTCAAACAATGATAGATCTGGACTGAATTTGGAATGAATATTCAAGATGCCCAAATGTGAACACAGGTGGAATTTAGGGAAAATAGACCTTGACATTTGGGAGTTGTAGTTGCTGGAATATATAGTTCACCTACAATCAAAGAGCATTCTGAACTCCACCAATGATGGAATTGAACCCAACTTGGAACACAGAACTCCCATGATCAGCAGAATATACTAAAAGGGTTTGGAGGGCATTGTCCTTGAGTTTTGAAGTTATAGTCCCCATCGGGGAGATGGTGGCGGGGTATAAATAAAGTTGTTTATTATTATTATTATTATTATTATTATTATTAGTTCACCTACATCCAGAGAGCACTGTGGATTCAAACAATGATAGATCTGCACTGAACTTGGCACAAATACTCAATACGCCCAAATGTGAACACTGGTGGAATTTGGGGAAAATCCCACAGAACTCCCCTAACCAAGAGAAAATACTGGAAGGATTTGGTCGGCATTGACCTTGAGTTTGGGAGTTGTAGTTCACCTACATGCCCAAGACAATACACAACATAAAGCAGTGGAGTCTGGGCGTCATGGTGGAAGAAGCAATTTTGGGAGTGGAAGGAAACAGAGTCAGTAGAAATGAATCGACTCCAAATGACTCCAAAATGAAAACTTGCAAGATCATAACGACATATGGCAGATATTGCATTCCATACCTCTATTTTATCCTTAATCGGATAAATTTATTGTGTGTTCTGTCAATCAAGGGAGCGTGATGATTCATGCGGAGGTGATGAAATGCCTTATTGCTGCCACCCTACCACAGTAATTACTAATTAATAGACATTTGATATTCATGAAGGAGCTGGAATCAGGCAGTAGAGAAATAAGGGTGTCGGATTCAAAGGTTTGGTGTCCTGACTCCACAAGGTAGGCCTCAACCACAGCAGAATGGGACCCCAAATCATTAAAGGGGAGGCTTACATAGGGCCACGGCTGAGTTCAAGATCATATGTAAGGTCACAGACTGAGTCAATCCCATAAACCCGCAGCTGTATAGAACTGGTGGGCATTTATCCTATTCTGTCTTAGTGGAGCTCTGAAAGCTAGGAAGCTCCTGAAGATTAAGCAGAACTATCTACCGGGTTATAGCAGGTATGGGCAAAACCAGGCTCAGATGCGACCCCTTGGGCTCTTTTCTCAGGCCCTCCTCACTCTCACCATCCTATTATTCCTTCTCTCTTTCCTTCCTCCTTTCTTTTCTCACTTCCTACCTTACCTCCCCCTTTCTCTCTCCATCTTTTCTTCCCTTCCACCCTTTCATCCTTCCTTCCCTTTTGTCTTTCCTTCCTTCTCTTACCTTCCTTCTTACCTCCCTCCCTTAGTTCCTTCCTTTCCCCTTTTCTCTCTCCTTCCCTCTTTTCTCCTCCCTCCCTCCCCTTTTGTCTTCCCTTCCTTCTAACCTCCCTCCCTTAGTTTCTTCCTTCCGTCTTTCCTCCCTCCTTCCTTTCTCCCCTTCTACCCTTTCATCCTTCCTTCCCTTTTGTCTTTCCTTCTCTTTCCTTCCTTAGTTCCTTCCTTCCCTCTTTTCTCCCTCCTTCCCACTTTCTCCTTCCTTCCTTTCATCCTTCCTTCCCTTTTGTCTTTCCTTCCTTCTCTCTTTCCTTCCTTCTTACCTCCCTCTCTTAGTTCCTTCCTTCCCTCTTTTCTCCCTCCTTCCCAGTTTCTCCTTCCTTCCTTTCATCCTTCCTTCCCTTTTGTCTTTCCTTCCTTCTTACCTCCCTCTCTTAGTTCTTTCCTTCCCTCTTTTCTCCCTCATTCCTTCTTTCTCCTTCCTTCCTTTTATCCTTGCCTTTCCTTCCTTCTCTCTTTCCTTCCTTCTTACCTCCCTCCCTTAGTTCCTTCCTTTCCTCTTTCTACTTCCTTCCCTCTTGTCTTTTCTTCCTTCTAACCTCCCTCCCTTAGTTCCTTCCTTCCCTCTTTCTTTCCTCCCTCCTTCCTTTCTCCCCTTCCACCCTTTCATCCTTCCTTCCCCATTGCCTTTCCTTCCTTCTCTCTTTCCTTCCTTATTACCTCCCTCCCTTAGTTCCTTCCTTTCCTCTTTCTACTTCCTTCCCTCCTTCCCTTTTGTGTTTCCTTCCTTCTTCACTCCCTCTTTCTCCCTTCCTCCATTCCCTTCAACCCTTTCATCCTCCCTTCTACTGTCAAAAATTCAATGACCGTATGTTGCTTAAGTCGCATTGACCAACCGTCTGTGCAGGGATCCATACTTTGCAGTTTAAAAACTCAACCGTTCAATGCTAAGGCTTCCCATCAAAATGGAACTGTAGAGGAGAGTCTACTGAACAAGCCAGTAGCTGCCACATATCAGTACTGCCATCTGTTGAGGAGTTACGAAGGTGGAGGCATTACTTTTCATTCAACCCTCATAGTCTTTCCCTTTCTCGTAAGCCTACCTTATTCAGCAAGGTGAGTCTTGCTCCTTCACCCGCCAATGGAGGCAACGCAGAGCCTGCCTTTATCAATTATGCCACAATAATATATGCATTTTGGACATCTGAGTGCAACGTTGCCGCGATTGTTTCTCTATTTTTAATCCTCACTATATCAACCTACAAGTTTATTACTGTTTAGCTCGCTGACCTTTCTATGCGTCGTGGCATTAAAAGGTAAGGAGCGGACTCAAAAGAACACAGTCATACATCACTTCCAGCCAAAGCAGAGAGGGACTAATGGCCAGGGATGCCATGCTTTGCTAATTCTCACCTCAGAGAAAGCAGCAAGGATTGCAAACCCTTTCCTTCTCAATGCTAGAAAGCCTTCACAAATTGCACAAAGTACGAAAGTGTCGTTGTTGCGTGCCTTCAAATTATTATTGACTTAAGGCCGTGTTTCTCAACCTTCCCAATCCCTTAATAGGTGAACCCCAACCATGACATTATTTTCGTTGCTATTTCATAACTGTCATTTCGCTACTGTTATGAGTTGTAGTTGCTGGGATTTATAGTTCACCTTCAATCAAAGAGCATTCTGAACTCCACCAACTGTAACTTTGCTATCTGATATGAAGAATGTATTTACATTCACTGGACCAAATTTGGCACAAATATCCGATACGCCCAAATTTGAATACTGGTGGAGTTGGAGGGGATTGGTTTTGTTATTTGGGAGTTGTAGTTGCTGGGATTTATAGTTCACCTACAATCAAAGAGCATTCTGAACTCCACCAACTGTAATTTTGCTACTGTTATGAATCGTAGTGTAATTATCTGATATGCAGGATGTGTTTTCATTCACTGGACCAAATTTGGCACAAATACCCAATGCACCCAAATTTGAATACTGGTGGGGTTGATGGGGGGATTGGTTTCATCATTTGGGAGTTGTAGTTGCTGTGATTTATAGTTCACAAAGAGCATTCTGAACTCCACCAACGATGGAATTGAACCAAACTTGGCACACAGAACTTCCTTGACCAACAAAAAATACTGGAAGGATTTGATGGGCATTGACCTTGACTTTGGGAGTTGCAGTTCACCTTCATCCAGAGAGCACTGTGGACTCAAACAATGATGGATCTGTACCAAGCTTGGCACAGATACCCAATATGCCCAAATCTGAACACTGGCGGAGTTTGGGGGAAATAGACCTTGACATTTGGGAGTTGTAATTGCTGGGATTTATAGTTCAGCTATTATCAAAGAGCATTCTGAAATCCACCAATGATGGTATTGAACCAAACATGACCAACAGAAAATACTGGAAGGGTTTGATGGGCCTGGAAGGGTCTGGAGAACAAGCCCTATGAGGAGCGGCTTAAGGAGCTGGGCATGTTTAGCCTGAAGAAGAGAAGGCTGCGAGGAGATATGATAGCCATGTATAAACATGTGAGAGGAAGTCACAGGAAGGAGGGAGCAAGCTTGTTTTCTGCTTCTATGGAGACTAGGACGCGGAACAATGGCTTCAAACTACAAGAAAGGAGATTCCATCTGAACATGAGGAAGAACTTCCTGACTGTGGGAGCCTTTCAGCAGTGGAACTCTCTGCCCCGGAGTGCGGTGGAGGCTCCTTCTTTGGAGGCTTTTAAATAGAGGCTGGATGGCCATCTGTCGGGGGTGATTTAAATGCAATATTCCTGCTTCTTGGCAGAATGGGGTTGGACTGGATGGCCCACGAGGTCTCTTCCAACTCTTTGATTCTATGATTCATACAATCAATTGTGTCTTAAAATCAAAGGAATATGGCATTCCTACATTAAAAACGGCACAATGACTCTGGTGCAGTGGCGGCCCTATGTAATTTTCAACGGTAAGCAAGTTGCATGTGGCGTCTGTAGACAGTCCACGTCTCACAGGCCTATAACAGGGTTGGGAGGACAATAGCTCTATAAACAAGCACCTTGGTATCCCTACGGATGTCCCGGTCCTCAAACACTCTCTGCTTTATTCGGAAAAATGCTGCACTCGCAGAGCTCAGGTGGTGTTGTATGATATATATTTTCTGTTCGTCGTGGGAGTTCTGTGTGCCATATTTGGTTCAATTCCATCCTTGGTGGAGTTCAGAATGCTCTTTGATTGTAGGTGAACTATACATCCCAGTAACTACAACTCGCATAAGTCAAGGTCTATTTTCCCCCAAGAGCGCCTCAAGAGCACCCCGGGCAAAATCAACTCTACAGCGAATGCTTACTTTGCGTAATGGTTGAGCCGCCCCTGCTCTGGTGCATCATGGATGACACTTTCGAGACCATTCCACCACCACGTCTTTCCCAATAGTTTCAAAAATATTCATTTGAGATGGGTGGCGGGTTAGCGACGGCCCTGTTTGCTCCCTATTTTCCGCCCCTTTCAAGCCACACCACAAATCCCAGTTATCTGTGGGATCCAGAACAAAACGTATCAACAGACACTCCAACCTTGTTTAACAATGAACTTGGCTTTGTTAGAAAAAGCACCGTTTTCGCATATCTTTCCGCAGATCCTAATTAGCTGTCTTTCAACACGCGGGCGCACCTGCCCCCCCTGGCGAACCGACGCAAGGACGGCATTCGGAGGCCAATAAATAAATTGCAGGTCAAAATTATTACAAAGCTCTCCCTCCAAATAAACCCATCTCCTTCACAATACAAAAGCCGCGGCTCTGAAAAGCACCTAAAAACCCACTCAAACGCTATGATTACAGGGGCCGTTTGAGTTTAATAATCTGACTGTAATTCAGGCATTTTCAACAGCTCATTAAGGGTTCATTAATATATGGGCGAGCTTTTGAATTATAAATAAGCAGATTAGAAACCCGTGGTGCCAGAATGGTACGGCAGGAGCAGGTATGGAATAATACCGCACCGCACAATGAAAGGGTGGCCCAAGAGAGTTGCCGCCGAGGCGCTCGGCACCACTTTCTCTGCCTTATTTATTAATTCGCCGGCTTGCTCACCTTGAAAGGTGCGTTGTGGGCTTTCCTGGAGCAGCGTTTCAGAAACAACTACGTCAAGACGGAACAACACAAAGGAACGACAAGCTCCTTCAGAGCATAAAGGACCTCCTCCAAAAGAAATCACAACCATGAGTCCCTCTTTCGTGTTTTATGGTAATGTGTGATCCACCAAAAACACTCATCTATATAAATAAAAATGTAGTGTTTGTTTGTGGGATTAACATAACTCAAAAACCACTGGATGAATTGACACCAAATTTGGATACAAGACACCTATCAGGCCAATCAGTGACCATCACTCATAAAAACACTGAAAAACACAACAGAAGGGACTTAAAAGCCAAAAGAATACATTAAAATGCATCCACAAAACCACACACACACATATATGCAAACACACATATATACATATATTCACAAAAATATGCACACACAAAATACATATACACAGACTGGGCCACAGCAACGCTTGGCAGGGGATGGCTAGTGAGAAGGATGGGTATAAATCTATATAAATAAAAATGTAATGTTTGTTTGTGGTATTGACATAACTCAAAAACCACTAGACGAATTGACACCAAATTTGGACACAACACACCTATCAGGCCAAGGAGTGACCATCGCTCATAAAAACACTGAAAAACACAGCAGAAGGGACTAAAAAGCAAAAAAAAAATTACAACATGCGTGCAAAATCACATATATGTACACAAACACACACATATATATATACACACACACAAAACACATACACAGAAAGGAGGAAGGAAAGATGGTTAGAGAAGGAAGGGAGGAGTGAAGGAGGGAGAGAAGAAGGGAAGGAGAGAAAGAAGGAAAGAAAGAAAGGTAAAGAGGGAAGGAGAGAAGGAAGGAAGGAAGGAAGGAAGGAAGGAAAGAAGGGCAAAGAAGGAAGGAAGGAGAGAAGGAGGGAAAGAAGGAAGGAGATAAAGAAGGAAAGAAAGAAGGGTAGAGAAGGAAGGAAGGAGAGAAGGAGGGGGAGAAAGGGAAAGGAGAGAAGGAAGGAAAGAAAGGTAAAGAAGTAAGGAAGGAGAGAAAGAGGGAAAGAAAAAAGGGTAAAGAAGGAAGGAGAGAAGGAGGGAAATAATGAAATAAAAAAGTGAAAGAGGGAAGGAAGGAGAGAAGGAACAAAAGAGAGAAAGAGGGAAGGAAGGAAAGAGACAAGGAAAGAGAAAGAGGGAGGGAAGGAAAGGAGAGAAGGAAGGAGGGAGGGAAGGTTGGCCACAGCTAGTCTATATAAATTAAAATGTAATGTTCATTTGTGGGATTAACATAACTCAAAAACCACTGGACGAATTGACACCAAATTTGGACACAAGACACCTATCAGACCAAGGAGTGACCATCACTCCTAAAAACACTGAAAAACACAGCAGAAGGGACTTAAAAAGCCAATAAATAAATAATACATTAAAATTAATAATAATAATATTATAATACCAATAATAATAATCTATATAAATAAAAATGTAATGTTTGTTTGTGGTATTGACATAACTCAAAAACCACTAGACAAATTGACACAAAATTTGGACACAAGACACCTATCAGGCCAACGAGTGACTATCACTCATAAAAACACCGAAAAACACAGCAGATGAGACTTAAAACACCAAAAAATAAAAATTACATTACAACGCATGCACAAACCCACATATATACACATATACACGAATATATACACACAAAACACACATACACAGACTGGGCCACAACAATGTGTGGGGGGGACAGCTAGATATAAAAATTTAATGTTTGTTTGTGGGATTAACATAACTCAAAAATCACTGAACAAATTGACACCAAATGTGGACACAAGACACATATCAGGCCAATGTATGTCCTTCACTCATAAAAACACTGAAAAATACACCAGAAGGGACTTAAAAGCCAAAAGAATACATTACAATGCATCCACAAAACCACACACACACACACATATGCAAACACACATATATACACATATACACAAAAATATGCACACACAAAACACATATACACAGCAACACGTGGCAGGGGACGGCTAGTCTATATAAATAAAAATGTAATGTTCATTTATGGGATTAACAGAACTCAAAAACCACTGCACGAATTGACACCAAATTTGGACACAATACATCTAACAATCCAATGTATGTTCTTCACTCATAAAAACGCTGAACAACACAACAGAAGGGACTAAAAAGCCCAAAAACAAAAAAAAACATTACAACACATGTGGAAAATCACATATATATACACAAACACACATATATACACACACATATATGCACATACACACACAAAACACATACACAGAAAGGAGGAAGGAAAGATGGGTAGAGAAGGAAGGAAGGAGAGAAGGAGGGAGAGAAGAAGGGAAAGAAGGAGGGAAGGAGAGAAGGAAAGAGGGAAGGAGAGAAGGAAGAAAAGAAAGAAGGGAAAAGAAGGAAGGAAGGAGGGAAGGAGGGAAGGAGATAAAGAAGGAAAGAAAGAAGGGCAGAGAAGGAAGGAAGGAGGGAAAGAAAGAGGGAAGGAGATAAAGAAGGAAAGGAAGAAGGGTAGAGAAGGAAGGAAGGAGAGAAGGAGGAGGAGAAAGAGGGAAAGGAGAAAAGGAAGGAAAGAAAGAAAGGTAAAGAAGTAAGGAAGGAGAGAAAGAGGGAAAGAAAGAAGGGTAAAGAAGGAAGGAGAGAAGGAGGGAGATAATGAAATAAAAAAGTGAAAGAGGGAAGGAAGGAGAGAGGGAATGAAAGAGAGAAAGAGGGAAGGAAGGAAAGAGACAAGGAAAGAAAAAGAGGGAGGGAAGGAAAGAAAGAAAGAAAGAAAGAAAGAAAGAAAGAAAGAAAGGAGAGAAAGAGGGAGGGAAGGTTGGCCACAGCTAGTCTATATAAATTAAAATGCAATGTTAGTTTGTGGGATTAACAGAACTCAAAAACGACTGGACAAATTGGCACCAAATTTGGACACAAGACACCTATCAGGCCAATGAGTGACCATCGCTCCTAAACACACTGAAAAACACAGCAGAAGGGACTTAAAAAGCCAATAAATAAATAAAAATACATTAAAATTAATATTAATATAATAATAATAATAATAACAATAATAACAATCTATATAAATAAAAATGTAATGTTCGTTTGTGGGATTGACAGAACTCAAAAACCACTGGACGAATTGACACCAAATTTGGACACAACACACCTATCAGGCCAATGAGTGACCATCGCTCATAAAAATTGATTTTGTCATATGGGAGTTGTAGTTGCTGGGATTTATAGTTCACCTACAATCAAAGAGCATTCTGAACTCCACCAATTATGGAATTGAACCAAATGTGGCACACAGGACTCCCATGACCAACAAAAAACACTAGAAGGGTTTGGTGGGCATGGGCCATGAGTTTTGAGAGAGTTGTCGTTCACCTACATCCATAGAGCACTGTGGACTCAAATCAATCAAATCATTTATTTCGGTCATTGACCAGCACATGAATTTTCTCCCCGACTTTCCCATGTAATCACTCTGATCTACGATGCCTATTTTCAGCACTGATCTGTAAACGAAAACCTTTGTTGATCTTTGTAGCTTCAGATGTTTCTTTCTGGGAACCTTTTATATCACTTAGTTCTTCGCTGGACTCCTTATCTAAGGTTGCAGTTTTTGGCTCCTCTGATTGAGTTTGAACCCCGGCACTTTCCAAGTTGGATTTCTCACAGAGAGAAGCATCATACCCCTGACTTGAATCTTCATCACTTTGTGCCCCAGGAAATCCCACAGAATATCGTTTCTCATGAATTTTCTCCTAACTTTCCCATGTAATCACTCAGAGCTACGATGCCTATTTTCAGCTCTGATCTGTAAATGAAAACCTTTGTTGATCTTTGTAGCGCCAGGTGTTTCTTTCTGGGAACCTTCTATATCACTTTGTTCTTCGCCGGACTCCTTATCTAAGGTTGCAGTTTCTGGCTCCTCTGACTGACCTTGAAGCCCAGCACTTTCCAAGTCAGATTTCTCACAGAGAAAAGCATCCTTCTCCTGACTTGAATCTTCATCATGGCGAACCCCAGGAAATCCCGCAAGCAATCCTTTTCAAACCATCTGAGAAACTATCAGTGTCAGGAGTCTCAGACTGATCTATATCAATTGGGAAGAACTACAAGGGCCGTGGGGGAACTTAAACTAAAGCCATGCTGAAAGATATCCATCCAATCTCTGCTTAAAATCCTCCAAAAGAAGAGTCCACCGCTCCCACTACCAAATAGCAGAGTAAAATAGTTGCTGAAACAGCCAAAATAACAAGTTGTTTTTCATTTTTTATCCCATGGCATTTCAAGGAATGCTGTCCTTGAGAAGACAGATGGCTGATCTGCCATTCAATGAGGGAATCAGAAGAAGGCCTCATTTTTCTACAAGGGCCAAGTGAGAATTTTGCTTCCATTGCACGTCAAGCGGAATTGGGCCAAATCTGGAAAAGGAAGAGGAAGAAAAGAATGGGGGGGGGGGGGGGGAAGCAGGAGAAAGGCAAGGCAACAAATGCACAGACTGGGATCCTTTCAGTGTCTTTAGGCGTGTGCATATTCTCCTACAAAAGTGGTTGGATGCTTTCATCAGGTGGATATTTTGGTTGCCCTTCTGAGGACACATTCTAGCTTGCCAACATCCTTCTTGAATCCAGGAGCTGTGCAATGGGTTAAACCCTTGTGCTGCTGAGCTGCTAGCCTAAGAGTTGGATGAACAGCTGACCAGAAGGTTGGCAGTTCGAATCTGCAAGATGGGGTGAGCTCCCACCTCTCAGCTCCAGCTCCTGCCAACTTAACAGATCAAATACAAGTAGATAAATAGGTACCGCTTCGACGGGAAAAGGAAAAGAGATACTACAAGCAATCTTTCTGGCCACACAACTAGGAGGTGACAACGCAGGCTCCTTGGCTTGAAAATGGAGAAAAGCAGATCCCCAGAGCCAAAGACGAGCACTGCCGCCAGAAGCTGGAAATGAAAGGAGAAGCCTTTGCCTTTAATAATAATAATAATCATCATCATCATCATCATTTATAACCCGCTACCATCTCCCCAAAGGGGACTTGGGGTGGATAACATGAAGCCAAGCCCAAAATAATACAACATAATAAACACACACCCTACTGCCTTTGTTTGTATTTGTGTGTTTTGTATTTGATCCCACATCAGACACTTCCCAAGTGTCTAGGACTGTGTGATGTAGTGGCAAATAATGCATGCAGATCCCAGTAGGGTGGCCTTTTGCAGCTGACAGATGGTAATTTTGTCAGTGCTGATTGTGTTTAAGTGCAGGCCAAGGTCTTTAGGCACTGTACCCAGTGTGCCAATCACCACTGGGGCCACCTTGACTGGCTTGTGCCAGTCTTTGCAGTTCGATCTTTAAATCCTCATATCGTGTCAGCTTTTCCAGTTGTTTCTCTTCAATCCTGCTGTCACCTGAAATTGCGACATCGACAAGCCATACTTTTAACACAATCGTGAGGTCAGGAGTATTGTGCTCCAAAACTCTGTCTGTCTGAATTCGGAAATCCCAGAGGAGTTTGGCGTGTTCATTCTCTGTAACTCTTTCCAACTTGTGATCCCACCAGTTCTTTGTCACAGGCAGATGGTATTTGTGGCACAAGTTCCAATGAATCATCTGAGCAATGGTGTTGTGCCTCTGCTTGTAGTCTGTCTACGCGATCTTCTTGCAGCAGCTGAGGATGGGATCTATTGTTTCATCTATTATTGTTGTTGTTGTTGTTGTTTTCATAGAATCATAGAATCCTAGAGTTGGAAGAGACCTCATGGGCCATCCAGTCCAACCCCCTGCCAAGAAGCAGGAATATTGCATTCAAAGCACCCCTGACAGATGGCCATCCAGCCTCTGTTTAGAAGCCTCCAAAGAAGGAGCTTCCACCACACTCTGGGGCAGAGAGTTCCACTGCTGAATGGCTCTCACAGTCAGGAAGTTCTTCCTCATGTTCAGATGGAATCTCCTTTCTTGTAGTTTGAAGCCATTGTTCCTTGTCCTAATCTCCATGGAACAATCTTGCTCCCTCCTCCCTGTGGCTTCCTCTCACATATTTATACATGGCTATCATATCTCCTCTCATCTTTCTCTTCTTCAAGCTCAACATGCCCAGCTCCTTAAGCCGCTCCTCATAGGGCTTGTTCTCTAGACCCTTATCATTCCTAATGTTCTTCCTAATGTTCAGATGGACTCTGGATTATCCCTAGTGAGGTCTGACCAAAGCAGAATAGAGTGGTACGATGGCTTCCTTTGATATGGACACGATACTCCTATTGACGCATCCTAGGATTGCCTTGGCTTTTTTGGCCGCCGCATCATATGGCTGATTTGTGTTTCGCCTGTGGTCTGTTTAAGCTTTTGACCCCCTGACTCCATTGCCTCGTGCACAAGGCCTTTTGTTCCAATTGCTTGCGTGCGTTTTAAATGTTATTTGAAGGCAGTGTCCAAGGCCCGAGACTCAGCACGTGGTCTCTGCGGCCCCCTCCCTAATGTCACTTCCACTCCTGCTTAAAGGTGATGGCGTGGCGTGCCCACGTTTCTCATGTCAGGTATATTAAATATAACACGGCGATGCACTGCACATTTCCACGCCAACCTAGTTGTCACTTTCGCTTGACTCATTCTCTATTGAGGAAAAATGCAGCACTGGGAATTTACAAGGCTTTTCAGTTAAATGGACATAAATCACAGGTTTCATTCAAACCGAATAATCACTGGCCATAAAGAGCTACTTGTCTCTTACCATATATTACAGTGAAGTTCCTGTGAGCAATAATGCAACCATTCATGGCAAAGAAAAACAGAGCGAGACATTAAGAGATGACATGTAATCCTGTTAGGAGCCTGACGTGGAAAGTGTGCTTGACATTTTTATCATATATGTCCATTTCCATTTGGAAAATCAGGAGAATAAAAATGATTACTTTGCCGGTCAAATCTACCTTCCCTTAAAACAGCCCGGTGAGATCTGTTTACATGCTGGGGGAAACGGCTTACTAGGAATTCATAAATCTCCGGGTCGGAAGTGTTTCCCTTGATGCCTGAATTGAAGATATGACTCCAAAGATTCCCGTTAATACTTTTCTGCCCAGCCGTCTCATTCACTATCGACACCGGAACTGACAATCTGACACTTTATCCCATCGCTCTTCCTACGTACAGCTCCTGGGCGTTACGTCTCAACAACTAAGGACTCCTTCCAAGAGTTGAGATGGAAAAGACCTTTCTCGGGGTTCCCAATATTCCTATGAAAATTGGCACAACTTGTCATGGAAATGTGGAAAGGTCTGGAGATCCCAATGGATTACTCAGAAGGAAAACATGCATCAATGCAGTTTAGTCAACAGAGAAATTGACAATGTCCTCCTGTGGAGTCATATTAGTTCAGGAATGGGCCAACTTGGGCCATCCAGATGTTTTTGAATTCAACTCCCACAACATGGGTATGCAGATGATCCCTTGATTGACTGTAGTGTCCAGTTCCAAAAGGACTAAGGCATGGGTCAATTTCAACTCTGAAGGTGTTTTGGACTTTGACTCCCACAACATGGGTATACAGATGATTCCTTGATTGACTAAAGTTTC
The DNA here is from genome assembly GCF_037176765.1 of Anolis sagrei. Classification (NCBI taxonomy): domain Eukaryota; kingdom Metazoa; phylum Chordata; class Lepidosauria; order Squamata; family Anolidae; genus Anolis; species Anolis sagrei. Next base: position 6,913,194 of record NC_090031.1, on the reverse strand, counting down.
CAGTTCCAAGACGACAAAGGCCAAGTTCACCCCTCCAGGTGTTTTGGACTTTAACTCCCACAACATGGTTATGCAGATGATCCCTTGATTGACCGAAGTGCCCAGTTCCAAGTGGACAAAGGCATGGACCAACTTGGCCTTCCAGAGGTTTCGGATTTTGATTCCCACAACATAGGTATGCAGATGACCCCTTGATTGACTAAAGTGTCCAGTTTGAAGAGGACAACAGCATGGGCCAACTTGGGCCCTTCAGTTGTTTTTGACCAACTCCCACAACATGGGTATGCAGATGACCCCTTGATTGACTAAAGTGTCCAGTTTGAAGAGGACAAAGCCATGGGCCAACTTGGGCCCCTCCAGGTGTTTTGGACTTTGATTCCCTCAACATGGGTATGCAGATGATTCCTTGACTGACTGAAGTGTCAAGTTCCAAGACAACAAAGTCCAACTTCACCCCTACAGGTGTTTTGGATTTCAGTTCCCACAACATGTGTATGCAGATGATCCCTTAGAATCATAGAATCATAGAATCAAAGAGTTGGAAGAGTCCTCATGGGCCATCCAGTCCAACCCCCTGCCAAGAAGCAGGAATGTTGCATTCAAATCACCCCTGACAGATGGCCATCCAGCCTCTGTTTAAAAGCTTCCAAAGAAGGAGCCTCCACCACACTCCGGGGCAGAGAGTTCCACTGCTGAACAGCTCTCACAGTCAGGAAGTTCTTCCTCGTGTTCAGATGGAATCTCCTCTCTTGTAGCTTGAAGCCATTGTTCCGCGTCCTAGTCTCCAAGGAAGCAGAAAACAAGCTTGCTCCCTCCTCCTTGATTGACTGAAGTGTCCAGTTCAAAGAGGACAAAGGCATAGACCAACTTTGGTCCTCCATGTGTTTTCTAATTCAACTCCCACAACATGGGTATGCAGATGATTCCTTGATTGACTGAAGTGTCCAGTTCCAAGACAATAAAGTCCAACTTCACCCCTCCAGGTGTTTTGGTCTTCAGTTCCCACAACATATGTATGCAGATGATCCCTTGATTGACCGAAGTTTCCAGTTCCAAGATGACAAAGGCATGGACCAACTTTGGCCCTTCAGGTGTTTTCAAATTCATTTCCCTCAACATGGGTATGCAGATGATTCCTTGATTGACTGAAGTGTCCGGTGACAAGAGGACAAAGGTAGGGGCCAAACTGGGCCTTCCAGGTGTCTTGGACTTCAACTTCTCAATTTACTTTCAACACAAAAAATAAATAAAAGAGATACTTTGATTGAGCTTTTCTTGCATGGTAGTGGGGGGTTGCACTGAATTACTCACGTGGTCTCTTCCAACTCTATTGTTGCTGTCATTATTATTATTAATATTACTATTATTATTATTATTGCTGGATGGCTATCTGTCGGGGATACTTTGGTTGTGCTTTTCCTGAATTGCAGGGGGTTGGACTAGACGGCCCATGTGGTCTCTTCCAACTCTATTATTCTATGATTCCAGGGCCTTTTAAATGCTGAAACCTTGAATAAATCCCTTTCCATTGAAAGCTCTCATTAACAAGGAGGAAGACATTGCCACTTATGATAACGAAGCGGCAACTCACTGGCTGCCGCTTTTCGAGGACTCACTTCCAGCACCACTTACTGTTAGCTGGTTTGCAAACTATCATTGGCTAATGGTCCAAGTTAGTTTATTATCGGTTCCAGGGAAACTTCTGATAACTTCCAGGGAAACCCAGTTATCGCCCCACCAACTTGGACGTTGTTGCTGGCCCGATTCACCGCTGCTCCCGTGGTGCCTGAGCTCTCCCAAACAACAGCGTGCGCTTCTGTGTTTCCCCTTTGCTTGCCAAATCTTTTTTCTCCCCCTTTGCCTTGCAAGATGAGAGGGAACACGAACGAGTAAATATCACAACATATGAACAGATGGGACTGCACAGTAAAAACAGGATAAGGCTGACTCTCAGAGGAAACTTTCCCTCCATCCTTTTTTAAATGGTTTCATGTCTAGTTGGTGCAATTGATAGACAAGCTTTGTCAGCAACACTGGGGAAGAACAGGGCGAGCAGCATGCTGCAGAGCAAGGCACAAACTTTCTCAAATCCAAAGGAGCCAGCTTGTCCACAATGGACAACAGTTTTAAGGTATCTATGGCTACTGGTGGCGCAGTGGCTTAAAGCGCTGAGCTGCTGAGCTTGTTGACTGAAAGGTTGCAGGTTCAAATCCGGGGAGCAGCGCGAGCTTCCACTGTCAGCCCCAGCTTCTGCCAACCTAGCAGTTCAAAAACATGTGAGTAGATCAATAGGTACCACTCCGGCGGGAAGGTATCGTCGCTCCATGCAGTCATGCCGGCCACATGACCTTGGAGGTGTCTATGGACAACGCTGGCTCTTTGTCTTAGAAATGGAGATGAGCACCATTCCCCAGAGTTGGACATGACTGGACTTCATGTCACGGGAAAACTTTTATATTTACCTAGGGTTACCCAAGTATGCTCTGGATGCCTGACAAACCTGGCGTAAAGTATACACAGATTGAGTTGCTGAGAGTTTTCTGGGCTATATGACCATGTTCCAGAAACACTCTCTCCTGACGTTTCGCCCACATCTATGTCAGGCATCTTCACAGGTTGTGAGGTCTGTTGGAAACTAGGAAAGTGGTGTTTATATATCTATGGAATAATTCCCAGGGTGGAAGAAAGAACTCTTGTCTTTTGAGGCAAGTGTGAATGTTGCAATTGGCCACCTTGATTAGTATTGAATGCCCTTGCAGCTTCAAAGCCTGGCTGTTTCCTGCTTAGGGGCATCCTTGGTTGGGAGGTGTTAGCTGGCCTTGATTGTCTCCTGTCTGGAATTCCCGTTTTTAGAGTGTTGTCGGAAACCATGAAAATGATCATAATCTGGCTACCAGTATGTTGGTCATGGGAGTCCTGTGTGCCAAGATTAGTTCAGTTCCATCCTTGGTGGAGATCAGAATGCTCTTTGATTGTGGATGAACTATAAATCCCAGCAAGTACAACTCTCAAATGATAAAACCAGTCCCTCCCCCAACCCCACTAGTATCCAAATTTGGGCATATTGTGTATTTGTGCCAAATTTGGTCCAGTGAATGAAAATACATCCTGCATATCGGATATTTACATTAAGATTCATAACAGTAGCAAAATTACATTTATGAAGTAACAATGAAAACAATGTTATGTTTGGGGGTCACCACCACATGAGGAACTGTATCAAGGGGTCACGGCATTAGGAAGGTGGAGAGCCACTGCCCTAGAGCATCGAGAGAGCCACATATTCCTCTGCTTTCAACAGAAGTGCCAAATATACAAGCCATTTTTCCGACAGCAAAAGCATTGCAGTTGGGAAGGCGCCTCCGAGCTGTTATCCGTCCAGGCTCAATATCCTCAGTGTGAAAGTTTACAGCCTTGAAATATAAAAAGGAAATGTTTGCTACTGAAACAAATCTTTCCTATGATTACAATTTGATCAGATTTATAGGACTGCACTCTACTTTTCATAGAAAATGGGAAATAACTTTTTTATATCGAAAATACGAACTAACCGGTATTTTTATAAATTGAGTTCCTTTTTTCCTACAGGTTTTTATGTTGGTTACGTTTACGACCGGCGATAAATTACACCCAAGTTTGTCTGCTTTTTATGGCCTCGTCCCTTCTCGCTTCCTCAAAAAACGGGTTTCCAGATTCGTTTGGTGTTCCATCTCTCCTCGGCCTCCCCGCTCCTATTTTTCTTGCTTACTCCTGTCTTGCACTTAGCACTAAAATGTTTGCCTTGTGTGTGTGCCGGCTTGCAAAGGAAGGGAAGCGTGCCATTTTTCCTGATCAGAGCGCCTGGGTTTTTCCTCTAAGTAGGTGCTACTCAGGCCTGGTCTCCGAGCAGAGCATTTGACAAAATTATAGGCGCTCTTAAGAGGTCGGGTTTTCACTTACATCCTGAAATGTCGAGTGCTTTCTCCAGTGTTTATCTCCCTGAGTTGGTGAGCTGTGAACCCGCACAACCATACAACCCTCTCCCCTATCTCTGCACTAAGAATAATGGTTTCTTTAAAAAATACTTCTAATTGTATTAGAAGAATGAGAGGGTGTAGATGAGCATGCTAAGCATTGCTTTCCACATGTGAAAGCCCTATACATGTTGGAAATAGTATCCTTCTTCAATCCTCCACTGTGTATACAATAGTTGTATACTTCAGTCCTCCACTATGTATACAAAAAGCTGCACATCGCAAGTGCTGAACCTGACTCAGCACATAGAAGATGGCTTTGAAAGGCAGCAGATCACAGGAGCTGTCTTCATAGAACTGTCAGCAGCCTATGATACTGTCAACCACCGCCTCCTCCTGAGAAAAATGTATAAGATCACAAAGGACTACCACCTCACCCGCCTCATAGGAAACCTGCTACAAAACAGGAGCTTTTTTGTTGAGTTCCAGGGCCAGAGAAGCAGATGGCGGAAACAGAAGAATGGCCTGCCTCAGGGAAGCGTGCTTGCTCCATCCATGTTCAACATCTACACAAATGACCAGCCACTGCCAGAAGGGACAGAGAGTTTCATCTATGCTGATGATCGTGCCATCACCACTCAAGCAGGGAGTTTTGAGATGGTTGAACAGAAGCTCTCCGAAGCTCTAGGCGCTCTTACTGCCTATTACAGGGAAAAGCAGCTGATCCCTAATCCATCTAAAACACAGACATGTGATTTTCACCTTAAGAACAGACAAGCATCCCGAGCTCTGAGGATTACCTGGGAAGGAATCCCACTGGAGCATTGCAGCGCACCCAAATACCTGGGAGTCACTCTGGACCATGCTCTGACCTACAAGAAGCACTGACTGAATATCAAGCAAAAAGTGGGCGCTAGAAACAATATCATACGAAAGCTGACTGGCACAACCTGCGGATCACAACCAGACACAGTGAAGACACCTGCCCTTGCGCTATGCTGCTCCATTTTTGGATTATATCTTTCTGATTTTATATGCATTTTATATGTTTTTATAATAAACTGTTTGCTTACATTCCTGAACTTTTGTGTTGTGCGGTGGCCATAAGTGTTTCTAGGCCTGGAGTGCAACAACCAGATTGTCCATTTTTGTCATCCAGGTGGTAGGGCTCCTTTGCACATGTCATGTATCATGTTCTGCAGTTGATGGTGGTTGGTGGTGGTAGGCCTAGCAGTTGGTGATGGAAGAGACAATGTAAGTCTTACTTCTAAAGGGTTGAGTAATCTGTAACTAAGAGTTAACAAGTGAAAGCAATTAAGGGTGGAGGTATGCAAGAGATGGGTTGAAGTTGGGTGTTTTTGAATTTAACGAGCTAGCCTTGGGACTGATCTTTGGGGGAAAAGTATTTGTCATCTTGGTAGTAGATGCTGCTGGTTTTCCCCCCAAGTTTGTGGATTTTTGGTGTCCTGACCTGTCTCCTGAGCCTTTGGAATACTGGAGACTTGAATCTTAGACTGGCTTTTGGCTACGGTATAGACTCTTGATCCCTGGACTTTGTTTATTGAACTCTTGGTGATTGACCACTGGACTGGACCTTTTGACTATGGAGTTATTTTGAACTTGCAACAGTGTTTGCTGTTTTTTTTAATATTCTGTGGCTGAGTGCATTCTTTATGTTTTATATTTTAGACTATTAAAACATCCAGAAAGTAAGTGCTATTTTAATTAAATTGTTTAACATAAGCTGGGAGTTTGTTTGGTTCATCTCTACCTGAATAAGCAGAGCCCTGGCTTCGTGACAGAATACTTTTCTCCCAAAGACCAGTCCCAAGGCTTTCACCCATAAATTCTTACTTACAGATTAATCAACCCTTTAGAACTTACATTGACCCTTCCATCACCAACTGCTAGGCCTACCACCACCAACCACCATCAACTGCAGAACATGATACATGACAGCACAGCCCTATGCCATTTTTAACAGAGTCTTGAACATAAACTTTCTGGGAAATTTGCCGGTGGTCCTATCCCAATTCCATTGCAATATCTTTTATGCAGGAAGGGGAGCGGAAAAAGACCCATTGAAAGATGGCTTCTGATTCTCAAAAGGAAGGGAAGGGTTATCATAGTTGCATTGATTTGAGCTGCCTCAATCCAAGTCGTGGCGCTTCTACCTGCCCAGAGATAATGGGATCAAACAGGCTACAACATTTAATCTGGGTAAATAAACACATTTGCCTTGAACTCATCTTCTCCTTCCCTCGGTGGTTGTCATTTCATTCCCCACGCTCTATAAAACATTAACACACACATACACATACAGAGGAAATTGCAATCAATTATTTTCCAAACGGATTTGCTTGCGAGGAGCTGAGGGGCTGCTGTCCTCCTTCCCCAAATCTCTGCTGAAATGTATGACTTTATTGGCTCGGAATGGAACAGAAAGTGACTCCAGCCCTTGAGAGTTAACTGCCATTCTAGGTACGCCGACGTCTAACAACACAGCATAAAGTTTTATACGCCTTATTATAAAAGGACGCAGCCTCCATTGTTATTTAAATGGATTTTTGCAGCAGGAAATCATAGGGAAGCTCTTGTAAATTTTATGCTCAATATGCATAACATTTTCTGTTTTTTTGTGCAGAGACGTTTGGATTCTTCCCACTTAAATACAAAATTCTTGAGATCAGGAGAATCCATTCTTGAGGGAGGCGTCTTCTTACTAAGCTTTTGTTTCAAGATCAGAGTTATATAGTAGACTTGTGTGGTTGATGCGGAAATACCTTTGATTCGGAACTAGTTCGGACGTTTAGCACTTTTGAAGAGAGTTCCGACACGCCTGCTTCTGCGGTCAAGAATTCAGTGACTGCGCATTGCTTAATTTGCATTGACCGACCATCTGTGCAGGTTTCCATACTTCGCACTTTAACAACACAACCATTCAATGCTAAGGCTTCCTGCCAAAACGGAACTGTAGAGGAGAGCCTACTGAACAAGCCAGTACCAACCGCATGCCAGTACTGCCATCTATTGAAGAGTAATGAAGGTAGAGGCATTACTTTTCATTCAACCTTCGTATGTATTGTTCCCTGAATGTTTTGCCGGACTACAAATCTAACCACACTTGAATGGACCAGGGACACATGATCTCAAATTGCGGAGATGATAAGTGTCCGCATTTTGGGAAGTCGGGAGGGAGTCGTAATTTTCTTTTGCTTCTTCCTCCAGCTCTCCAGAAGAAACCTCCATCCCGTCCATAGCGCTGACAGTTATCTGTCAGGGGGAAATAAACAAGACCCTAACTGCCCTCCTGTCTGCGTTTCCCTCGCTTCCCCCAAGTGGGTCCTTCAGGTGGTAAGGCATGGCCATGTCAGCTTTGATTTGAGCGAACCCAAAGAAAAATCTCCTGGATGGGTGAGCTCCAGGACCTTTGAATTAAGCGAAAGACCAGGAGAAACGCCAACCGAATGCCTGCAATAACAGTCTCCACAGAAAATTATGAGGAACTCCATAAATCCACCCTCTTCCTCTTCACACAGGCTCATTAAAGCCGTACTGACTCTCTGGGCAGCTATAATTCTGCCGGCTGATACCCTGAAATCACCCTGTCAATACCCAGCGGTGTGCTGCCTCTCCAACTATCTGTGCCCCTAATATGCCGCTCTTTGATGGGATTTGCTGACCTTTAGTCCGATGCAAGTTTACTCTCATCACTGAAGTGTAAGTCAGAGAGCCATAAAATGGCAACCTCCCCGATTCAAAAGGGAGAACTAAAGCGCCACTAACTGGGAATCTAACCTTTCGTAATGGCTCTCCTCTTAAAAGGGAGGGGGAGAAAAAGAATAAAAGGGGAGGGAAGAGGGATGGGAAGGGATGGGAAGCGCCAGGCGGCCAAGAAACAAACAATATTTAATGCCCAGGGCAAGATTAACGGCAGCTCTGTTTGCATGAGTGTTAAATTAGAATTTTCTTCCCAGGGCTGCAGAATGGATGAAAAGCCCTGAGACGGGGAGGCAGAGCAAAGGGGAAATTCAATGAAGGAATGAGGAGTAAATAAGTGGGCATTTGTATCACCAGGATACCAAGAATAGAGGCTGAGCCCGGCCCATACCAATTGACTGAAGTGCCTGAAGATTTCGCTCAGTCTGGATTTCAATGAGAGCAAAGCCACTCTTCACCAAGTAGGCTAGGTAGACTAGGTGAGATTTTGAAGCTCAAAGGATTCTTCATCAGGAATTGAAGTCGTTTTAGGGAAATAAATTATTTATCCTGTCAGAAGCAAATCAAGGGTACAGTTGTAATGTATTTAAAAACACAAGTATCAGGAATAATCTGGAAATAAAAGGATTAAAGGTGAAATCATTTAACTTTAAAATAGCCGCATTTGCAGACGATGTAGTCTGTACAATGGAAGATCCACTAAATCAGTGGGACCAATGGTGGAGAGAGATCGAGGCGTTTGGAGAGGTGGTGGGGCTGAAAATAAATAAGGAAAAAACTAAGTTCCTCACCAAGAATATGAGTAAAAGGAAAAAGGAAGAACTACAAGAAAAATCCGGTATAGAAACAGTAACAAAAATGAAATACCTAAGAATTCAGATTACTGCTAGAACAATTATGACACCAAATGAAGGAAAATATAGGAGAAGTTGAGACAGTGGCAACAATTTGATCTACCACTCTTGGGTAGAATAGCAGAAACTAAGATGAGTATTCTCTCTGAGGTACTATATCTGTTTCAGATGATTCCAATATTAATATCAAAAAAGACAATAACAAATATGGAAAAAAAAGATATAAACAAATTTATTTGGCAAAATAAAAAAGGCTAGAATATAGTTCAAAAACTTATGTGAAGATGTTTTTATATGTGCGAAAGCTGAGGAGTAGGTTGTATACTTAAGCAATCCCTCATTATCCAAGTAGGGTTGTCTTCCAAGATCGGTGTAGTGGCGGTGGTTCCGTAAGTGATTGTGGAGCCCTATTCGTGACCTGCATCTTCTCCCACAGTGAGGGCATTGGTTTCCAGGTGGAAGGCAGTCCTGGTCGGTGTTGGCTTGACGCGCCTTCCTCTTGCCATGTTTCTCTCTTTCGCCCTCCATTCGTGCCTCTTCAAATTCTACAACACTGCTGGTCACAGCTGACCTCCAGCAGGAGCGCTCAAAGGCCAGGGCTTCCCAGTTCTCAGTGTCCATTTTTGGGTTGGCTTTGAGTCCATCTTTGAATCTCTTTTCCTGCCCACCAACATTCCATTTTCCATTCTTGAGTTCGGAGTAGAGCAACTGCTTTGGGAGACAGTGGTCGGGCATCCGGACAACGTGGCCAGTCCAGCCGAGTTGATGACAGAGGACCATCGCTTCAGTGCTCGTGGTCTTCACTTCTTCCAGCACGCTGACATTCTTCCACTTGTCTTCCCAAGAGATTTGCAGGATTTTTTTGGAGGCAGCGCTGATGGAATTGTTCTAGGAATTGCATGTGACGTCTGTAGATAGTCTTGGTTTCACAGGCATATAACAGGGTTGGGAGGACAATAGCTTTATAAACAAGCACCTTGGTATCCCTATGGATGTCCCGGTCCTCAAACACTCTCTGCTTCATTCGGAAAAATTCTGCACTCGCAGAGCTCAGGCGGTGTTGTATTTTAATGTCAATGTTGACTTTTGTGGAGAGGTGGCTGCCAAGGGAGCGGAAATGGTCAACATTTTCTAATGTTACACCATTAAGCTGTATTTCTGGCATTGGAGAGGGATTGGCTGGTGACTGCTGGAAGAGCACTTTGAGTTAACTTACTTAGTCACTAAGTGACTAAGTTAAGTGGTGCAATGGGATTAAATCCTTGGGCTGTGGTGGTGCAATTAGTTAAACCCATGTGCTGTTGAATGGCTGACCTGAAGGTCCACAGGATGGGGTGAGCTCCCACTGTTAGCCCAGCTCCTGACAACCTAGCAGTTTGAAAACATGCAAATGTGGGTAGATAACTAGGTACCGCTGCGGCAGAAAAGGAATAAGATGCTCCAAGTAGTCATGCTGGTCACACAACCAGGAGGTGGAAATGCAGGCTTTGGAAGTGGAAAACAGCACCTCTCCAAGGCCAAAGATGAGCATCAAAGTCAGAAATGAAAGGAGAAGCCTTTGCCTTTGTTTGTGTTTGTGTGTCTTATTGTATTGTAACAAGGCATTGAATGTTTGCCGTTATCTGTTTACATTGTAATATGCTCTGCGTCCCCACGAGGAGAAGGGTGGAATATAAATAAAGTGTTGTTGTTATGTGACTATCCATATACAAAGGTGCTTTGCATTTCCTATTTCTTTCAATGAGTTTTTGCAATAGTTTCTTGGTCTGATCTGCTGCTAACTTTGAAGCGCATTGTTTTCTGATGCACCCAAGAACCTCTCATGGCCTTTAGGCATAGGATGCTCATCCCATGCAGAGGTTGCCCGCTTGTGTCTCCTGGCAGCCCTGACAAGCAAGGAGGCCAATGAGAGAGAGAGCTTGCCGCTCACACTGACATGTCACTATGGATCAACGGCAAACAATGTGAGTGACATGTCACAACACAAACCAGATGGGACATGATTGCACCAGAGACATCGAGTCTCCAAGGGGAAGGAAGGAGGGAGGGAAGGCGGTGGAGCAGGGAGGGAAAGAACATGAGCAAAAGACATACTCCCCGCCTCCTCTGGGTTCATAACAGGTGTGCCCCAAGGAGAACACTGTTTGCAAGCTTTGCTCGCAGCAGACGCAGGAGGGGGTCTGGTGTGTTAAAAAGTCCCTCCAGATTATGAATTATTTGTGTTTACAAGGGCGGGTTTGGAAAAGGATGCCGTGCAAAATCGCTCCAATCCGCTTAACCTGACGCGTTGCAACTCAGAACTTGCCCGAGGGGCTCTTCTTAACATGTACAGTAATTAACACACCATTAACACATCACTGCATTCCTAGTCCGAAACGCAGCTGCAATGTTGAAGAGAGCTAGGACAACCCAACGTATTTTTACTTCAAAGCTCAAAACTGACAAATAAGCACAAGTTCTAGTCAAAGAGATCCAGCTAACCTTGGATGCCACTTCTTTGTTTAGCGGTCAAACCCTACACCCAACTTTAAGTTGACTTTGTTGTGTGCCTTCAAGTCCTTAGCAATTTATGATGACTGTAGGGTCATACACCAGAGCGGAAACACCTCTGACCTGAAACACCACACCAGCTTGGTAAAATCAGCAAGCAGTTTATTGAAGAATATATGTAGGCAAATCAGAAATATGAGCAAAAACAAAAAAAATCCCAAAACAAAGGATGATCCATGAGCTTCAAGGCACAATAAGATCCATTGGAGCAACAATCCACAAAACAAGGCAGCATGAAAAATCCAATACACAAACCAGGAGCTTGGCAAAAATTTGGTACATGTAACTAAGAAGATTTGAAAGCAAGACTGCCCTGAAACTCCAACATTGACCCAACTGAGGCAACTCTTTCCCATGAATCAATATAAGGCTTTTCCATATCCCAGAACCGAAAGGAAAGCATTTCTTTTGACCTTACTACCAGATAAAGGTTTTTATCTCTCTTTTCCTGATCTTCTTTGTGCCTGAGCAGTCTGTCTCTGTTTACAAAAGCCTTGCTTTCTATCTACACTCTCATTAACTTGACTCTCGTTAAATTCTGTACCTGACAAATCATCTTCAGAGAGTTGTTCTGAGAAAAACTGCGAAGGGCCTCTCCCTGGAATGTGACCTTCTGAATCTTCCTGAGATATCTCAGGACTCTCGTCTGAGCTTAACTCAAGCCCAGGCATACCCTCATCCCCATCGCCAACAGACCCAGGCCCATCATCAGGAACATCAGCCCTATTTCCATCATGAACATCAGATACAATCACAGGTTGAACAGTCTGACATACACCTAGGATGAAGTGACGATGCAGTTTTTTACAGAAAGCTTTGCTAAGAAGGGATTTCTCATTGTTTTCCTCTGAAGTTGAGAGAGTGTGATTCACTGAGTGTTATGGCTCAGCCAGGGGATGAGGGTTCACTGATGATTTAGAAAGCATTGTAGGACTTCAAAGTGATGAAGAGGTGTCACATTGCCAGGGCTCTACCTTATTTAGGCAGAGATGAACCAAACTCCCCGTTTTATCAAACAGTTTAATTAAAACAGCACTTACTTGCTGGCTGTTTTAATAGACCAAAACATAAAACATAAAGATAACACCCAGCCAAATCAAAAATTGATAGCAAAAGATGGAGGCTGAACGAGAATTTAATAAAAAGAGAGCAAGACGTGGAAAATTATAAAAAAAGTTATCAGCACATATATGGAACTAAATAATACCCCAGGAGTGCATCACAATATAATATGGGATGCCGCAAAAGCAGTGGTGAGAGGCCACTTCATCCAACATAATGCAAGAAACTTTAGAATTAAACATAAATCCCGAATGGAAATTTTAGCCAAATTAAAAATAAAAGAAAATCAATTAAAGACTAAACCAGGTAATAAAGAACTTATGAAAGAAATAGAAGCTCTACATCAGAAAAGACGTAGCACAGAAATAGAGGAACAAGCCAAACAATTAAAATTTTTGAAACAATACCAGTTTGAAAATGCAAATAAAGCAGGCAAATGGTTGTCCAAACAAGTTCGGAAAAAGACACAAATGCAAAGAATCACTAAAATTAAAACAGAGACAGCAGAGGTAACGACTGATAAAGAGATTTTAAAGCAATTCAAAACTTACTACGAAAGTTTATATTCTTGTGATGGTATCTCAAAAGAGGAGGTGACAAAATACTTAGGTCAATTTAAAATCCCTAAGATTACGGAGGCCCAAAGAGCGGACTTAAATAAGGAAATCACAGAAGAGGAAGTGGAGGAGGCCATAAGGAAAATGGATGCAAATAAAGCACCAGGTCCGGATGGCTTCTCCGCAGGTTACTATAAAGTATTCATAAAGGAACTTATGCCAATTCTAAAAACGGTGATGAATGGGATACTTCAAGGGCAGGGAATCCCTGAATCATGGAATTCAGCAGAAATAACGGTAATCCATAAAGAACAAACTGACTCCTCCGATGTAAGAAATTACCGGCCTATTTCACTATTAAATGTGGATTACAAAATTTTTACAAACATTTTGGCACAAAGACTAAAAAGTTTCTTAAGTGCATGGATTGGAGAAGAACAAGTGGGTTTTCTACCACAGAGAAATATGAAAGATAACTTGAGAATAGTTATCGATATGATCGAATATTTCGAAGCCAATCCTCAAAAAGAAGTGGCTTTTCTTGCCATTGATGCGGAAAAAGCCTTTGATAATCTCAATTGGGATTTCTTTAAAATTCTGATGAAAGAAATGGACTTGGGCCACCAGTTCATCTCGGCAATTGATGAAATCTATAAGAATCAAAAGGCAAAAGTGCAAATAAATGGTCAACTATCGGAAGAATTCGCGATAGGGAAAGGTTCTAGACAAGGTTGCCCGATTTCACCCCTGATTTTCATTATGGCATTAGAAATTCTGCTGAAAAATTTAAAGGAAGATTCAAATATTAAGGGGGTTAAAATAGGTAAACAAGAATTTAAGGCCAGGGCCTACGCTGATGACATAATTGGAATAATAGAAAACCCAAGAGAGAACATTAAAAATTGGTTAAATATGATTGAACAGTTCGGGAAACTGGCCGGTTTCAAACTAAACAAACAAAAGTCTACCATTCTAACAAAAAATATGACAAAGGAAAAGCAACTTGAATTAAAGGACATTTCGGGTCTCACAATAGTAAGTAAAATGAAATACCTGGGTATCTGGATCACATCGAAAAATGCACAACTTTTCACGAATAATTATGAAAGGCTTTGGAAGGAGGTCCAGAAAGACCTAGAGAGGTGGAAATATTTAAACCTGTCTCTGATGGGTAGAATTGCTTTGATCAAAATGTCAGTCCTCCCGAAGTTATTATACCTTTTCCAAAATATACCAATAATTAGAAATTTAATGAAGAAATTTAATGATTGGAATAAAGATCTTATGAAATTTGTCTGGAGAGGTAAGAAACCAAGAATAAAATACCAAATTCTGACAGATAAGAAAACAAGAGGCGGGTTCGGACTACCCAATTTTAAATTATATCATGAAGCTAATGCTTTAATTTGGCTAAAGGACTGGATGGTTTTAAAAAGGCAGAACCTTCTTACGTTAGAGGGCCATGACCTACGTGTAGGCTGGCATGCTTATCTTTGGTACGGAAGAGAACAGAAGGAAAAGAATTTTGGAAACCATTTTATCCGATCTTCTTTAATCAGAATATGGGACAGATACAAAAAATATTTCTATTCCAAAATACCACTCTGGATCTCCTCGATGGAAGCCAAACAGAGAAGGTTACTAGGTTGGATAACCTGGCCCACGTATGAAGATCTTTTAAAAAAGGGTTCAATGGCATTAAAATCTCAAGAAGAAATAACTCAGAGTTTCCCTAAAATCACATGGTTACATTATTTACAAATAAAGGAACAATACACGCAAGATTTAAAACAAGGTTTCCAAGTGAAAGAAGTTTTTTGGGATAACTTTCTAAAGACTGATACGAAATGTATAACTAAACTTTATGAAAAATTATTAGAATGGTCAACTGAGACGGAATTAGTAAAAAATTGTATGATCAAATGGGCAGAAAACCTCAAAAGACCAATAGCAATGTGTGACTGGGAATTAATGTGGAAGAAAAAACTTAAATACACCTATGCAATGGATTTAAAAGAAAACTGGTTGAAAATGTTTCATAGGTGGTATATGACCCCAGTAAAGCTTAATAGTATGTATAAGAATGTTTCAAAAACTTGCTGGAAATGTAATGAACATGACGGGACCTTTTTTCATTTATGGTGGAGCTGTAAAGAATCCCAAAGATATTGGAAAAGCATTCACGAAGAAATGCAAATAGTATTCAAAAAGAAATTCCCAAGAAAGGCTGAATATTACTTACTGGGAATTGTGGATGGAGATATAGAATTGGATGGTAATGAGGACATTTTGTTTATATATCTTACAACGGCCGCTAGAATCGTCTTCGCCAAAGTTTGGAAGCAGAAAGAAATACCAGAAAAAGTTAGTTGGATCAATAAAATAAATGAAATAAAGGACATGGATAGATTAACATTTTTATTAAAAAGAAATACAGGTACCCCGCTTAAAGAGACTAATTGGTCGATAGTCGAAGATTACATGAAAACATTATAGAACATTTTATAAATTGAACTGAGGAAACTTGGAGGATGAGCCATGGAACTCATCCCCTTCCTTTCTTCTTTTTTTCTTCTATTCATATATATACTGTAAAAGAAAATCTTTGTTCGAACTGAATCAGAAGGAAGTCCACCACTACCACTTTTTGGTATTTTGTTTTTGTTTTTGTTTTGTTTTTTTGTTTTTTTGTTTTTTTGTGTATTGTATTTTTTGTATTTTTTTTGCATTTTTTTTCTTCTTTTTTTTTCTCTTTCTCTTAGTATTTTCCTACTTTTCTATCTTCTCACATTATTCCACCTCTTTCGCTGTAATTATATAAAATTCAATAAAATACTTGTAAAAAAAAATTGATAGCAAAAACAACTCTGTAGTCAAAAGCATCCAGTCCAGTGGTCAAATGCCAAGAGTTCAATAAACAAAGTCCAGGGATCAATAGTCTATACTGTAGTCAAAAGCCAGTCCAAGGTTCCAAGATTCCAAGATTACAGGAGACAAGTCAGGATACCGAAAATCCAACAGACCTGGGGGGGGGAAAACCAGCAGCATCCACCACCAAAATTCAACAGATATTTTTCTCCCAAAGATCAGT
Source organism: Anolis sagrei (assembly GCF_037176765.1). Taxonomy (NCBI): domain Eukaryota; kingdom Metazoa; phylum Chordata; class Lepidosauria; order Squamata; family Anolidae; genus Anolis; species Anolis sagrei. The sequence goes on along the minus strand of NC_090031.1, from coordinate 6,897,407 downwards.
CTCAAGGTTAGCTCCTTAAATCCAGTAACACCCAACTGCAACTCTTCTCTTGCATACCTCCATCCTTAATTGCTTTCACCCATGAACTCTTACTTACAGACTTTAGAACTAATACTTACATTAACTCTTCCATCACCAAGCACCATCAACTGCAGAACATATGACAAGAGGCCAGGTTCAAAGTGACTGACTGTGGAGCTCTGCATTGTCTGAGTCAGTTTCATTTCTCTGGCCTGGGAGATTCAGGCCAGAGACAATGCCAGAGACAATGCAGAGCTCCAAGGTCAGTCAGAGGAGCCAGAAAACGCATCATTAGATAAGTAGTCGAACTCTCAGGGAAAACTCCTGGTGTTATAAAAATCAGCAAAAGTCTTTGTTAACAGATTAGAGCAGAAAACAAGCTTTGTAAATCCAAGAGATTATGTGAGAAAGAGATAGAGAGAAATCATGGGAAACGACATGATTTCATGAGTGCTTATTAACAGCCAGTTGTTTACCTTAAATTTAGTACTTTTGAGTAAGAAGCTAGGCCTGAGTTTCCTAGCTGGGCTCCCATAAGGAGACTTCTTTGTCAAGTGCATTGTAAACTGAGGTTTGCCCATACATATTGCATGCCAACCAATGCCTTCTAACAGCCTATTCTTGGTAGGTTAGTCAAAAGTCACTTGGGTTGCCATAAATCTTCAACAGAACTATGACCATCCAAAAAGACTATACAGAGCATTTAGTAGGAGAAAAACTGGAGAAACACCAACTACCAGAAGCACCGGGCTGCAAAGCTGAATCCCAAACACCATTAGCGTAGAATCAGAACAAAGGAAGAGAAGAAAGGAAGGGAAAAGGGAGAGGAGGAAGAACAAGACAAGAAGGGCGAGGAGAGAAGCGGGGAAATCCCAGGGCTGCTCTGTGGCAAGACTGGTAATACATTAAAAATTTAAAACTCGGCATGACAACCCTGCAGACTCCCCGAAGAAGGCGAGAGATATTAATGAACAAGCCCCAGAATTAGCCGCCTGGGAAAGGAGAGGCAGCAATAACGCTGGGATCGGTTGTAGGATTATTTATTTTGAAGGCAAAAATCTTGGTTCCTTGCTGAAACTGCCAAATTATTACCGCCTTAGTGAATGTGCACTGTCTTAATAACCTTACCCAGCCCTTTCCTGTCAACAGCTTATCACTGCAAGCTTCCGAGTCACGTAAAATTCATCAGAACAGATCCACAGAATGAAGAATCAGACACTTCTATTGCATGGTTTCCAACCTTCTTAATGCCGCTATCCCTTAATACAGTTCCTCATGTTGTGGTGACCCCAACCATATTTTCAATGCTTGATTTATAGTTCACCTACAATCAAACAGCCCCTTGAACACCACCAACGATAGCACTAGGCCAAACTTCCCACAAAGAACCTCCATGTGCGGGGGGTTGTGAGGGGGTGTCTTTGATTGTAGGCGAACTATACATCCCAGCAACTACAACTCCCAAATGTCAAGGTCTATTGAGGGAGAGCGTTTGAGGCTGAAGGGAGGCTCGCGCCACCAAGTACCTTCAAGACATGAGAGTTCTGTGTGGGAATTTTGGCCCAATTCTATCATTGGTGGGGTTCAGAATGATCTTTGATTCTAGACGAACTATACATCCCAGCAACTACAAGTCCCAAATGTCAAGGTCTATTGAGGGAGAGCATGTGAGGCTGGAGGGAGGCTCGCGCCACCAAGTACCTTCAAGACATGGGAGTTCTGTGTAGGAATTTTGGCCCAATTCTATCATTGGTGGGGTTCAGAATGCTCTTTGATTGTAGGCGAACTATACATCCAAGCAACTACAACTCCCAAATGTCAGTCTATTTCCCCCAAACTCCACTAGTGTTTACACTTGGGCATATTGAGTATTCATGCCAAGTTTGTTCCAGATCCATCATTGTTTGAGTCCACAGTGCTCTCTGGGTGGAGGTGAACTACAACTCCAAAACTCAAGGTGAATGTTCACCAAACCCTTCCAGTATATTCCAGTGGTCATGGGTGTTCTCTGTGCCAAGTTTGGTTCAATTATATCATTGGTGGAGTTCAGAATGATCTGCCAGGAGTAACCAACAGGGAGCAAGCCTATATAATTCTGCAGATAGATACATACATGATGCACTCCTGGCCTGGAAACACCTATCACCAACACACCACACAAGAGTCCAGGAATATAATCAAACAGTTTATTGTAATAGGCATATAAAATCAGGAATATATATAATCCAAAAAGGTTTAGCAAGTGGTGATAACCAGACAATAATCCAAATGTCTCATAAAGTTCCAGAGGTGACAAACTCCAGGAACAGAACAGAAATCACAGACACAGCATAAGTCCACAATCCAGAAGGTATAAATATTAAAAATTGAATAGGAGCACACGAACATAGAAAACTTCCAGGATTTATTACATCCAAAACCAAAGCTTGGCTTGAACCAGGAATGAGAGAACTCAGGCTTAGCTTCTCACTGTAACGCAGTGTTGCCTGAACTGACTTTATGGTAAACAACTTCTTGTGTAATAGATACCCCTGAAATCATTCTGTTTCTGTGATTTTCCTTCAGAACTTTCCCATATAATCTCTCTGAACAACGCAATCTATTTTCGGCTCTGATTTGTGAATGAAGAATTTTGTTGATCTCCATAGCTACATGGGAACCCTCCTTCACTCGATTCCTTATCTGTTGTTGCTACTTCTGATTCCCCTCAATGTCCTTGAGGCCTTGCACTTTCCAAGCTTGTTTTCTCACAGAGAGAACCATCATTTCCCTGGCTTGAATTTCCCAAACTTGAGAGCCCATCAATTTGTGTTACAGGAAAGCTTACAATCCTTTGTATATCAGTTAAATCATCAGGCTCTGGTTCAGTGGTTTCCTAATACTGTGGCCCCTTATTACAGTTTCTCATGTTGTGGTGACTCCCAACCATAACATTATTTTTGTTGCTGCTTCATAACTGTAATTTTTCTACTGTTATGAATTATAATGTAAATATCTGTTATGCAGGATGTATTTTCATTCACTAGTCAAAATTTGGCACAAATATTGGATACGCCCAAATTTGAATACTGGTAGGGTTGGGGATGGGCATTGATTTTCTCATTTGGGAGTTGTAGTTGCTGGGATTTATAGTTAATCTACAATCAAAGATACACTAAATTAATTACTGAAAAGTGAATCAACACAAAGGTAAATCATATTGATTCAGTGGTTTTACTTGGGTTGGAATTAAGAATAGGATACAAGCCATAGGGCATCCCATCCTAAGGAGAAAGGGCAGATATCAACATCAAAACAGAAAATCAACAGAAAATCAACATTCTGGAAGACGATGAGTAAAATTTTCAATCCCAAATGACCAAGGTTTTTGGGAAGACATAGGGATTTTTCCCTTCCTAACCGCAGCAAATGAGGAAAGGCAACGTGTTGATTGAGCTGAGGCCAAAAGAGCAGACCACTTAACAATCTGTCGGGAAGTGTTCAGAAGAGGAGACACCTCTTCCTCCTCCTCTTTCCGACCAAAAGAAGGGGCGGTGGGGGGAGAAGCAGCATTGGTTTCCGTAACATTTAACCTGACAGAGCGAGATGAAGGGCGAAGAAGAGACGACACGGGGCTTTTATTGTTTAGACAAGGGCCTTGTCAGATCAGGTAGCCCTTCTTCAGCCTTGATGTACCGACAGTGCTCTGCCGGAGGAGGGATCTGACAGCGGAGAAAGAGAGGAAGGAGAGAACCAAGCAAACATGGTGTCGACATTTCACAGGACACATCAGAATGAATCCCAGCTCCGTTGAGAGGGACACATTGCAAGAGCGCATCTTTCAAAGCAACAGATGCATGCAAAAGAGAGCTGTTGCCTCACTCCTGGCTACCTGATCCAGGAACGTCGATTTGGATACTCCACCTAGCCTCACAAAGAAGACAATACCAGGAGGGCCAGAGATAAAATTGGGTCCATATATGTTCTGCCTATCCATACGAAGTCAAGAGACTGGATATGGCCAGTGTGCTGTATGTATCCAGATCAATACCATTGCAAATGTGTGTCTTCACAAAGGTGACAATGGAACCAGAAAGGTGAGAAGCTGCTCCAAAGGACTTCAAATGAGAGAGCTGTGATGCTCAAGAAACACACGCGGCATTTGAACTATACATTGCCCACTTGCCAAATCCATCCTCAGCTCGCTCTAGTTCAAAAAATGTAACTCTTTCAAGCCACAAACCTGTATAACAGCAACAACAGGAAGGCCACACTTGGAAGTTACAATTTTCAACATTCATTTCTCCATTCAGTAGCTTCATAGCCAAGGAAAGAAGGAATGAATGAGAGGAGAGAGGGAAGAAGGGAGGAAAGGAGGGAGGGAGGAAGAAAGGGAGGGAGGAAGACGGAAGGGAGAGAAGGAGGAAGAAAGGGAGGGAGGAAGTGAGGAAAGAAGGGAAGAAGGAAAGGAGGGATTGAGCAAAGGAGAAAGAGAGAGAGGAAGGGAGAAGAGGAGAAAGGGAGGGAAGGAGGGAAGGAGGAAGGGAAGAAGGAAGGGAGACAGCAAGAGAGAAAGGGAGGAAGGGAGGGAGGAATGAAAGGAGGTAGGGAGGAATGAAAGGAGGGAGGGAGGAAGAAGGAAGGAAGAAAGGGAAGATAAAGGAGGGAGGGAGGAAGTGGGGAAAGAAGAGAAGAAGGAAAGGAGGGATTGAGCAAGAGAAAAAGGGCGGAAGAGAGGGAGAAGAGGAGGAAGGGAGGTAGGGAAGGAGGAAGGAAGGAAGGGATGGAAGAAGGGATGAAGGGAGGGGGAAGGGAGAGAAGAAGGAAGGAAAGAAGAGAAAGAGGGAGAGAGAAAGAGAGGGAGGGAGGGTGGGAGGAATGAAGGGAGGTAGGGAGGAAGGAAGGAATGAAGGGAGGGAGGGCGGAGGAAGGGAGAGAAGGAGGAAGAAAGGGAGGGACAGAGGAAGGGAGGGATGAAGGGAGGGAGGAAGTGAGGAAAGAAGTGAAGAAGGAAAGGAGGGACTGAGCAAGAGAGAAAGGGAGGTAGGGAGAGAGGTAAGGAGGAAGGAAGGGATGGAAGAAGGGATGAAGGGAGGGAGGAGGAAGGAAGGGAGAGAAGGAGCAAGAAAGGGAGGGACAGAGGAAGGGAAGGATGAAGGGAGAAAGGAAAGAAGGGAAGAAGGAAAGGAGGGATTAAGCAAGAGAGAAAGGAAGGGAGGGAGAAGAGGAGGAAGGGAGGAAGGAAAGAAGGGAGGGAAGGGAGGAGAGAAAGAAGGAGAGAGAAAGAGAGGGAAGGAGGGTGGAAGGGAGGGAGGAAAGAAGGAAGAGATAAAGGGAGGGAGGAAGTTAATTTATGGGACATTAACTCACATTACAGCTCAGATCTTACCAGCTACAGCCTAAGTGCTAAAATGGTTTTCAGATAAATTTCAGGCATTTGTACTAGTAAACAATGCAAAGAAGCCAAGAATCTTATTAGAAACAGATTTGAACTTATGAGTTTAATGGCTTCAAATTAAGTTTCCAACTTCTCGTTTTTCCCGTTTACAGAGACTTCATTGGCTACAAAGTTGGCCCCCACACAGAAGACAATCCCACTTAGGCTGCCATCCTCCTTTTAGATCTATGCGTGCAACAGCGGTTGATCGACCCTCTCCCAGGAAGGCCCCCCAACATATCCTGGAGACATCAACACTCCAGACAATTACAGCGGTGTAACCCACCAACTCGGTGAGTTTTCTAACTTGTCATTAAGAAATCCAGCGGCCCGGCTTCCTCGTTTTAATGATTTCAAGAGGTAATTCGCCATTCAGACCCCAAGCAAAAGATGCAAATGTACCACTGAACGCTCCTTATTAAACACCCACGGGCTACAAATAAGCAGACCACATCTTCTCCAAATGCCCTAATTAGATGAATACGGATGCATTCGCAAGAAGGGGGAGAAAAGAAAGCAAAAAACAGGTCAGGCGGGATGGAAATGATGCTCTCATACTGCTCACCCAAAGCAACACAATCCCCAGCCATGTGAAAAGGGAGAGAAAGCATCATTTCCATCCCACACCGTCAATCTACCTTCCAAGATTTACATGAGAAGCTAGGAAGCAGCCCAACATCACATCAGATTAGACCATTGCTCCATCCAGGTCAGGCTTCCTTGTACTGATGAGCTACAACAGTCTTAAGGTTTTAGACAAAGTCTCTCCTAGGAACATGGCCTTGAAAGCACCTTTTCACCAAGCACATGGAATCCAGCAGAATCTAACTACAGCAGTTTATTTATAAAAGCATATACAAAAGGGAAAAAAAGACATTTCCCAAAAAGCATTGGAAGAAGTGCTATAAAATAGCAGTAGTCCATATATACAAAGTTCAGTAATCCAAAATAGTAAGGTAGAAGGAATCCAGGAAGTCAAGAACATAGGCATAAATCCGTAAGAATGAAAAAAAGTAACTTTTCCAAGGCCAAATTCTGACAGGAAGATAGGCATACACAGGAGACTTGAATGAGAGCTGTAACAAGAACTTGATTTTATGGCAACATTTTCTGCTCTGAAGATACCAAGAAAACATCACTTAATTTAAGCTCAACCCTGACCAAGAAGCCATGAGGTCATCTCTTCAACACCTGGGTTTCAAGGATTGTGTCTCTCAGAGTTTTTCTGACCTTCTAATTGATCTTTCCTTTGCTCTCTCCATGAGGAGGCCTAATCTGATATTGTGAGAAAGCTCCCCATCTTCTGAAGGCCGAGAAGACTGATGGAACCCCAAACATCCCTTATCTCATCTGCAGCTGCTGGCCCTTCTCTCTGATCTACAGCCTGCAATTCAACCTGTGTTTCAGCCTGACCCAGTGAAAAATCTATCATTCCCCTCATCCTCGGAGGAGGAATCCCCAGCATCCCCAGTATCTTGCTGCTGAGCCCCAACATAGAGTTGGAAGGGATCCCCTAAACCAATGGTTCCCAAACTTCTGGACATCAACTCTCACAAGTCCTAGCTAGCTAAGAATTCTGGGAGTGGAAATCCAAAACATCTTGAAGACCAAAGTCTGGGAAGGCCAGCTAGAGCAGTGGTTCTCAACCCTCCTAATGCCGCGACCCCTTGATACAGTTTCTCATGTTGTGGTGACCCCCAACCATAAAATTATTTTCATTGTTACTTCATAAATGTAATTTTGCTACTGTTATGAATTGTAATGTAAATATCCGATATGCAGGATGTATTTTCATTCACTGGACCAAAATTGGCACAAATACCCGATATGCCCAAATTTGAATACTAGTGGGGTTGGGGGGGAAGGGCTGGTTTTATCATTTGAGAGTTGTACTTGCTGGGATTTATAGTTCATATACAACCAAAGAACATTCTGATCTCCACCAATGATGGAACTGAACCAATCTTGGCACACACAGGACTCCCATGACCATCAGAAAACACTAGCAGGGTTTGATGGGCATGGATCTTGAATTTGGGAGTTGTAGTTCATCTACATCTGTGGACTCAAACAAGGATGGATCAGGACCAAATTTGGCACAAATCCTCAATAGGCCCACAATAATGTCAACACTAGTGGAGTTTGGGGGAAATAGACCTTGGCATTTGGGAGTTGTAGTTGCTGGGATTTATAGTTCACCTACAATCAACGATCATTCTGAACCCCACCAACAATAGAATTAGATCTAACTTTCTACACGTAACCCAGAAAATACTGTGTTTTCTGATGGTCTTCGGCGACCCCTCTTGTGACCCCTCCAGGGGTCCCGACCCCCAGGTTGAGAAACACTGTGCTAGAGCATCCCTACCAGGTAGGTGCCCATCAATAAGACATCTAATTGGTAATAATCTGTGGTTATAATTATTATTAATTTTAGTAGGAATATTGAGTTGGATCAGTAATGCTAGATTTTTGGGTTTAGGTCATACACCATGATCCCCATATCTGTGGGAGATACCTTCCTGGACTTTGTGTGGATACATGAAACTGCTTTTAATAGTGAATGCTGTTGGAATGAAGGACTTTTGGCCCAATAGTCCCATAGAGAAATGCTAAGAGAACATTTCGAGAGAACATCTAGGTTTTCCAAAATGACTCTATGATTAATTCCCACTGGAAGTTGACCATTTTGCACTGGAGGACTCAAGACAGCATTCACAAAATATAGGAGTGTGGGGAGTTGGGTTTCCCTGTGCTCCCCAAATGAGCATGCACTCAGTTGCAAAACCACGTTGTCTGCAGTATGACAGTGTCGAAAAGAAGCCTGTCAATCTGACACATGCACCCTCCATCTCTCCAGAAAATTTAAGAGAGAGGAAACAAACACTCAAGAAGTACAGGAAACTTCCGGCGCTACAGGCGAGCAAGACGGCCTATGAGCCAAATCCCGAGAGGAGAGAACAAACGCGATGGCATCGGGAGCCATATTGCATCACTTGCCAATTAGTGAAATTCAGTAATTAGCAAAGGGTCACATCACATTAGTATCAATTAAAGTGCTTTTTACTTGGATTGTTTTAACCGTTCGCTTGCAGCTGCAGAGAAAGCAGGAAGAGCTGCAAATCAAAACCAGCGCCTTATGCACCCCGTGCCCATATGTTTCAGCCAATGACCCGGGTTCTCCTTTCCTCACCCAAAGTTGAACTCACATGAACATGAGATTTTGGATTAAAATGGCATCGTATCAGTATATGTTTCACAGACTTCCTTACATGGCAACCATCAGCTGGTGGTCATGGGACAATCTGAAAGACTGGAAAAGTGAAGGTGAAGGTCAAGGCACAGCATTGTGATCTTCCCATAAAGATCAATGGATATATAATCATTGTGCTAGTACTGATGGGAGTTACAGAGTTGCCTCACTTATCAGGGGTGTTACATTCCAGGGCCACCCGTGAAAAGTGAAAATCCGCAAAGTAGGGATGCTATATATGCATGTGCATGTGTGTGTGTGTGTATGTGGCCAGCCTTCCCTCCATCTTTCTCTCCTTTCTTTCTCTCCTTCCTTCCCTCCCTCTTTCCTTCCTTCCCTCTTTTTCTTTCCCTTCTTCTTTCTTCCTTCTCCACCTGTTTCTTTTCTTGTTTCCTTTGCTCTTTGGTTCCATTCTTCCTTGTCTCTTTCTTTCCTTCCTTCCTTCCCTCCCTCTTTTTCTCTTTCATTCCTTCTCTCCTTCCTTCCCTCTTTCACTTTTTTATTTCCTTCTCTACTTCCTTCCTTCTCTCCTTCCTTCCCTCTTTCACTTTTTTATTTCCTTCTCTCTCCTTCCTTCCCTCTTTCACTTTTTTATTTCCTTCTCTACTTCCTTCCTTCTCTCCTTTTCTTTACTTCCTTCTCTCCTTCTCTCCCTCCTTCTCTCCTTCCTTCCTTCCTTCCTTCCTTCCTTCCTTCCTTCCTTCCCCCTTTCTGTTTATGTGTTTTTTGTGTGTATATGCATATATGTGTGTATGTATGTGTGTTTGTGTATATATGTGATTTTGCACATGCGTTGTTTTTTTGGCCTTTTTTTTGGCTTTTTAAGTCTCTTCTGCTGTGTTTTTCAGTGTTTTTATGAGTGATGGTCACTCCTTGGCCTCCTTGGTCTTGTGTCCAAATTTGGTGTCAATTCATCCAGTGGTTTTTGAGTTATGTTAATCCCACAAATGAACATTACATATACATATATATCTCACATTCCAAGGGTGAGGCAGAAGCGAGGAGAGATTCAAAGGCACCGCACACTTTTTTTTTTGCTAGCCATAAGGAAGGGGCTATAAGGCTGTTATTTACATACTGCTCTGTATCTCCTCTCTCACACTTTTTATGATTGGCTGTCTCTTTCCTGAGGGGTAGGATGAAACCTTCCACAATCCATCATTGCCAGGAGGCAAAAACCCGTGAAACAGCGAGTCTGCGAAAAGCGAACCGCAAAGCAGCAAGGGAACAATGTATAGTCAAATAAGAGTTATACTTCATCCTCCTCTGGCCTAAACTCCTTATGACACAGGTCTGTATTCTCATGCTCTGCATATACATTTATTTATGTATTTATTTACAACATTTATATACTGCCCTTCTCAACCCGAAGGGGACTCAGAGCAGCTTACAAGATATATATACATACAATATTTATTTATTTCTCGCGCTTCTACCCCGCCCTTCTCAACCTCCGAGGGGGGACTCAGGGCGGCTTACAAAAAGGCACAATTCGATGCCGGCACAACAACAAAGTAAGAAATAAAACATATATAAACAGCAATTAAGTCAATTAAAACAATTAAAAACAATACACTTATATATCACAGTCCCTAAAAAGCCAATCTAATACTCAACGTTTACCTACTCAGAGTCAAGAAATTCAATTCCACATTGTCGAATCCATCAGTTCTAGTCTAATATATTGAATTATTAGTATAGTACACTATCAGAACCATATATTACTATCAGAACCATATATTACTATATTGTACTACGCCATCACATTATAATATTATGAGTAAAATATAAATTATATAATTATAATATTGTATTATTATTCGTATTATATTGTATTACATTATAATATTATAAATATTATATGTGTATACAATATATTATATTTTTAATAAAGCACAGGAGACAAAATGGAACTGTCTCTTCATACATGAACGGAAGCGGATTCTGGTGACTTCTAGGTCAGTAGAGGAGTAGATCTCCCTTGCATACTTGCCTGAACTTTAAAGGAACTGTCCAAAGTGCTGAACCATGACCCACAAATCAGTTCAGCACCTTGGACAGCTCTGGTAAGGTTCAAGCTGGTCACTAGCAGGCTCTTGTGCAAGTGGTCCTCAAACTTTTTAAGCTCTTAGGAATTGTGGGAGTTGAAGTCCAAGTTTGCCAATGCCTGCACTACAGGGTTGCCTCTGTCCCTAGTAGCTCAATACGTAAGCGTTGATGCTCCTTCACTTCCAGCAACAATACCTTATCCTTTAAAAGCTGGCCAGCCTTTGCTTCTTAAGTAATAATCATTTATTGTTTAAATACAGCCGAGGCTTGCAACAAAACGCTGTCAAGAGCCATCACACCCATTAACCTGCCGGCTAATTAGCTTCCGCCTGCCTGATTGCTGACGAGTCCTTCAATCTGAACCCACTGCTGTTGTGTCAGCGCATTGGGCCCCAGCGAGGTGGGAGAGGGCTCCCCATTAAGCGTCAGAGAAAGAAAAGGGGGGATCATTCGCTCCACTCCCAACCAACGTTCCAGCATTAATATTCCTGGCTCTAATTAAATTGACAACTCTTAATTACTGTAATTAGTGCCTTCACTGTTTCCTGGCTTGGACCAGCCCTCCCTGCTTCCCGTAAATTTGGTCACAGAGTCTCCCCACAAACTACTTGGCCTTGTCTCTTTGTAGAAAACTCAGCTCTCTCCCCATCTTGCTCTTCCTCCTCCATTTCCCTCCCTCCTTGATGTAATTCCTTGGGCCTCCTCACCATGTCAATTGAGAAAGATCTTGGGAGTCTCTGTGGACAACAAGCTGAACATGAGCAGCCAAAGTTTGCTCATGCCTGCATTAGAGGGTTCCTATTTTATTGTTTTCATCTCCATTTCCTAGATCCATGTAACTTCCTGACCATATGAGCTGTTCAATAGTGGAACTCTCAGCCTCGGAGTGTGGTGGAAGCTCCTTCCTTGGAAGCTTTTAAACAGTGGTCGGATGGCCATCTGTCAGGGATATTTTGATTGCGCTTTTCCTGCATGGCAGGCCGTTGAACTAGATGGCCCATGTGGTCTCTTCCAACTCTATTATTCTATTATTCTAACTCAAGGAGCAAGGCAGTGACATCTCCAGACCATCCCCTGTTTGGGTATCAGCCAGCACATCAACGACTTAAATCAAGAAATAGTTTTCTAAGATCTACAGAGACACTCGCTGGAATACCTCAGCAAGTGAGAGTCCAAAAGTGGCAGGCTCAATCCCAGAAACTCAGTCAATGGCTGATACCAAATGAGAGACTCCCCCCTGGGCACACAGAAAACTGGGCGACTTGGAAGGTGCTGAACGGACTGCGCTCTGGCACCACGAGATGCAGAGCCAACCTTCAGAAATGGGGCCACAAAATAGAATCCACGACATGTGAGTGTGGAGAAGAGCAAACCACTGACCACCTGCTGCAATGCAACCTGAGCCCTACCACATGCACAATGGAGGACCTCCTTGCGGCAACACCAGAAGCACTCCAAGTGTCCAGATACTGGTCAAAGGACATTTAATCAACTACCAAGCTTGCAAATTCTGTGTTACTCACATCAACACAGTCACCATAAACAGTTTGCATTCTCTGTTGAATCTCCTTTGGGGTGACACCTTCTGCTGTCAAGAATTCAATGACTGCACGCTGCCTTGACCGACCGTCTGCACAGGGTTCCATACTTTGCACTTTAACCACACAACCGTCCAATGCTAAGGCTTCCCACCAGAATGAAACTGCAGAGTACAGTCTACTGAACATGCCAGTACCTGCCACATACCAGTACTGCTATCTGTTGAGGAATTACGAAGGTGGAGGCATTACTTTTGATTCAACCCTTGTATAATGCCTAAAATGATGGGAACGTCCTTGAGTCCTAACATGAGACGTCAAAACCCTGTCCAACGCTTAACATCAGGTGAGGCTATTTATAAAGTCAGCTGAACCCGGTGCCATATTTATAATTGACAGGGAAATGCTGGAGGAAAAGGGAGGTGTTGGATAAGAGCGTCAGAACATCGGATAAGCGAAGGTCGGATAACCAAGACTCTACTGTTCCCAACTTTTTCAAGAATGGCAAAAGTATAATCTATTTTTGGTACTGAAATTAGCCAGCGTCTTATAATCAACAGCATCTGAGAATCAAAAATAAATTGTGTAAGCATATCCATCTAATTAAGACGGAACGTTGGATAAGACGGAACGTTGGATAAACGAAGGTCGGATAAGTGAGAATCTACTCTTCCCAACTCTTTCAAGAATGGCAAAAGTATAATCTATTTTTGGTACTGAAATTAGCCTGCGTCTTTTAAGCAATGACATCTGAGAATCAAAAATAAATCCCGTAAGCATATCCATCTAATTAAGACGGAACGTTGGATAAGACATAACGTCGGATAAACGAAGGTCGGATAAGTGAGAATCTACTGTTCCCAACTCTTTCAAGAATGGCAAAAGTATAATCTATTTTTGGTACTGAAATTAGCCTGCGTCTTACAATAAACGGCATCTGAGAATAAAAAATAAATCCCAAAAGCGTATCCACCTAATTAAGATATTTCGGGTTTGCAGTGGTTCAAATTTCCAAAGGCAAAAGCAGGCCACCCGAGAGCCAACGCCATGCATTGTAGCATGTCGCTTTTCTGGAAATGGCATCCCGAGTCTTAACGTGAGACGTCAAAACCCTGTCCAACGCTTAACATCAGGTGAGGCTATTTATAAAGTCGGCTGAACTCGGTGCCATATTTATATCGCCAACGCCTGCTCCTTACATTATAAATAGAGCGCCAAGACAGAGCTCTACATCACCAGCTCACATGGACATTCATCACGAAGGAAGCTGCGCACAGTCTGAGCACCAACATAAAGCATAAATGTCGCATCGAGCCCAAATCAAACTGGATTTTTATTCGATTCCATTCTTTGGCAACGGCGACAGCCTCAAAAGGAGACTGGAGTGAGTTGCGCTCTGCTCCCTTGAAACCGCCTCTTCCTTTGCACCTAGAATTATTTACATGCAAACATACATGCATACCCACACACATATATACACCGTATATATAAAATAACAATTGAAATCAATTGGAAACTGGCGCCGAACCGGAAGAAAGCCCCCAACCTCTCTGCCTGCTTCCACGCAAAGATTCTTCCGCCTGAAAAATTATTTATAGAGGTTTTTTTACTACCCTTGTATACGGCAATGTTATTTCCTTTTCCCACACACTCGCAAAGTCCATTTTCACAACTGCTATAAAGCGGCATGTTCACAGCTAGTAAAACAACTCCATAAATAGCCTCGCAAAGCTATAGCTGTCTCATATCCTTTCCTCAATAAAAGCAGAGGTGAACTGCTTATTTTCCGCGGCACACTATAAGAAGACAGAAGCATTATGACTGCTCATACATTCTGACTATCATTTGCCACAAGCTATATCTGTCAGTATTAAATAAAGCTGCATTATAAATGTAAACAAAACACCCACATCTACAAAATGAGCTGTCCGCCATTGCTGGAGGCATGAATTGAACCCGCTTATTGACTCCCGCCCGCTCTTTTTTTATTATTTATCCTTCGCCACAGAAACACGCATTTGCTTCCCTCCTCTGTCCCTCTGATATGTGAGTGTCGTGCAAGGTTTCCCTCGTGCGAGACGGACAGGTGACAGATGCCAGGAGGTGGGACAACCCTCTGAAACCCTCCCACAATGGCTACCACCGCAATATTATTATCTTTTAAGGTTCTTCTGAGATATATCTATATCTATATCTATATCTATACCAGTGTTTCTTGACCTTCCTAATGCCGCAACCCCTTAATACAAGTTCCTCATGTTGTGGTGATCCCCAACCATAAAATTATTTTCGCTGCTACTTCGTAACTGTAATTTTGCTGTTATGAATCGTAATATAAAAATTCAATATACAAGATTTATTTTCATTCACTGAACCAAATTGAGCACAAATACCCAATACGCCCACATGTCAATATGGGTGGGGTTGAGGGGGATTGATTTTGTCATTTGGGAGATGCAGTTGCTGGGATTTATAGTTGTCATGTCAAGAGCAAGTCGCTTCTGGTGTGAGAGAATTGGCCGTCTGCAAGGACGTTGCCCAGGGGACACCTGGATGATGTGATGTTTTTATCATCCTTGTTGGAGGCTTCTCTCATGTCCCCGCATGAAGAGCTGGAGCTGATAGAGGGAGCTCATCCGCCTCTCCCCGGATTCGAACCTGTGACCTGTCGGTCTTCATTCCTGCCGGCACAGGGGTTTAACCCACTGCATCACCACTTACAATCAAAAGGATTCTGAACTCCACCAACGATGGAATTGAACCAAACAGAAAATACAGGAAGGCTTTGGTGGGCAATGATCTTGCGTCTTGGAGTTGTAGTTCACCTACATCCAGAGAGCACCACGGACTCAAACAATGATGGATCCAGACCAAATTTGGCATGAATACTAAATATGCCCAGATGTGAACACTGGTGGAGTCTGGAGAAAATAGACTTGACATTTGGGAGTTGTCATTGCTGGGATTTATAGTTCACCTACAATCAAAGAGCATTCTGAACTCCACCAAGGATGGAATTGAACCAAATTTGGCACACAGAACTCCCATGAACAATAGAAAATACTGTTCACTTGGTCCAATTCTATTGTCAGTGGGGTTCAGAATGCTCTTTGATTGTAGGTGAACTATAAATCCCAGCAACTACAACTCCCAAATGACAAAATCTATTTTTTTGAGTGAAGGGCATACATTGGATTGTTAGGTGTCTTGTGTCCAAATTTGGTGTCAATTTGTCCAGCAGTTTTTGAGTTCTGTTAATCCCACAAATGAACATTACATTTTTATTTATATACTAGCTGTCCCCTGCCACGCGTTGCTGTGGCCCAGTATGTGTATATGTGTTTTGTGTGTGTATATGTGTGTGTGTATATATATATTTGTTTATATGTGTGTTTGCATATATGTGTGTGTGTGTGTTTTACGCATGTGTTGAAATGTAATTTGGGGGGGGGGTGGCTTTTTAAGTCTCTTCCACTGTGTTTTTCAGTGTTTTTATGAGTGATAGTCACTCGTTGGCCTGATACGTGTCTTGTGTCCAAATTTGGTATCAATTTGTCCAGGGGTTTCTGAGTTATGTTAATCCCACAAACGAACATTACTTTTTTATGTATATAGATAAATATATATAAATACATACACACATACATACCCACACGATAGAGAACATACATCTGGAAGAGATCCAGAAAGACTATTTAGTCCAACCCTCTTCTAACATGCAAGAAGATACCATCAAAGCCCTCCAGACAGATGGCCAGGCAGCCACAGATATATATAAACCATCTCTTCCACTTTTCTCTCTTTTCATTGTGAAATCATATATATTAGAAACCAGCTCTTTCACTTTTCTTTCTTTCCCATTTCACCACACTGGGCCACAGCAACACGTGGCCGGATACAGCTATAATGTATGTATCGCTTCTCGGTCTTTTGGCTAAGATGAATTGTGTGTGTGTGTACACATATATATATGCATGCATGCAACATCGGAAATGCTCATACTTCCCCAGAGCACGGTGAGGGAATCTCATATTTATGAACAGGCTCGAGGAGTGGGAGACGAAGGAAAGAAGTGGAGAGCAATTTGTCACAAGAGGAACAATCTTGCCCATGTGAAAAAGAATTGCGTACGGTCTTGTGAGTTTCTTGTTGGAGAAGGCAAGGAAATCACTGGCAACAGGTCAATAAGTCCTCATGCTGGTACACAGGGGACTTGTGTACATCTCCTCAAAATTGGACTGAATAGCTGATGACTACTTCATCACACGAGAGAATGAATCCACTCTAAATACGGTTTCTGCCTCTTGCAGAATTCTGGGGTTTGTAGTTGAGAGGCTGTTAAAGACTAATCCCTAAACTACAAACCCCAGAATTCTGCAGGAGGCAGCAACTGGATTTAAAGTGGATTCATTCTCTCGTGTGATGAGGTCCCACTAGAGAATGAATCCACGTTAAATCCAGTTTAAGTTGGGAAGGAAGGAAAGACAAAAGGGAAGGAGGAAAGAAGAGAAGAGAAAAAGGGAAAAAGGATGAAGGAAAGACAAAAGGGAAGGAAGGAGAAAGAGGTAGAGTGGAAAGGAAGGATGAAAAGGCACAAGGGAAGAAGGGAAGGTGAAAGAGGGAGAGAGGGAGGAAGGGAAGGACGGAAGGAAAGGATAAAAGAAAGAGAAGGAAGGAAAGACAACAGGGAAGGAAGGAATAGAGAAAGGGAGAGTGGGAAGGATGAAAAGGCAGGAGGGAAGGCGACAGAGGGAGAGAGGGAGGAAAGAAACAGGGAAGGATGGAAGAAAAAGAGAAAAAAGAAAAAAGAGAGGAAGAGAAGGAAGGAAGGAAAGGATAGAGTAGGAAGGAAAGACGAAAGGGAAGGAAGGAATGAGAAAGAGGGAAAGTGGGAAGGAAGGATGAAAGGGCAGAAGGGATGGAGGGAAGGCGAAAGAGGGGGAAAGGGAGGAAAGAAAGAGGGAAGGATGAAAGGGAAGGAAAAATAGAAAGAAGGAAAAAGAGAGGAAGAGAAGGAAGGAAGGAAAGGATAAAGGAAAGAGAAGGAGGGAAAGACAAAAGGGAAGGAAGGAAGGAGAAAGAGGGAGAGTGGGAAGGATGAAAAGGTGGAAGGGAAGGAGGGAAGGCGAAAGAGGGAGAGAGGGAGGAAAGAAAGAGGGAAGGACGAAAGGGAAAGAAAAAGAGAAAGAAGGGAAAAGGGAGGAAGAGAAGGAAGGGAAGGATAAAGGAAAGAGAATGAAGGAAAGACAAAAGGGAAAGGCGGAAAGAGAGAGAGGGAGAGTGGGAAGGAAGGAAGTAAGGAAGGAAGGAGGGAGGGAGGGAGGGAGGGAGGGAGGGAGGGAAAGAGAAAGGGAGGGAAGGCAGGGAGGGAAGGAGGAAGGAAAAAGAGAAGGAAGAGAAGAAAGGGAAGGAAAAGGAAAGAGAATGAAGGAAAGACAAAAGGGAAGGAAGGAAGAAGAAAGAGGGAAGGAAGGACTAATGGATGAAGGGAGGAATGGAAGGAGGAAGGGAGGGAAGGGAGGGAGGGAGGGAGGAAAAAGAGAATTGAGGAAGGAAGGAAGAGAAGAAAGGGAAGGAAACGGAAAGAGAATGAAGGACAAAAGGGAAGGAAGAAGAAAGAGGGATAGTGAGAAGGAAGGATGAAAGGGCAGAAGCGAAGGAGAGAAGGCGAAAGAGGGAGGGAGGAAAGAAAGAGGGAAGGATGAAAGGGAAGGAAAAAGAGAAAGAAGGGAAAAGGGAGGAAGGGAAGGCAGGAAGGGAAGGATAAAGGAAAGAGAAGGAAGGAAAGACAAAAGGGAAGAAAGAAAGGAGAAAGGAGAAAGAGGGAGAGAGGGAAGGAAGGACGAATGGGTGGAAGGGAAGAATGAAAGGAGAAAGGGAGGGAAGGAGGAAGGAAAGGGAGAAGGAAGAAACGACGAAAGAGTGGAAAGGAATGGACATTATGCCGGCCCGTTCATGTTGGATAAGCGAGATTCCACTGTACAAACATACACACATTTATTATTATTGTTATGATTATTAACATAATTTATACCCTGCCTTTCTACACTTAAAAGCGCCCCCACGCCGTACATAAATACACACATGTGTGCACATACGTATATACATTTATACATGTACAATTACATATATATATAGATGGCAGGTGTCTCAGAAAGACCCCCGAGTAGGCAGTTCAGCTGCAACCTCTTTCCAACAAGTGGACGTGCCTGACCATGTCTTATTTTTTCCTGTTTCTTTGCCTTGCAACCTGCAGACCGTTCTGCGTGACTGCTCCGCTCCCCGGCCCCATGCAGGGCTGGAAACACGTACAAAATTCCTAGGGGCCAGCCTGAAATTTTAAGAAGCCAGCCCCGCATGGTGCTGTCGAGATAAAAATGTGTTTCAAAGACGTACGGGTTGATTTTAGGCAGCTGCACGAGCCGGCGTGCGGTGGTCCCTAAGGCTGGGCCGAGACAGTTTACTGCCTGATGGTAAAGGAAGAACAAGATACTCCTGTTTGCATGGACAAAAGCAGTCTAGACTGACAGTGGGATTTGCTTGAATGCTGGTAATAGGTCGGTGTCCTTCACAACCAAAGACAGCAGGTTGGTTTAGGTGATGAAGAGCAAGCGATGTGTCAGAGAGCTCTTCTCCTCCTTCTTCGGCCTTCCTTACCCCGAGGCAGCTGCTTCCTTCTCCCAAATGGGAGGATTAGCCTTATGCTTTCAGAAGAACATGAAAACCAACTTCAGTTCTCAATATATGTACGATGGTTGAATGAAAAGTAATGCCTCCGCCGTAACTCCTCAACAGATGTCAGTACTGGTATGCGGCAGGTACTGACTTATTCAGTAGACTCTCCTCTACAGTTCCATTTTGGCAGGAAGTCTTAGCATTGAATGGTTGTGTTGTTAAAGTGCAAAGTATGGAACCCTGCGCTGACGGTCAGTCAATGCGACTTAAGCAACGTGCAGTCATTGAATTCTTGTCAGCAGAAGGTGTTACCCCAAAGGAGATTCATCAGAGAATGCAAGCTGTTTAAGGTGATTGTGTTGATGTGAGTACTGTGTGTCGTTGGGCGAGTAAGTTTAAAGATCTTGAAGTGGGAACATCTGACTTGCATGACAAACAAAGAATTGGACGTCCTGTGACAGCAACCACCGAGTTTCACAAGCAAAAAATTGACAGATTGATTCAGGACGATCGTCATATCACTCAGAGAGAAATTTCAAGCATACTCAGCATTTCACAAGAATGTGTGGGTCGCATTATTGCTTTGCTTGGCTTTTGGAAGATCTGTGCACAATGGGTACACAGGATGAGAGAACTGCGAGATGCTGGTTGCGGAAACAGAGTGTCAACTTCTTCCATGATGGCTTCAGAAAACTTGTTCATCGTTGGCAGAAAGGTATCCAATTGTGTGGATACCTTTCTGTGGAAAAGTGAATAGTGGTAGTCAAAGGGCACATTCTAAGGATTCCTTCTGCATTTGATTTATTAAAATATTCCCATCCAAATCCAAGTAACCAAGGTGGAGGCATTACTTTTCAATCAACCCTCGTAGCTGTACCTGGCACGCGTTGCTGTGGCCAACCTTCCCCTCCTCTTTCTCTCCTTCTTTCCTTCCATCTTTCTCTTCCTTTTCTCTTCCTTCCCTTTTCTTTCCCCCCCCCCCCCCCTCTTTCTCCCCTTTCTTCCTTCTCTACCTATTCTTGGACTGCAACTCCCAGCTGTCCTCCTCATCTATCTATCTGTCTGTCTGTCTGTCTGTCTGTCTGTCTGTCTATCTATCTACCTACCTACCTACCTACCTATCTCCATCTATTCCATCTATCTGGAGGACTGCTGGGAGTTGCAGTCCAGGACTAGGAAATTGGAAATATGCAGGGATTGGGATGCTCTCAAAGAAATCCAAGGAGAAGAAAGCTTGCATCTTGGAAGCAGTGCAAGTGGATCGACACAGTTTTCAAGTGTTTCCAACGGATGTTGTTGTGGTATTCTTTTGTAACTATATATTACCAATATACAGTTATTTTGAGTTATTTTAAGACTTGAAACTTTGTAACTTAAATAGAAAATGGATTTTATTAAGCTTATATTAAAAATATAGAACGAATCTTACTATTTAAATTATTTTGTGTTAAGGAACTACTTTTCATGATTAGATAAAAAATGTTTCAACCCCTCCACCCCCACCCCTTGAATTTTTTTTTCTGGCTGTGGCCCTGATACACACACACACACACATATTGATATAGAGATGCATGGATAGATAGATGAGTGTGAAATATTTTAGCCACAGTGGATGGATGGGAGATATTCATACATTGAGAATCACCTGGGAAGGAATCCCACTGGAGCATTGCAGCGCACCCAAATACCTGGGAGTCACTCTGGACCGTGCCCTGACCTACAAGAACACTGCCTGAACATCAAGCAAAAAGTGGGTGCTAGAAACAATATGATACGAAAGCTGACTGGCACAACCTGGGGCTCACAACCAGACACAGTGAAGACATCTACCCTTCCGCTATGCTACTCTGCTGCTGAGTATGCATGCCCAGTGTGGAACACATCTCACCACACTAAAACAGTGGATGTGGCTCTTAATGCCGCATTATCACGGTGTGTCTGCGCCCTACACCACTGGAGAAATTACACTGCTTAGCCGGTATTGCACGACCTGACATCCGCCGGGAAGTAGCAGCCAATAGTGCAAGGACCAAGGCAGTGACATCTCCAGTCCATCCCTTGTTTGGGTATCAGCCAGCACGTCAACGACTTAAATCTGTCTGAACGTATCTCCCTCTACGTCCCACCCCGGAATCTGAGATCATCTGGGGAGGCCCTGCTCTCAACCCCACCACTATCATAAGTGAGGCTGGTGGGGACGAGGAGCAGGGCCTTCTCAATGGTGGCCCCTCACCTGTGGAACTCACTCCCGGGGGAAATTAGGGCATTAACATCCCTCCTCTCCTACAGGAGGAAGGTAAAGACGTGGTTGTCGGACCAGGCCTTTGGGAAATCTGACAATTAGATTTGTACAACCAGATGGATAGGACTGAAAGGACTGACAATTGTGGATTGGAAATTGAACTATGAGATTGCGAAACGCTGACTGTCAATGAGAAGAATGGTTTGTATTGGTTTTATTGCTTTTATGGTTGTTTTTGCCTTACAATAATTATTGTCTCTATTAATTGATGTTATTGCTAGAATGGCTGTTTCTGTTAACTGATGTTATTTGTCTTATTGCTGTTATGTGATGCGGGCATCAAATTGTACCTTGCTTTTGTAAGCCGCCCTGAGTCCCCTCCGGGGTGAAAAGGGCGGGGTAGAAGCAACCGAAATAAATAAATAATAAAAATTAAATCTAGAAATAGTTTTCTAAGATCTACAGAGACACTCGCTGGAACACCTCAGCAAGCGAGAGTCCAAAAGTGGCAGGCTCAAACCCAGAACCTCAATCAATGGCTGATACCCAATGAGAGGCTCCCTCCTGGGCACACAGAAGACTGGGCGACTTGGAAGGCACTGAACAGACTGCGCTCTGGCACCATGAGATGCAGCCAGCCTTAAGAAATGGGGCCACAAAGTGGAGTCCACGGCATGCGAGTGCGGAGAAGAGCAAAGTGTAGAGTAGAGAGGAGATACTCCACTCTGGCAGGAAAAACGAAATGCAAAGATACAGAATGGGGGACAATGCCTGGCTTGAGAGCAGTACGTGTGAAAAAGATTTTGGAGTCCTCGTGTACAACAAGTTAAACATGAGCCAACAATGTGATGTGGCGGCAAAAAAAGCCAGTGGGATTTTGGCCTGCATCAATAGGAGCATAGTGTCTAGATCTAAGGAAGTAATGCTACCTCTGTATTCCGCTTTGGTTAGACCACACCTGGAATATTGTGACCAGTTCTGGGCCCCACAATTCAAGCGAGATATTGATAAGCTGGAATGTGTCCAGAGGAAGGTGACTAAAATGATCAAGGGTCTGGAGAACAAGCCCTATGAGGAGTGGCTTAAGGAGCTGGGCATGTTTAGCCTGAAGAAAAGAAGGCTGAGAGGAGATATGATAGCCATGTATACATATGTGAGAGGAAGCCACAGGGAGGAGGGAGCAAGCTTGTTTTCTGCTGCCCTGGAGACTAGGACAAGGAACAATGGCTTCAAACTACAAGAGAGGAGAGTCCATCTGAAAATTAGGAAGAACTTCCTGACTGTGAGAGCCGTTCAGCAGTGGAACTCTCTGCCCCGGAGTGTGGTGGAGGCTCCTTCTTTGGAAGCTTTTAAACAGAGGCCGGATGGCCATCTGTCAGGGGTGATTTGAATGCAATATTCTTGCTTCTTGGCAGGGGGTTGGACTGGGTGGCCCATGAGGTCTCTTCCAACTCTTTGATTCTATGATTCTATGACCGCCTGCTGCAATGCAACCTGAGCCCCGCCACATGCACAATGGAGGACCTTCTTGCAGCAACACCAGAGGCACTCCAAGTGGCCAGATACTGGTCAAAGGACATTTAATCAACTACCAAGCTTGCAAATCCTGTGTTTTGTCTGTTTATTTTTGTTAAAAATGTAATACAAATGTCTGGTTTGCTGATGACACAATAAATAAATAAATACATTGAGGCATCTTCGTTTACTTCCTCGCTCTATTCAAGGACACTCTCTTCCATCCACATGCACATTGTCCCCATTCGGAATGGCATGCACAAACGTACCCCTCCACAGCGCCCGTTTCTTCTTCATCAAGGCAGATATTAATTATCCTTGCTTAAAGATAAGCTTGTTAACAAGGACCGGAAATGGTACTGGGGTCGGTCTTTGAGCTGGTGGTGATGTTTACAGAGAGAAAGGGACTGCGAGGAAAGGAGGAGAGGGAGAAAAAGCAGGAGCCCAACGTAATTAATGTGCGAGATGGGCATTAAAATAACGCCAGACTCAGCAACAGGGAGGAAAGAGTGTCGAAACCAAAATCCCCGGGGATCAAGTGCAAAGGACCCCGGACTGGCCGCATCCCCTTCTACCCGAGGATTATTATTACTTGTGCAAAGCAAATGCCGAGCGCCTCCCCTCCCCTTTTTCCCCCCAAACCCCAACTCTAAATCATTTCAATTCTTATTTCCAAGTATAATTTAATCTTTCCCAGCGACACTTGATGCTTACTTCATCACGGCGTAATGACAGATTAAAAAGTTGTGGAATTAAATATTAAAGAGGACTTCAGGCACTCCTGCATTTTTAAGGAATAACACAGATTGGAGATGAAATGAGAAGCCCAAATGCATATTTTATTCCAAAAAGGGAAGAATACACACGCACTCACATGTTTAGATTCTTTCCCCTTTCGGAATAAAATATGCATTCGGGCGCCTCGTTTCATCTCCAGTCTGCATCGGGGAGATAGATGCGGCTGCACCTAGATGTAGATATAATACAGATATAGATAATGTGATTTTTTAAAGCTCTAAAGAGCACTTCAGACAATCAGTTCTGGATCCCAGAAGGAAGCCGTTAATAACGTGAATGTATCCATTTATTAAATATCATCGCAACGTTTCTGCATTGTAAGGCGATGGCAACACGTGTCGTACACCAGAGCAGGAACATCTCTGAATTTAAACACCACGGCAGCTTGGTAAAATCAGCAAGCAGTTTATTGAAGGATAAAACTCAAAACTGATAAATAAGCACAAGTTCTAGTCAAAGAGATCCAGCTAACCTTGGATGTCACTCCTTTCATTAGAAGACAAACCCTATACGCAACCTCAGGTTGACTTTGGTGTGTGCCTTCAAGTCCTTACCAATTTATGATGACTCGAGTATTGTACACCAGAGCAGAAACACCTCTGAACTTAAACACCACACCAGCTTGGTAAAATCAGCAAGCAGTTTATTGAAGGATAAAACTCAAAACTGACAAATAAGCACAACTTCTAGTCAAAGAGATCCAGCTAACCTTGGATGTCACTCCTTTCATTAGCAGTCAAACCCTATACCCAACCTCAAGTTGACTTTGTTGTGTTCCTTCAAGTCCTTACCAATTTATGATGACCCTAGTATCGTACACCAGAGCAGAAACACCTCTGACTTTTAACACTACACCAGCTTGGTAAAATCAGCAAGCAGTTTATTGAAGAATATCTGTAAACAAAACAAAAAAAATTCCCAAAACAAAAGATAGTCCATGTGCTTCAAGGCAACATAAGATCCATTGGAACAACAATCCATGAAACAAAGCATCATCTCTATTCCCATCATGAACATCAGACACAATCACAGGCTGAACAGACTGACATACAACAATATGTAGCACACCTAACACATACATTCCCTTTGGCTTACTACATCTTAATAAAAGATGTAGTCTTTCTGGTGGATAAAAATATATAAATATATCTTTAAAATATGAAATATGTTGTTTAATTGAGGCATCCAATTGTGCCAAATTATGTAACCTGCTCTCAGCTCCCTTCGGGGTGAGAAGAGCGGGATATAAATATAGTAAATAAATAAATTTATATACACAATGAAAGTGAAAATATGTTTGTGTGTGTGTGGCTGGAGTGTCTAGCTATAAGTCCCACTTCTCAGGAGACATCAATGGCCCTCCCTCCAATGACATTGCAGGTCATAGTGAAGGCCGTGAATATGTCCAAGAGCCCTGCCAATGTCCTCCATAAACACCATACTGCCCACCACCCAAGTGAAAGCTTTCATACGGGGACAATTGGCTCCTAGATTTTATGTGTTTTCTCCACCACAGACATCCCAGTGTTTCTGACTCTCTCCATTGGTGTGGAATTTGCATGACCCTGCCCACTGCCTCTCCCATTCTTTTCTATGGCACACAGCAAACAGAGGAATTGATCCACAACTGAAAAAAA
Organism: Anolis sagrei; assembly: GCF_037176765.1. Lineage (NCBI taxonomy): Eukaryota > Metazoa > Chordata > Lepidosauria > Squamata > Anolidae > Anolis > Anolis sagrei. Next base: position 6,872,263 of record NC_090031.1, on the reverse strand, counting down.
TAGAGAGGTTTGGGAAGAATTCACCATGATTTAAAGCAGTTGTAGGTACTGGGATGCATAGTTCACCTACAATCTGAGAGCACTCTGAACTTCACCAATGATGGATCTAGAACTAATTTGGCACATAGAACCCCCATGAGTAACAAAACATACTGGAGATCTTTGGAGAGATTTTCAGGAGTTGTAGTTCACCTACATCCAGAGCGCACTACGAACCCAAGGAATGATGGATCTGGACCAAACTTGGCATGCATACCCGCTACTGGTGTGCATGCCAAATTTGGTCCATTTTCATCCCCCGCCATTTGTGGGTTTTGAGGGGAATTGCCCTGGACATTTGAGAGTTGTAGGTACTATCTCAAAATCCTGAACTGCAAAAATCCATGCAAAAAATTCTCAGGTTTCAAAGTCTTTGTTGTAATGAAATGGAAAATGGCTAGAAGTACTCATTACTTGCTTTGGGCAGGAAATAAGAGAAGAATGGCATCCTTACTTGGCGATGTAGTCAACCTCTCTGCAAAAGTCAATATTGACACTGAAATACAATACCGCCTGAGCTCTGCGAGTGCAGCTTTTTTCCGAATGAAGCAGGACACTGATCCTGGAAGACTATCCTACTCGGACAATGAGGGATCGCCTAAGTAAGTAAGTAGTCAACCTCAATTCGAACCCTTTGCAGGAAAGCAGATGAGAAGGATCAATCCACAACGGCAACGGATGTGACTGCAAATCAAGCCATGTTGTTTTCTCGTATTCACACAGTTACTCTTGAGGAGCCTCGCAAAGTGAGCTCCTCAAAGCGCCCTCGGAATAATTGGCCACCGTGTGACATTTTCCTACAGAACTGGATATGACTATATAAGCATACATTTGCATAATTCGGGGCACATTCGGGGTGAGATTTCCCCCTCTTCCCTGGTGCTGCTCGAGAGGGAAGAGATTCTATTTTATTCCTAATTATGTCTTAAACCACCAGGACGAAGGGACAGCATTAAGTGGAAGGAACTGAGAGAAGAGGCGTGATTGAATAAAGATGCGTGTTCCCTATAAAGCGACGTGGCGTGAGGGGTAGAAAAATGCGGCAAGTCATCATGCTAGCTTCCTCCATCCTCAAACCTATCCAAGAGATAATGCGCTTGCTTTCTCTCTCTCTCTTTCTCTGCATTTGCAAATCCGCTCTCATTGACACCTACTGAGAAAGCTGGCCTGACTGAGGGGAAGGATCTGTATTTAATAAATATTATATTTAATCCATTTAGGATTGAAGACGAGAGCTTGAAAGAGTTGGCTGCGTTGTCCAGCGGCGAACTTCTCCCTCCCTTCTGAATGTATTCAATCAGAAGCACAATTCCACGTGGCATTTTGACCTTGCCACAACTGAAAAGGGCAAGGCGCTGTAAAATAATAATTCTTGGATTTATATATATATATATATATATATATAAAATACCTGGGTGTCAAAAATCCTATGTTTTTCATTTCGTGTATTTTTGTGCTGTGGGAAGTGTCAGAAACTTGGGGGATGTTGACATTTACCAGTAAATATTTAACACTGTGGGACACAAGTGGGGGATATATACGATATTTCTGACACTTAGGTCTTTGAAGGCCAAGCCAATGCTTTTGGCGGAGAGCCAAATTTCACCCCGATTTCTTTTCATTTGCCAGCAACATGTACAAGAAAACAATAGAAGGACTATTCCCGTTCAGCAGTTGATTCAAGACTTTTTCCGCCTTCGACATCTGGTTGCTTCACAATACCAGCCCTTCAGACATGAATGCCACTTCTCCAAACACCAAAAGAAAATGGAGCTAAACTAAATTGTTCGTCTCAGCTAGAACAGAGCCATTGAATCCAGAGGAAATCATTGTGTGGACGTTTATGCAAGCTTCATTGAGTCAATGGGTCTACTGTAGTTGGAGTGGAGGGATGGATTTAGGGCCATAGGACTTCCCTTCACATCTTGATCCATGGCCGTCAACATGTCTCCTCTCAGCCTCCTCTCCTTCAGGCTAAACATGTCCAGCTCTTTAAGCCACTCCTCATAGGGCTTGTTCTCCAGACCCTTGATCATTTGAGTCGTCCTCCAACTTAGAGTCAATATCTTACTTCAGTTGTGGTGCCCAGAATTGGACACAATATCCCAGGTGTGGTCTAACCAAGGCAGAAGAGAGCATGGGGAGCATCAATAGACACTATGCTCCTATTGATGCAGGCCAAAATCCCATTGGCTTTTTTTGCTGCCGCATTACATTGTTGGCTCGTGTTTAATTTGTTGTCCAGGAGGACTCCAAGATCTTTTTCACACGTCCTGCTCTCGAGCCAGGCATTGTCCTCCATTCTGTATCTTTGCATTTCATTTTTTCTGCCCATGACTACCAAAACACCAGGCTGAGAAACACTGGTCTAATGGTAGCAGAGGCGGCCCTAGGTAATTTTCAATGGTAAGCAAACAGTATTTTGGCGCCCCCCCCCCCCAACCAATCATTGATATATATTTTCTGTTTGTCGTGGGAGTTCTGTGTGCCATATTTGGTTCAATTCCACCATTGATGGAGTTCAGAATGCTCTTTGACTGTAGATGAACTATACATCCCAGTAACTACACTTGCCGCACTTGCTCCCTTGCCTGGCCCGCTTTGGGTCGGAGGTGTGCCTGAAGACCCTGGTGTGTGCACCAAAAGTCACCTCTTCTCCTGACTTTCTCCTCAGCCATTGGGACCGAGAGAGAGAGAGAGAGAGAGAGAAAGAGAGAGAGAGAAAGAGAGAGAGAGAGAGAAGTGGAGATGCCCACCTTTCCTGAAAGTAGGTGCAAAAACAAAGGAGGGAGCGGAGGTGGGAGATACCTCCAGCCGGAGGGTCTCCCTCTCTCACTCTCTCTTGGTCCCAATGGCTGAAGAGAAAGTCAGGAGAAGAGGCGACTTTTGGTGCGCACACTAGGGTCTTCAGACACGCCTCCAGACCCGAAGCGGGCCAGGCGCGGCGGCTCCACCCCTTGGCCCACCCGCGGATTGGGGAGAGGAGAGGAGGCAGGTGGAGCGCCAGGGGATCAGGAAAGGGAGCCGGTCATGGGGAAGGGATCGAATGCGGAGAACGATTGAGCGCCGGCTCTGCTTGCGCAGCCCGTGGCCAGGTGGAGCAGGAACGAGAGGGGCTAGGCGAGGCTCAAGGGCCCGGCCCCTTTGGGAAGAGGATCGCCCGGCAGCAAGGCAAGAAAGCCAAGGCTCCCCCCGGACTGCTAGGGCTGTTATGAGCTGAGGGGGCACTCCTCAAGTGGTGGTCAAGGGGCATTTACAGAGGCGCCTCTGCGCCCCTGGCAAAAAAAAGTGTTCTGTGACCGCTTACTTCGCGTAATGGACGAGCCGCCCCTGAATGGTAGGGACGGGCTGAGCCTTTGGTCCAAACCCAATGGCTCTGAATCAACCAATAGGCATGGAAAGATGCAACATGACTGCAGAAAAGGCATCTCAATGGCTCTCCATCACCTGCTGGGAAGAGGAGGAAGGAAGGCAGACATCACAGAGAAGATATATCTATTTTCTCTGTGATAAGATAGATATATAGGTAGATATATGTACATACGGAGACGGACACCTTTGGAGAGAGGCGTAGTGATGCCAAGAGACCTGTGCTGTCAGAGCCTCTCTTTTTTGCCACAACAATGGCAGCCAGCAAGCCTACAAGGAAAAAAATGCCATTGTTCCTTCCCTGGAATCTGCATTGTGGGGGTGGGATGCCGTTGCTCCTCTTTTGCCTCCATGTAAATGAACTTATTCAAGCGCCGTCATTTGCGGATGGCGAGAGAGAGAAAGAGAGAGAGAGAGAGGCTTTTTCTCCCCGGCCCCTGACTGCATAATTAATGCAAATGCTGCCTTCGTGTCATGAGCCGGGCTCCTTTGGTTTACTTTGGTACGACACTTACTGAGGAATATTAACGAGAGAAAAGGAGCATCACAACAGGGGTGGAAAATCAGGCTGTCAGGGACTCACTCCAAATGCCACTGAAAAGGAGAGTGCCTTCAAGACTGTTTCATCAAGGTGATTGAGAACAAAAACTACTGAGGAAAATTCAAGCTTACATTTATGAGCTTCTCCGCATGCATTATTTATTATATCTCTTCTCTTCCCTCTCTCCTCTCCCACCCCCACTCTTTCCCCCTTCGCCAACGCTGTGCCGTGGAACCTATAGGAACGACATTCCTGTCCAACAACGGACCCCACAACCGTCACCTTAAGCGGCGGTATCCACGTTGATGGGATGGCATGGTGGTGGGAGCCAAAGTTGGACATCCCACCCACCCAAAATAAAATAAAATAATCCCTCTGCAGTGAAATTTTCCACATTTCCAGCACTTAACATCTCAGCAAAGCCTTTAGAAATATAGCGTATGTCGGAACCCAGATGCCTTAAAGAGCCAGACACAGGAGTATATCCAAAACAATAGTTTATTAAAGCAAAGTAAACAGGACTCGGAGACACTTGCTTCAGTGCCTCTGGTCAAAACTTAAAGTTTGCAGCTTGAAAAACAAACTTGGAAATTAAACCGGATTAAACTGGCAAAAAAATCCGGATTAAATAAGAGTTCTTCCAAAACACACCAAAATCTCACAGCAAATAAAGAGCCGTGAAGAGAAGCCGTCGTCCAGAAGCAGTCCCAAGTCGAAGAAGTCCAAAAGGCAGCGTCGTCGTCGAAAACAGTCCGAAGTCAAGAAGAAGGGAAATCCGCACTTACGAGAATCCAAGCCGGTCAGTAACGAAGAAAGCAGCAACCTGCAGATCCAGGACCCAAGCTCAACAAGAGAAGCAGCAGCGACAAGACCCAAGGCACAAAATCAACACTAAAATGTTGACAAGCTGGAAGGTGTCCAGAGGTGGGCGACTCAAATGATCCAGGGCCTGGAGAACAAGCCCTATGAGGAGCGGCTTAAAGAACTGTTTAGCCTTAAGAAGAGAAGGCTGAGAGGGGACTTGATGAGGCCCAGATATAAATATGTGAGAGGAAGTCATAGGGAGGAGGGACCAAGTTTGTTTTCTGCTGCCCTGGAGACTAGGACGCAATGGAACAATGGCTTCAAACTACAAGAAAGGAGATTCCATCTGAACATCAGGAAGAACTTCCTGACTGTGAGAGCCGTTCAGCAGTGGAACTCTCTGACCCTGAGTGTGGTAGAGGCTCCTTCTTTGGAAGCTTTTAAACAGAGGCTGGATGGCTATCTGTCGGGGGTGCTTTGAATGCAATTTTCCTGCTTCTTGGCAGAATAGGGTTGGACTGGATGGCCCATGAGGTCTCTTCCAACGCTATGATTCTATGATCAATGTCTCTCATTTTTGGTGAAGCTAGAAATTTGAGAGCGGAAAGAAGAATGTATTAAAGGAAAAAAGGCAAAGGTTTCCCCTTGACATTAAGTCCAGTCGAGTCCGACTCTTGCGGATGGTGCTCATCTCCATTTCTAAGCCAAAGAGCCGGCATTGTCCATAGACACCTCCAAGGTCATGTGGCAGCATGACTGCATGGAACATGACCGCATGGAACACTGATTTACTGTGAGTAGATCAGTGCCTATTGATCTACTCATGCATGTAAAGGTTTCCCCTTGACATTAAGTCCAGTCAGGTCCGACTCTTGCGGGTGGTGCTCATCTCCATTTCTAAGCCGAAGAGCCGGCGTTGTCCATAGACACCTCCAAGGTCATGTGGCAGCATGACTGCATGGAACATGACTGCATGGAGCACTGATTTACTGTGAGTAGATCATTATCTATTGATCTACTCACACATATATTTCAAACTGCTAGGTTGGCAGAAGCTGGGGCTAACTGCAGGAGTTCACCCCGCTCTCCGGATTCGAACCGCCAACAAGTTCTGCAGCTCAGCAGTTTAACCCGCTGTGGCACCGGGTTTTCCATCTTCCTCCTCTGCTCCCTTCCTTTATACCCTGGGATGACACTGTGGATCAAGGTGCTAACAACAACAACAACCAACAATCAAATGTCACACTTCTTCTCTTTCTTTGGAGAGACAACTATCTTTGCCATCAGCATTCCATGCCATCAGCTCCATCCCAAACTATCAGGTCGGTGTTGCTGCTTTTTAACACACAATTCCACCTTCCCTTGAATCCTGCCAAAGGAGGATGTCTTAGTGATGGTTAGTTATGATTGGAAACATCTCTCCATTTGTTTACAAAGGGGTTGACACATATTTCGCCACTTCAAAGGTGTCTCTAGGGACCGACTGGCAAAAGGAAACCAACAACAACCACAACAACAACAATATTATTTATTACGGTCCATAGACCAACCAGTAAACGAACAGTCACTATAATTCTCCCATCTCAGGAGAAGTTCATTGTATAAGATACATCTACATGGCAAAAGGAAACCAACAACAACAACAACAACAACAACAACAACAACATTTATTACAGTCCATAGACCCACCATAAACGAACAGTAATTGTAAATTTTCCCATCTCAGGAGAAGTTCATTGTACAATATACATCTATATGGCAAAAGGAAACCACCACCACCAACAACATTTAATACAGTCCACAGACCCATCAGTAAACGGTCATTATAAATTCTCCCATCTCAGAAGTTCACTGTACAAGATACATCTACATGACAAAAGAAAACCAACAACCACCACCACCTTTATTACGGTCTATAGACCCATCAGTAAACAAACAGTCATTATAAACTCTTCCATCTCAAGAGAAGTTCATTGTACGAGATACATCTACATGGCAAAAGGAAACCAACAACAACAACAACAACATTTATTACAGTCCATAGACCCATCGGTAAACCAACAGTCATTATAAATTCTCCCATCTCGGGAGAAGTTCATTGTACGAGATACATCTACATGGCAAAAGGAAAACAACAACGACAACAATGACAACAATAATAACATTTATTACGGTCCATAGACCCATGGGTAAACACACATACATTATAAATTCTCCCATCTCAGGAGAAGTTCATTGTACAAGATACATCTACATAGCAAAAGGATACCAACAACAACAACAACGACAATAACAATATTTATTACGGTCCATAGACCCATTGGTAAACACACAGTCATTATAAATTCTCCCATCTCAAGAGAAGTTCATTGTACAAGATACATGTACATGGCAAAAGGAAACCAACAACAACAACAACAACAACAACAATAACAATATTTATTACTGTTTTTTACAGTCCATAGACCCATCAGTAAACAAACAGTCATTATAAATTCTCCCATCTCAGGTCAAGTTCATTGTACGAGACACATCTACATGGCAATAGGAAACCAACAACAACAATAACAATATTTATTATGGTCCATAGACCCATCGGTAAACGAACAGTCATTGTAAATTTCACATCTCAGGAGAAGTTCATTGTACGAGATACATCTACATGGCAAAAGAAAAACCATGACCACAATAACAACAACAACAACAACAACATTAACATTTATTATGGTCCATAGACCCAACAGTAAACAAACAGTCATTATAAATTCTCCCATCTCAGGTCAAGTTCATTGTACGAGACATATCTACATGGCAAGAGGAAACCAACAACAACAACAACATTTATTATGGTCCATAGATCCATAAGTAAACAAACAGTCATTATAAATTCTCCAATCTCAGAAGTTCACTGTACAAGTTACATCTACGTGGCAAGAGGAAACCAACAACAACAACAACAACAACAACAATATTTATTATGGTCCATAGACCCATCAGTAAACGAACAGTCATTATAAATTCTCTCATCTCAGAAGTTCAGTGTACAAGTTACATCTACATGGCAAGAGGACAACAACAACAACAACAACAACAACAACAACAACAACAACATTTATTATGGTCCATAGACCCATCAGTAAACGAACAGTCATTATAAATTCTCTCATCTCAGAAGTTCAGTGTACAAGTTACATCTACATGGCAAGAGGACAACAACAACAACAACAACAACAACAACAACAACAACAACATTTATTATGGTCCATAGACCCATCAGTAAACGAACAGTCATTATAAATTCTCTCATCTCAGAAGTTCAGTGTACAAGTTACATCTACATGGCAAGAGGACAACAACAACAACAACAACAACAACAACATTTATTATGGTCCATAGACCCATCAGTAAACGAACAGTCATTATAAATTCTCTCATCTCAGAAGTTCAGTGTACAAGTTACATCTACATGGCAAGAGGACAACAACAACAACAACAACAACAACAACAACATTTATTATGGTCCATAGACCCATCAGTAAACGAACAGTCATTATAAATTCTCTCATCTCAGAAGTTCAGTGTACAAGTTACATCTACATGGCAAGAGGACAACAACAACAATAACAACAACAACATTTATTATGGTCCATAGACCCATCAGTAAACGAACAGTCATTATAAATTCTCTCATTGCAGGAGAAGTTCAATATACAAGATACATCTACATGGCAAAAGGAAACCATCCTTTGGACCATATTTCCGATGTAAACAAGCCATGAATGCATCTTGATACAGGCGACGAAGGCAACTCATGTGATTCTTTGAAGGGTTTTGCAGAGAGCTAATAATACTAGGTTGCCTTCCCTTTTACCTGCTATCCATATTGGGCCGGACTCAGCCAACAGGTGTAGAAGCCCTACCTACTTGTAATCTATATAAATCTCCATTCAGATTTGAAATGATGCACATGGTTTGCCTCAAGGACATGATGCAAATCTCCCCAGGCCTGGGGGAGATTTGCAGGTATGGAAATCAGGCTTTGGAAAGGAAGCCTCATGAATTTAACATCTGGGCAGCAAAAAAAAAATAATCCAAGAGGTCAACTACAGGCACGGGTTGGGGAGGAGACAAATTATACCCTCGACATGCCTGTAGTTCAGCCGCTGTCCGGCTTCCACTCGTGACAATTACCTAAGTGGCAATTCTGTCCTCCTCTCCCTGTCACCACAACTGCCAGTTACTGGTTCCTTTCCTGTTTTTATTCATGCCACTTTGGTCGCTGGAGAATCCAATCACAGAGACGCCAGGCGATAACGTCCACCAACCCAACACTGAATCAGTGCCAAGGCCTGGATTCTTTCTAGCCGTGCCAAGCCTCGGATGTATTTTTTTGCTCATCTCCAATTTCAATCTCAGAGATGATACGAAGCAGCAGCAGCAGGATCCAGTTTGCAAGTGTGAGCGAGCCATTTGATCCAATCCGATGGCTCAGGAAAGGAGGAAAGACAGATGATCCGCTTTCCCAGGCATGCCAGGAATGCTTCCCCACCAAGGAGGTCAAACGCCGGGCATGGGATAGCCTTACGACGCGGTGAATGAGAACCGGAGGCAACTGCAAGGCTTCTCCTTTCAGACTGGAGGCCTGCCAATCCCAAATAGCACGCTACACATACAGACCAAACCAATCAGGCTGAGATTGCAAATGAAAGGTATGAGACCAGAAGACATTTGGAGCATCTTTCCAACGAGGAGCTACATCAGAGCCGGAATTACTTCTATACTTCTTCCTCGGCACCCCAAACATACACAAAGAAAGCAAAGAATGTCTATATAAACCAGTGGTTCTCAACCTTCCTAATGCCGTGACCCCGTAATTCAGTTCCTTATGTGGTGGTGGCCCCCAACCATAACATTATTTTCATTGCTACTTCACAACTATAATTTTGCTCCTGTTAGGAATCATCTTGTAAATATCCAATATGCAGGATGTATTTTCATTCATTTGGCACAAATACTCGATACGCCCAAATTTGAATACTGGTGGGGTTGAGGGGAGGATTGATTTTGTCATTTGGGAGTTGTAGTTGCTGGGATTTATAGTTCACCTACAATATCAAAGAGCATTCTGAACTCCACCAATGAGGCAATTGAACCAAACTTGGGACACAGAGCTCCCATGACCAACAACAAATTCTGAAAGAGTGTGGTGGGCATTGACCTACATTCAGAGTGCACTGATGCATCTGGACCAAACTTGGCATGAATACTCAATGTGACCAACTGTGGACACTGGTGCAGTTTGGGGAAGATAGACCTTGACATTTGGGAGTTGTAGTGGCTGGGATTTATAGTTCACCTATAATCAAAGAGTATTCTGAACTCCACCAATGATAGAATTGGGCCAAACTTCCAACACGGAACCCCCACGACCAACAGAAAATACTGAGTTTTCTAATTGTTTTTGGCAACCCCTCTGACACCCCCTCGTGACCCCCCTAGGAGTTCCGACCCTCAGGTTGAGAAAGACTGATATAAACGCTCTTGGCTGGTCTTGCACCTATAAAATCTGCAGGATGTTTTCAATAGAGAGGAGAAAACCCAGCACTGGGATCCTATATTACTCAGCTATGATTTCAAATAGGTTTGGTTAGTTCTGAATATTTCTTATATTATTTTTAAATTTCAGGTTTGAGGTCTTTACTTAACTATTCCTACGCTAGCCGTCCCCTGCCATGCGTTGCTGTGGCCCACATGGGAGTTCCGTATGGGAGGTTTGGCCCAATTCTATCGTTGGTGGGATTCAGAATGCTCTGTGATTGTAGGTGAACTATAAATATCAGCAACTACAACTCCCAAATGTCAAGATTCTATTTTCCCCAAACTCCACCAGTGTTCACATTTGGGCATGTTGAGTATTCCTGTAGAGTTTGGTCCAGATCCATCATTGTTTGAGTCCACAGTCATCTTTGGATGTATGTGAACTACAACCTCAAACTCTTCTGTTGGTCATGGGAGAACTGTGTGCCAAATTTGGTTCAATTCCATAGTTGGTGGTGTTCAAAATGCTCTTTGATTGTAGGAGAACTATAAATCCCAGCAACTACAACTCCCAAATGTCAAGATTCTATTTTCCCCAAACTCCACCAGTGTACACATTTGGGCATATTGAGTCTTCGTGTAGAGCAGTGGTTCTCAACCTGGAGTCCCCAGATGTTTTTGGCCTACAACTCCCAGAAATCTCAGCCAGTTTACCAGCTGTTAGGATTTCTCGGTGTTGAAGGCCAAAAACATCTGGAGACCCCAGGTTGAGAACCACTGGTGTAGAGTTTGGTCCGGATCCATCATTGTTTGAGTCCACAGTGATCTGTGGATGTAGGTGAACTACAACTCCAAAACCCAAGGTCAATGCCCACCAAACCCTTCTAGTGTTTTCTGTTGGTCATGGGAGAACTGTGTGCCAAGTTTGGTTCAATTTCATAGTTGGTGGTGTTCAGAATGCATTTTGATTGTAGGTGAACTATAAATCCCAGCAACTACAACTCCCAAATGACAAAACCAATTTCTTTGAGTGAAGGACATACATTGGGTTGTTAGGTGTCTTGTGTCCATATTTGGTGTCAATTCGTCTAGAGGTTTTGAGTACTATTAATCCCACAAACGAACATTACATTTTTATTTATATAGATTAACAGCCCTGAAGACATTATTTTTCCACTCAATAATAATAATAATAATAATAATAATAATAATAATAATAATATAATAATAATAGGTGGTCCCAGTGATGATCGGCACACTAGGTGCAATGCCTCAAGACCTTGGCCTGCACTTAAACACAATCGGCGATGACAAAATTACCATCTGCCAGTTGCAGAAGGCCACCTTACTGGGATCTGCACGGATTATTCAACAATACATCACACAGTCCTAGACATATGGGAAGGGTCTGACGTGTGATCGAATACAACAGCCAGTAGATGATGGATGATGGACACTTGTTGGACTGTTAGGTGTCTTGTGTCCAAATTTGGTGTCAATTTGTCCAGTGGTTTTTGACTTATGTTAATCCCACCAACGAACATTACATTTATATAGATTTTACTGACATAAAAACACAGTATGTCACAGCAAATGATATATATATGCTGGATTTCACATTATTGTTGTTGTTGTTGTTGTCGTATTTCTTTGATTCTAAAACACCATCGTTTCAATTACTAATTTCAGTACCACCAACAGAAGAAAGCTTTATTTTTCTATATGAGGAAGCACCTCTGTTTTGAAAACACGTTCTAAAAATTCGGAGATGCGTCTTAGAAGAGAAGGAAATACATCATCTTTATTTGCACCTCATTTTCCTCTCAAATTGGCCTCAAAGCAGCTCATATCAGGCGTGGATTCGACTGATTCTTGCATCTGAAATTCGTAGGAAACTCTGCTCTGAGAAGCTGGTGTTGTTCATTATTTTCATCCGCTTCTCTGAAGCTTTTAACCCTAGATCTCAAGGACTTCAAAGAGCGAGGTGTCCAGATTGTATAATTCTTTGTCAAGGAGTATCTATTTACGTGTGTTTGTGGGATTTCCTATCATAGGAATGGGATGAGAAGGGGTGGAAACTTTGGACTGCAATCCCCCTTTTTGCCCCAGGTACTTCGGATTTCGACACCCACTTTTATTCCCGAGTAAGCAATAATTGCTCGGCTGGTTCACAAAGCGGACCGGTGCGGGATCGTGTAATTTGATGCTTAAGTCGTTCCTTGCATTGTTACCCTGTGTCATAATTGATGGCTACGGAAAGGCACATGCTATGCTAATCATTTGTTGGAATAGCTTGTTAAATTGTGGTTGCCAATTTAAAATAAACTATGGAACCCAGGCCTATATTTTACGGGGCTGGGAGGCTGCAGTCTCGCACCACCGTCCCCGCGGCTGTTTTTCAACTTTATGTCACATACACACCGCTTTCTCCCCTCGCCGCACAAGGTCAGTGTGTTCCGCCGGTTTAATAGCAGACTATCAAGAAGAAAAATCAATGGGGCCGCGGCGTGCGGCGTGTGCGTTTCGCACTCGTGTTGCAGGGGGAATTCCTCTCCCCATGTGTTTTTTTTCCTTTTCCTTTACAGCACATTTGTGTACGGATCCCAAGGTTGAACATGACAAAATTAATGCCCTGTTAGCGCCATGTTGGAATGGAAAGCTGTGGAGCGGCTGGCACTTGGGTTGGACCAACTCCGAACTCCGCTCTCAGAAGCTGGACAGAAAGAGCAGAGGAGGGAGGTCGCATGTATGCTCTTCTTCCCTTTGCCTTGGCCTTCGACTCCACTTCCACCTCTCCTTCCTTCCTTCCTTCCTTCCTTCCTTCCTTCCTTCCTTCCTTCCTTCCCTCCCTCTTGCTTTCCTTAGAGGACTAGAAGCCTTTTTGCAGATAGCAGGAGAGGATCTGTGTAACTATCTTGGCACTGGGTGCAAATGTAATACTTACTTACTTAGGTGTGCTGGTAAGGCACCAACCACAACATTATTCTCATTGCTACTTGTTCTGGCACGGCTGTACCAGGAGCTCCAACTTTATTTGTTGTTCATTCGTTCAGTTGTCTCCGACTCTTCGTGACCTCATGGACCAGCCCACGCCAGAGCTCCCTGTCGGCCGACACCACCCCCAGCTCCTTCAAGGTCAGTCCAGTCACTTCAAGGATGCCATCCATCCATCCTGCCCTTGGTCGGCTCCTCTTCCTTTTACCTTCCACTTTCCCCAGCATCATTGTCTTCTCTAGGCTTTCCTGTCTCCTCATGATGTGGCCAAAGTACTTCGACTTTGTCTCTAGTATCCTTCCTTCCAGTGAGCAGCCGGGCTTTATTTCCTGGAGGATGGACTGGTTGGATCGTCTCGCAGTCCAAGGCACTCTCAGAACTTTCCTCCAGCACCACAGCTCAAAAGCATCTCTCTTCCTTTGCTCAGCCTTCCCTAAGGTCCAGCTCTCACATCCGTAGGTGACTACAGGGAATACCATGGCTTTGACTAGGCAGATCTTTGTTGCCAGTGTGATGTCTCTACTCTTTACTATTTTATCGAGATTGGACATTGCTCTCCTCCCAAGAAGTAAGCGTCTTCTGATTTCCTGACCACAAACTATCCTAATACTGGGTGCAAATTTAATACTTACTTACTTAGATGTGCTGGTACGGCTGTACCAGGAGCTCCAACTTTATTTGCTTTGTATTAAATGTTTGTTTGCAGTCCAAGGTTCCAGGAATTCTGCAGATAGGTGGCTTCCTTCGGTTGCAGTCATAGGGCAAGTCACCTGTCCATCATCGGTAAGTTTTGGTTCCGCCCCTTGCTCAAGGCAATTGGGAAGGGAAGGGAGCCATTTTTAGTTAATCTCAGCAAGGAAAGCTAATATACAGGACGTGTGCAAGTTTCCCCTGTACAAAAGTTTCAACCCTTAAGACTTTCCGGGGGGAAACAGTCTTAAGAGTCTCCAAAGACTTTCCAGGGAAACAGCCCTAAAGACCAAAGAACTCCAGCTGGAGAATATTTAAACCTTTACTGGTAGGTCCACTCGGTGCTTCGAGACGCAGTTCGACCCGGTAGCGGAGCCCATATCAGTAAGGGTTACATTACAGTCAGCCTGGGAGAAGTTAAAAAGGGGATTTTCCTTTAAAGTAAAGAAGTTATTGAAGATAGTTGCCTGTCCTTCGTGGGCAAGATTAGGAAGTCACCAGTTGCATAAAGCTTGGAAGCATTTGTTTAGCTTTATTGAAGACAAGAGAAGTTTCTGTTTGATTGTTCATTAATAAAGGACTTTGTTATACTTCACAAGCCATCTAAAGATCATTTCTGGTGGAAAACCTCTGAGAACTTCTCCTTGGGCCCCCTGGCTTCCAGCTGGGCAAGACTGCACATCCTGTTCTAAAGGAAATTCTTTATAGGCCCAGGCATGACAGAACATTAGGCGATCCCTCGTTGTCTGAATAGGATTGTCTTCCAAGGTCGGTGTACTGGTGTTGGGTCCATAGATGATTGTGGAGCTCTATTCTTGACCTGCATGTTCTCCCTCATTGAGGGCATCGATTTCCAGGTGGTTGGGGTTGGTTAGACGCACCTTCCTCTTAGCACATTTCTCTCTTTCACCCTCCATTCTTGCCTGTTCAAATTCTACAGCACTGCTGGTCACAGCTGACCTCCAGCCGGAGCGCTCAAGAGCCAGGGCTTCCCAGTTCTCGATGTCTATGCCAGAGATTTTAAGGTTGCCTTTGAGCCCATCTTTAAATCCCTTTTCCTCTCCTCCAACATTCTTGAGTTCAGAGTAGAGCAACTGCTTTGGGAGATAGTGGTCGGGCATGCGGACAACAAGGCTGGTCGAGCAGAGTTGATCGTGGAGGACCATCGCTTCAATGCTGGTGGTCTTTGCTTCTTCCAGCACGCTGACATTTTTTTTAATATGTATCTTTATTGAGTTTTCTGTTCACTTGTCTTCCCAAGAAATTTGAAGGATTTTTCAGAGGCAGCACTGATGGAATCGTTCCAGGAGTTGAGTGTCACTTATTATTAACACAACAAGATGAGTCCACAGCAGACACTCTGCTGGCTGTTGTATTGGATCACACGTCGGACACTTCCCAAGTGTCTAGGACTGTGTGATGTATCGGCAGATAATCCGTGCAGATCCCAGTAAGGTGGCCTTTTGCAGCTGACAGATGGTAATCTTGTCAGCGCTGATTGTGTTTAAGTGCAGGCCATGGTCTTGAGGCACTGCACCCAGTGTGCCCATCACCACTGGGACCACCTTGACTGGCTTGTGCCAGAGTCTTTGCAGTTCCATCTCATATCGTGTCAGGTTTTCCAGTTGTTTCTCTTCAATCCTGTTGTCACCCGGGATCGCAACATCAACGATCCATACTTTGACTTCACAACATGATTGTGAGGTCAGGAGTCTTGTGTTCCAAAACTCTGTCAGTCTGAATTTGAAAGTCCCAGAGTAATTTGACGTGTTCATTTTCTGTATTTTTTTTCCAGCTTGTGATCCCACCAGTTCTTTGTCGCAGGCAGATGGTATTTGTGGCACAATTCCAATGAATCATCTGAACAACAGTGTTGTGCCTCTGCTTGTAGTCTGTCTGCGTGATCTTCTTGCAGCAGCTGAGGATGTGATCGTTTGTTTCACCTGCTTCCTTGCAAAGTCTACACTTGGGATCAGTTGTTGCCTTTTCAATTCTGGCTTTGATGGCATTGGTTCTAACGGCTTGTTCTTGGATTATTATTATTATTATTATTATTATTATTATCTGTCAGAATTGTTCAATTGTATTTTCCTGCCTGGTGGAAGATGGTCTTTGTGGCACAAGCTCCAATGAATCATCTGAGCAACAGTGTTGTGCCTCTGCTTGTAGTCTGTCTGCGCAATCTTCTTGCAGCAGCTGAGGATGTGATCTATTGTTTCATCTGCTTCCTTGCAGAGTCTACACTTGGGATCTGTTGTCGACTTTTCAATTCTGGCTTTGATGTCATTATTATTATTATTATTATTATTATTATTATTATTATTATTATATTGGGGGTGTTTTGAATGTGATTTTCCTGCTTTTTGGCGGCAGGGTTGGACTGGATGTCCCACGAGGTCTCTTCCAAGTTAATGATTTTATGATTTAATGTATTGTCGAAGGCTTTCATGGCCCGAATCACTGGGTTGTTGTAGGTTTTTTTGGGCTATATGGCCATGGTCTAGAGCAGGGGTCCTCAAACTACGGCCCGGGGGCCGGATACGGCCCTCCAAGGTCATTTATCTGGCCCTCTCTCAGGGTCAACCTAACTCTGCACACAACAACAACAACAACAACAACAAACCTATCTCATCAGCCAAAAGCAGGCCCATACTTCCCACTGAAATACTAATAAGCTTATATTTGTTAAAATCGTTTTTCATTTTAATTATTGTATTTTTAAGTGTTTTGTGCACTACAAATAAGTTATGTGCAGTGTGCATAGGAATTCATTCATTTTTTTTCAAATTATAATCCGGCCCTCCAACAGTTTGAGGGACTGTGACCTGGGCCCCTGTTTAAAAAGTTTGAGGACCCCTGGTCTAGAGGCATTCTCTCCTGACGTTTCGCCTGCATCTATGGCAAGCATCCTCATAAATAAATAAATAAACATTAGTTTTCTTTTCTATTCCGCCTTTGTCCGAATAGTGGGACTCACGGCAGCCTAGAACTTATTCCAAGAGAGCCGATTGAAAAACACTACATGCAAACTTCGATAAATATGGAAGTCATTTAAAAGACAATCGAACCATATATAAAGTTGAAAAACAATAAAATACATTAAAAGACGATCCAGGGCATTAAGCAGCACAGCCCATCCTTAAGAGCCACCCAGTCTTTCACTCGGAGGACGTTTATGTTTTGGTTCCCTAAAGCATTCCCAAGACCTCACAAGATGCAGGCGAAACGTCAGGAGAGAATGCTTCTGGAATATGGTCATACAGCCCGGGAAACTCACAACAACCCAGTGATTCCGGCCATGAAAGCCTTCGACAACACATTCCCAAGGTTTGCTTTTGCACCAAATTCTGTATTCTGCAAAAACAGAGAGAGAGGCGGGGGAGCAAAGCAAGGCCGCTCGTTCCTTCGTTGGGAGCTGATTTTGTTCTCTCTTCTGTCCTTCTGCCTCCATTTGCCTAAAGGCTCCCAACCAAATTACACTCCAAGTAAATGACTGTAATTTACCCACTGAATTCCCTTGTTCGGTGGGGAGGGAAAGCAACGCACAATGCATTCCTGCATTTCCCCCGGATCAAATGTACCATTCTGCATGTCAAGAACAATCCAGGGGCCGTAATTTGAAACGGTTTGAACCTTCAAATAAGGGGAAATTAGAAATGTTTGGAGAGTCGCGGGTTTTCCAAGGAGGAGATAAAACCTGATAAAAATCTGTAACAGTTCAATTCCTTCTGCTTTAGATTTATAAACAGGGCATTAAATGCGCGGGCCTTGCCAGAGAAAGAGGGAGAAAGGGGGAGACGGGGCTCAAGCGGAAGGCGGAAACATGAAAAATATTTATATTTATTTATATTCATAATATATAAATGTAATGTTTGTTTGTGGGATGAACATAACTTAAAAACCACTGTATGAAATGACATGAAATTTGGACACTACACCCCTAACGGACCAACGAGTGACCATCACTCATAACCTCCCCCCCCCCCCAAAAAAAACATCTGAAAGGACTTAAAAACTCAAAAAAGCTAAATGACAACAGAAAAAGGGAAGGAAGAGGGAAGGAAGGAAGGGGAGAAAGAAAGAAAGAAAGAAAGAAAGAAAGAAAGAAAGAAAGAAAGAAAGACAGACAGAAAGAAGGAAGGAAGGAAGCATGGAAGCAAAGACCGAAGGAAGGAAGGAAAGAAGGAAAGAAGGAAACGTGCTAAGAGGAAGGAAGGAAGGAGAAAAAGAAAGGGAGGGCAAGAAAGAAAGGACGGATGGAAGCAAAGGAAGGAAGGAAAGAGGTAGAGAAGGAAGAAAGGAGAGAAAGAAGCAGGAAAAGAAAAAGGGAAGAAAGGAAAGAGGTAGAAAAAGGAAGGAAGGAGAGAAAGAAAGAAAAAAGGGAGGGAGGGAGGGAGGGAGGGAGGGAGGGAGGGAAGGAAGGAGGGAAGGAAGGAAGGAAGGAAGGAAGGAAGGAAGGAAGGAAGGAAGGAGAGAAAGAAGGAGGGCAAGAAAGTAGGAAAGAGAGAAGGAAGGGTGGAAGCAAAGAGGGAGGGAGGGAAGGAAGGAAGGAGGTAGAGATGGGAATAAAGGAGAGAAAGAAAGAAAGAAGGAAAGAGAGAAGGAAGCATGGAAATAAAGAGCAAAGGAAGGAAGGAAAGAGGTAGAGAAGGAAGGAAGGAGAAAAAGAAAGAAAGGAATGGTAAGAAAGAAGGAAAGAGAGAAGGAAGGATGGAAGCAAAGAGCAAAGGAAGGAAGAGGTAGAGAAGGAAGGAAGGAAGGAAGGAAGGAGAAAAAGAAAGAAAGGGCAAGAAAGAAAGGGCAAGAAAGAAAGAAAGAAAGAAAGAGAGAGAGAGAGAGAGAGAGAAGGAAGGATGGAAGTAAAGAGCAAAGGAAGGAAGGAAAGAGGTAGAGAAGGAAGGAAGGAAGGAAGGAAGGAAGGAGAAAAAGAAATGGAGGGCAAGAAAGAAAGAAGGAAAGAAGGACGGATGGAAGCAAAGGAAGGAAGGAAAGAGGTAGAGAAGGAAGAAAGGAGAGAAAGAAGCAAGAAAAGAAAAAAGGAGAAGGAAAGAAAGAGGTAGAAAAGGAAGGAAGGAGAGAAAGGAAGAAAAAAGGGAAGGAAGAAAGAGGGAGGGAAAGAGGGAGGGAGGGAAAAAGAGAAGGATGGAAGCAAAAAGCAAAGGAATGAAGGAAAGAGGTAGAGAAGGAAGGAAGGAGAAAAAGAAGCAGGAAAACAAAAAGGGAAAGGAAGAAAAGAGGTAGAAAAGGAAGGAAGGAGAGAAAAAATGGAAGGAAGGAAAGAGGGAGCGAAGGAAGGAGGGAAAGAGGGAGGAAAAGAGAGAGAGAAGGAAGGATGGAAGCAAAAAGAAAGGAAGGAAAGAGGTAGAGAAGGAAAGAAGAAAAGGGAAGGAAGCAAAGAAAGGAGGGAAAGAAGGAGAGAAAGAGGGAGGGAAGGTTGGCCACCGCAACGCGTGCTGGATACAGCTTGTGTGTGTGTGTACACTATTTATATATAAATATATATTTATTTATATTTATTAAGGAAGACGAGATGTGTGTTTTGGACCCAACCTTACGGATTAGGCTCCAAACTTTGCAAATCCACCCCTCCTTGAACTTCAGTTTCGAAAAGCTACATACAAAGAGCTTTAAGATAATGCTAAAAATCATAATCATAGGGAAAAGGAGGTTTCTTGAAGGCCGGCTGAAGGATGGAAATGGGAACGGCGGCTTGCATGCTGATGACAAATTAGCGCTTTGGTCTTCGCCGCCCGCTCTCTCGCTCGGAAGATCTCTCGGAATAACTAACAGGAAAGTACTTTCCGGGCGACATAACGGCAGGCAAACACCCTCGCCGTCAAAAGCACACACTCCATAACCAAAACAGCCCATTTTGCGCCGCCGAGAAGCCGCCTTTCCGCGCGGCAAAACGGTTATAAATCCTCATTATCCTAAATAAAATTACAGCACTTTAAACATATCCAGGGAGAACATTTGCTCCTCTAAACAGCTACCTTAGCGAGTAATAGGAAGCAATATGGTTGCAGTTGTGTCACAGTTGGAAGTCTTTTTAAACTGTCGCCCTGCTAGCAAACCAATTCTACATATTAAAATGAATGGATTGCTGATTTCGAAAAGGAGGGCTGCGGCGAAGGGAGAAAGGAAGGGGGGCAGCCGGGATCATTTATAAAATCAAGAGCGTTATTAAGACGCGGTGACTTATTTCCCCCTCCGAAGGGCCGGCGAAGGAGATAAATGCCGCCACGCCGGTTCCATCCCCAACGTCTCCCTCCCCGTGTCACAATTTTCTCTTTCAAATGAGTCATCCATCCGTACGAGTAAATTGAACATTGATCCAAGGTCTGGGGCAGGTGAAGTTTCGCGCAGTTTCAAAGCGTACGGCACATTCTGGCTCTTTGCAGTCCGCTCTCCAAGCAATACACGCCTTTCTGTGAATCCAGGAATGTGAGGAAGCTCCAAAGAGCTTGGGCTATAAATAAAACCTTGTCTGTAGTATACTTCAATAGCAGAAATCCTCATCCTCCATGCATGCAACTCTGCATTCAATTAAACAGAATTAGGCCTCTGAAGGTAGGGTTCTTTAAAATATTACATCAGGGTTTTCCTCCAAAGAGACTCCAAAGAGACTTCCTTCTCTTCCTCCCTTTCTTCCTCCCTTCTCTTTTTCCTTCCTCCTTCCCTCCCTCTTTCTACTTACCTTCCACCCTTTCGTCCTTCCTTCTTTCCTCTCCATCCTTCCCTTCCTTCCTTCCCTCCCTCTTTCTCCCTCCTTCCTTCCCTTCCACCCTTTTGCAATTCCTTCCTTCTCTCTTTCCTTCCTCATTCCCTCCCTCTTTCTCCTTGCCTTCTACCTTTTCATCTTTCCTTCCTTCCCTCTTGCTCTTTTCTTCCTTCCCTTTTGTCTTTCCTTCATTCCTTCCCTCTTTCCTTCCTCCCTCTTTCTTGTTCCCTCCCACCCTTTTGTGCTTCCTTTCCTTCCCTCTTCCCTCCCTCCCTCCTTCCACCTTTTTGTCCTTCCTTCCCTCTCTCCCTCTTTCTCCTTCCCTTTTGTCTTTCCTTCCTTCTCTTTGTCCTTTGTCCTTCCCTCCCTTCCATCCTTCTCTTCCTCCCTTCTTTCTCCCTCCCTCCTTCCTTCCATCCATCCTTCCCTTCCACCCTTTTAACCTTTGTTCTTCCTTCCCTTTTGTCTTTCCTTCCTTCCCTTTTTCTCCCTCCCTCCTTCCCTCTCTTTCTTTCTCCTTCCATCCCTTTTGTCCTTTCTTCCTTCTCTCTTTCCTTCCTCCTTTTGTCCTTCCTTCCCTTCCTCCCCCTTCCTCCCTCCCTCCCTTCCTTTTGTCTATCCTTCCTTCTCTTTTTCCTTTATCCTTCCCTTCCTTCCATCCTTCCCTTCCTCCCTTTCTTCCTCCCTTCTCTTTCTCCTTCCTTCATTCCTTCCTTCCATCCATTCATCCATCCCTTCCACCCTTTCATCCTTCATTCCTTCCTTCCCTTTTGTCTTTCCATCCTTCCCTTTTCCTCCCTCCCTTCCCTCTCTCCTTCTTTCTCTCTTTCCTTCCTCCTTCTCTCCCTCTCTCCCTTCCATCCTTCCTTCTCTTTTTCCTTTATCCCTCCCTTCCATCCATCCTTTCCTTCCCCCCTTTCTTTCTCCCTTCTCTTTCTCCTTTCATCCTTCATTCCTTCATTCCTTCCTTCCCTTTTGTCTTTCCATCCTTCCCTTTTCCTCCCTCCTTTCCTCTCTCCTTCTTTCTCCTGCCATCTCTTTCGTCTTTCCTTCATTCTCTCTTTCCTTCCTCCTTCCTTCCAGTCCTCCTAGAAGGGAGTGCTAACACATGGCCTCCAAGTTAGAAAGTGGTACCATTCGGCACAGAGGCTGAGAATCCCTGCTTCCAAATTTTGCAGGGAAAGGAAAAGCAATTTTCTAGTCTATAGGCTTGTTTGTCATTCTCTTTCAACCTTACCTTTCTGCCATGGACTGTCGGGAACATGCATGGGGTTTTTCTTCCTTTTGCACTTGATCCATGCACAAAGGGACTCAACTATTGTTATTTTTTAGGCATTGAATGTTTGCCATTTTTGTTATTTTTTTGTTAACCAACAAAAATAACAATAATGGCAAACATTCAAAGCCTAACAAATAACAACAATCACGGCAAAATAAAGAATAAAACAGACACAATATAACTTATAGACAATCAAAACCAAGGGTTGAACTAAATAAACATAATAAGTACAAGAGGACAACTCCATTAAAACACAATATATTGAAGGCATAGTGTAATATATCACATCAAAAGAGTAAGGTAAGTGTCCGATATATATTTCGGAATGCTAATCCTATCTTCAACTCATTTCAACCTACGGCAACCATAAGGGAAAGCTAACATGAGGTTTCACAGCAAGGTTTGTCCAGAGAGGGATTGCCATTCCCTTCCTCCAAAGCCAAGAGAGTGTGACTTGCCCAAAGTCTAGAATCCAGCAACCCTCTCCTATGGTTTCCTTGGATATATTCATGCAGAGATGTGCATTGGCAATCACACTTGACCAAAGTCATAATATGTCAGTCTCCATAACTGGCATCCCCCCGTGGCACAGTGGGTTAAAGCACTGAGCTGCTGAACTTGCTGGTCAAAAAAGGTCACAGGTTTGAATCCGGATAGTGGGGTGAGCTCCCGCTGTTAGCCCCAGCTTCTGCCAACCTAGTAGTTTGAAAACATGCAAATGTGAGTAGATCACGAAGTACTGCTCCAGTGGGAAGGTAACGGCGCTCCATGCAGTCATGCTGGCCACATGACCTTGGAGGTGACTACGGACAACGGCGGCTTTTCGGCTTAGAAATGGAGATGAGCACCAACCCCTGGAGTCAGATATGACTGGACTTAATGTCAGGGGAAAACCTTTACCTTTTAGCTCCATAACTGAGCAGGTATTTGAACCCAACACTCAAATCCACACTGGCTTACATTCCTCAGCGAGTCCGGCATGCAACCCGACTTTTCCTAATCCGATCTCCCCACTCCGTATTTCTCTCTTTCACTCTCTTCAGCCATTCGCTGGAAATTGAATCAAAAGCTCCGTTACACAAAACGCAGCAGGTTTGGGCACAGAAGACTCCTGATCACAGAGGAAATTAGAAGAACCCTGTAATTTTGGGGAGACCTGGCAGGCACTTTTCCCCGAGAAGCCGCTCTGGTTAAAGATTTTGCTAATCCGAACACACACCTCTCCGCATGCGCTCCACGCTGGACATTTTCTGGCATTCATGTGCCCCACTTGGAAAGCCAGACCATGCCTGGAACGAGCTGAACTGCCGGGTTTGAGGCCTGGCAAAACTATTTGCGGCAGGTTATCCAAAATGCCTTTCCATCTGTCCCCTTCGGCACCCTGGCCAAGGAAGGAGGCAAGGCAGTTAGCGTCAAAACGGATCCATTAATTCCCACGGATTTGTGGAGTGTTTTTCTGGTCTTCCCTTCCTCCATGTGCCTGCTGTCCCACCACATTTTCCTAAATAAGTGGAACATCTGATATTTCCCATAGGTACACCAAAACCCTTGTTATTGTTGTAAATGCGGATATATTTACTTGTATTTTTTGTGTTTTATGGCACTACTATGTGCTCTCTGTAAGATATCCCAAGTCCCTTTTGGGAGATGGCCAGCGGGATATAAATAAAGGTATTATTATTATTATTTACTTTGTTTTACTAGAAAGGCAGCTTGCCTGAGAAAACATCTATCTGACATATTCCAATTAGTGCATTGATCAGGACGCACATGACAACATGCCACAAAAGCTTTGGTGCTTTTTCATGTGACCGAAAAGGGTGCCTCCGCATTCCGCCATGGCACATGACAACATGCTACAAAAGCTTTGGTGCTTTTTCATGTGACCAAAAAGGGCAGCTCCATATTCAGCCATGTGACCGAAAAAGATGGCTCCATATTCAGCCATGGCACATGGCAACATGCCTCAAAGGCTTCAGTGCTTTTTCGTGTGACCAAAAAGGGTGGCTTCGTATTCAGACATGGCACATGACAGCATGCCACAAAAGCTTTGGTGCTTTTTCATGTCCCCGAAAAGGGTGCCTCCGCAATCAGCCATGGCACATGACAACCTGCCACAAAAGCTTGGTGATTTTTCATGTGACCAAAAAGGGTGGCTCCGCTTTCAGCCATGGCACATGACAACATGCCTCAAAAGCTGTGGTCCTTTTCATGTGAGCAAATAGGGTGCCTTCGCATTCAGCCATGGCACATGACAACCTGCCACAAAAGCTTTGGTGCTTTTTCATGTGACCAAAAAGGGTGGCTTTGTATTCAGCCATGGCACATGACAACATGGCACAAAAACTTTGGTGCTTTTTCGTGTGACCAAAAAGGGCGGCTCCATATTCAGCCATGGCACATGACAACCTGCCACAAAAACTTTGTTGCTTTTTCATGTGACTAAATAGGGTGCCTCCGCATTCAGCCATGGCACATAACAACATGCCACAAAAGCTTCAGTGCTTTTTCGTGTGACCAAAAAGGGTGCCTCCGCATTCAGCCATGGCACATGACAACATACCTCAAAAGCTTTGGTGCTTTTTCATGTGACCAAAAAGGTGCTTCCGCATTCAGCCATGGCACATGACAACATGCCACAAAAGCTTTGGTGCTTTTTCATGTGACCGAAAAGGGCGGCTATGTATTTGACCATGGCACATGACAACCTGCCACAAAAGCTTTGATGCTTTTTCATGTGCCTGAAAAGGGTGGCTTCGTATTCAGCCATGGCACATGATAACATGCAATAAAAACTTTGGTGCTTTTTCATGTGACCAAATAGGGTGCCTCCGTATTCAGCCATGGAACATGACAACATGGCACAAAAGCTTTGGTGCTCTTTCATGTGACCGAAAAGGGTGGCTCCGTATTTGGTCATGGCACATGACAACATGCCACAAAAGCTTTGATGTTTTTTCATGTGGCTGAAAAGGGTGGCTTCGTATTCAGCCATGGCACATGATAACATGCGACAAAAGCTTTGGTGCTTTTTTATGTGACCGAAAAGGGTGGCTCCGTATTCAGCCATGGCACATGATAACAAGACTCAATTGCTTTGGCGCTTTTTGATGTGCTGTTGATGTGTTTCTGGATGTTTATTCTGCCAAAAACAACTGAATCATGATGCCCAGTAAACACCGATGATGCCCCATGGGCAACTCTGGGAGAGAGCAGCCACTTGAACTCTCGAAAACAGAGGCTAAACCTTCGGCAGCGATTCAGGATCATCGCCACAGCGCAAGCGCACAGGGGTCCCACCCTCGGCTGCCAATCGGGATTGCCAAAGGCAGCTGAACGCAACTCATCTGAGGAATGTTGTCAGTGAGTGGCACACCCGCGCACAGCCCCCCATCCCTCTCATTGCAGGCCTGGTCTTCTCCAGCTGCAGCTTAATTTCCTGTGACTTGCCTAATTACTGTAATTAAGGATTAATTGCCATTAATTATTCACACATAAGCTCATCGCAAATCATGGGGTAAATGTCTTATGAAAGCTGCCATACAAGCCATGTATAAACACACTGGGATGCTCCAGGCAAAAGGATCTATCACTCAGCCCCGGAGCAAATCTTCGACGCTTCTCTTACAAAAACAGCGATAACTCTTCGAAACTCGACAGCCTTCGCCAGGTAAAGCATTAGGTTACAAAGCCTGTTTTCCTCGGGAAGCCACGATGCGTTTTTATTAGTCCTATAAATGCTGTTTTATCTTTCCAACTGCTATTTTTATGTTTTCCATTTTTATTCAACCGCCACTCGGTTTAGAGACGAGCGTTTGCGGCAAAGAGGGGAGGGCATCGGAAATGTGGGCACGCTTCCTCCGCTCCGCCCAACCTTGGCAATGCTCTCTGATGTGACATCAAAGGTGTGCCGACCCCAACTGAATGAAAAGTATATCGGAAGTCACTGGCAGCGAACAAACACAAAAGGAAGAAGCACATGGGTATTTTGGAAACTCAGCTGCAAAAACAAAGACTCGTATGGCATCAGAAAGGCAAGGCCAGATATTATGGCATAGTTGTTGATATTGGGTTGCTGTGAGTTTTCCAAGCTTTATGGCTATGTTTCAGAAGCATTCTCTCCTGACGTTTTGCCTGCGTCTATGGCAGGCATCCTCAGAGTTTGTGAGGTCTTACAACATCTGAGGATGCCTGCCATAGATGCAGGTGAAATGTCAGGAGAGAATGCTTCTGGAACATGGCCTACAGCCCGGAAAACTCACAGCAACCCTGTGATTCTAGCCATGAAAACCTTCAACAACACTCTTGGGAATGGGTTGTTGTAGGTGTTTTCGGGCTATGTGGCCATGGTCTAGAGGCATTCCCTCCTGACGTTTCGCCTGCATCTATGGCAAGCATCCTCAGAGGTAGTGAGCATCCTCACTACCTCTGAGGATGCTTGCCATAGATGCAGGCGAAACGTCAGGAGAGAATGCCTCTAGACCATGGCCATATAGCTCAAAAAACCTACAACAACCCAGTGATTCCAGCCATGAAAGCCTTTGACAACACTCTTGGGAATGTTTCTCTGCCTCTTCTTTTTTCCCATCTTGACCTTCCAAGATACAGCTACCTTAATGAGTAGCTTTCCTATCTTAGACTGAAATTCCTACAATAAAGCTGAATTTCTGTCTCCAAGTTACTGGCATGTTTGCTCCTTAAATCAAGGTCCCTAACCTCCAAATGGCACAGGGCTTTCTTTGGGGCAGCTCCGCAATTCCCTATCCAAGGAAGTTAGGTGGACTTTACATATTTCTTGATTTTGAACAGCCTTCAATGTAAGAGAACAGCCTTCAATGTGACAGTTTGAAAACTGTTGTTGCAGGTTTTTCGGGCTATATGGCCTAGAATCATAGAATCAAAGAGTTGGAAGAGACCTCATGGGCCATCCAGTCCAACCCCATTCTGCCAAAAAGCAGGAAAATTGCATTCAAAGCACCCCCGACAGATGGCCATCCAGCCTCTGTGTAAAAGCTTCCAAAGAAGGAGCCTCCACCACACTCCGGGGCAGAGAGTTCCACTGCTGAACGGCTCTCACAGTCATGAAGTTCTTCCTGATGTTCAGTTGGAATCTCCTTTCTTGTAGTTTGAAGCCATTGTTCCATTGCATCCTAGTCTCCAGGGAAGCAGAAAACAAGCTTGCTCCCTCCTCCCTATGACTTCCTCTCACGTATTTATACATGGCTATCATGTCTCTTCTCTGCCTTCTCTTCTTCAGGCTAAACATGCCCAGCTCTTTAAGCCGCTCCTCATAGGGTTTGTTCTCCAGACCCTTGATCATTTTAGTTGCCCTCTTCCGGACACATTCCAGCTTGTCAATATCTCTCTTCAACTGTGGCACCCAGAATTGGACACAATATTCCAGGTGTGGTCTAACCAAGGCAGAATAGAGCATGGGTAGCATGACTTCCCTGGATCTAGACACTGTACTCCTATTGATGCAGGCCAAAATCCCATTGGCTCATGTTTAACTTGTTGTCCACGAGGAGCCATGTGTCCCCTCATTCTGTATCTTTGCATTTCATTGTTTCTGCCTAAGTGAAGTATCTTGTTCTAGAAGCATTCTCTCCTGACGTTTCGCCTGCATCTATGCCAAGCATCCTCAGTTGAGAACTGTTGGAATCCATGACATGTGAGTGTGGAGAAGAGCAAACTACAGGCCACCTGCTGCGATGCAACCTGAGCCCTGCCACATGCACAATGGAGGACCTTCTTGCGGCAACACCAGAGGCACTCCAAGCGGCCAGATACTGGTCAAAGGACATTTAATCAACTACCAAGCTTACAAATTCTGTGTTTTGTCTGTTTGTTTGTTTGTTTGTTTTTTGTTAAACATATAATACAAATACCTGGTTGCTGATGACACAATAAATAAATAAATACTCTGGACCATGCTCTGACTTACAAGAGGCACTGCTTGACTATCAAGCAAAAAGTGGATGCTGAACACAACATCATACACAAGCTGACTGGCACAACCTGGGGAACACAAACAGACACAGTGAAGACATTTGCCCTTTCACTTTGCTACTCTGCTGCTCAGTATGCACACCCAGTATGGAATCAATCTCATCACATTAAAATAGTGGATGTGGCTCTAAATGAGACCTGCCACATTATCACAGGATGTCTATGCCCAACATCGCTGGGGAAATAACACTGTTTAGTCAGTAGTGCCCCAATTGATATCTGCCAGGAAGAAACAGAAAGGACCAAGGCATTGACATCTCCAACTCATCCTCTGTTCAGATATCAGCCAGCATGCCAATGACCCAAATCAAGAAACAGCTTCTCTGGAAATCTTAGAAAACTATTTCTTGATTTAAGGTGTTGGAGTGCTGGCGGATATCCGAACAGACGATGGGCCGGAGATGTCACTGCCTTGGTTCTTCCATTGTTGGTTGCTACTTCCTGGCAGATGTCAGGTGATGCAATACCAGATAAACAGTATAATTCCTCCAATAGTTCAATGTATTGTCGAAGGCTTTCATGGCCGGAATCACTGGGTTGTTATAGGTTTTTTCGGGCTATATGGCCATGTTCTAGAGGCATTTTCTCCTGACGTTTCGCCTGCATCTATGGCTAGCATACTATGGCACTGCAGACTACTTCAACCAGAGAAGTCAGCCATAGCAGAGCACCTGATGAACCAACCTGGACACAACATATTATTTGAGAACACAGAAATGCTGGATCACACCAACAACCACCATGTCAGACTACACAGAGAAGCCATTGAAATCCACAAGCATGTGGACAATTTCAACAGAAAGGAAGAGACCATGAAAATGAACAAAATCTGGCTACCAGTATTAAAAAAAAAACTCTAAAATTAGAACAGCACAACAACAGAGAGGAAACAAACCAGGGCATCTAATCACCTCTCAACAAAAGATTGCCCCAGGCAATCAAATGCTAATCAAGGTGGTCAGTTGAAACATTCACGCCTAGCTCCAGCAGACAAGAGTCCTTTGTCCCACCCTGGTCATTCCACAGATATATAAACCCCATTTTCCTAGTTCCAACAGACCTCAGTACCTCTGAGGATGCTTGCCATAGATGCAGGCGAAACGTCAGGAGAAATGGCCATATAGCCTGAAAAAACCTATGACAATCCTCCAGTAGTCTTGGGCGTAGACATCCCATGATAATGCAACATGTATTTTATTGATATATCTATAAGAAATCAGCATGGACGATTCTGCAGAAAGCACCGCCGTGACTTGAGAAGCATTCCAGGGATTTTGGTCACATCTTGCTCCAGGGATTAAGTCCACAAAAGTCATGCGCAAGGCCCATGACAACACAACAGCCCTCAACCCTTTCCAAAGTAGTCAGCAGATACAAGGATTATAAATACTTCTTCTGCCTTGCCAAAGGGCTTAACCGAAACGGAAGAGCTTCCTTTGGTGTGAAGTTGGCAGAGTTTACAAAGAAGCAACAGTCAAGAAGCTTTTAACCTTCTGAACATTTCAACCTACAACTCTCAGAAGCCCTGGTAAATTATTGTGGGAGATGTAGTGTAAAATTTCCCCTCCCCTGTTATTGCCTAAACATCTGAATGAAATCCCCCCCCCCCCCCAGAACAGGGCACAACCTATATGGGATCAAACCTATACAGTAGAAGTTCACAAACAGTGCTCCATGGATGTCATGCATTATCACAAGATGTCTTAACCCAACACTGTTGGAGAAATTTAGCCAGTATTGCACCACCTGACATCCATCAGGATGTAGCAGCCATCAATGAAAGGACCAAGGTATTGACATCTCCAGCCCATCCTCTGTTTAGATATCAGAAAACAAGTCAATGCCTTAAATCAAGAAATAGCTTTCTAAGAGATACTCACAGGAACACCTCAGCAAGCGAGAGTCCAAAAGAGGCAGGCTAAAACCCGGAACCTCAATCCATGGCTGATAACAAATGAAGGACTCTCTCCTGGGTACACAGAAGACTGGCCGACTTAGAAGGTGCTGAACAGACCGCTCTAGCACCACGAGATGCAGAGCCAATCTTAAGAAATGGGGTTTCAAAGTGGAGTCCATGACATGTGAGTGCGGAAAAGAGCAAACCACAGACGACTTGCTACAATGCAATCTGAGCCCTGCCACATGCACAATGGAGGTCCTTCGTATAACAACACCAGAGGCACTCGAAGTGTCCAACTTCTAGTCAAAGGAATTTAATATACAGTAGAGTCTCACTTATCCGACCTTCGTTTATCTGACATTCTGTCTTATTTGACGCTCTTATCCGACGCCCGCTTTTCCTCCAACATCTCCCTTTCAATTGAAGGAGTGCTCCCCAACTCTCTCTCCATTCCCAATAATTCAAAAAGGCAAGACAAGGAGAAGGGAGGAAGGAAGGAAAGGGGGGAAAGAGGAAGGTCCGGAAGTGGAAGCGTCCTCCTTCCTTCCCTCTGTGATTTCCACGCTCCTCTTCCGCATCCGGGCACTTCCTGCTCGGCCCCTCTAGCCCCGGGGCATTGCCTTGCCTTAAACCTTTCAGTCCCTGTTGTTAGTATTCCAGGCATCTAGCGCCGCACCTTATGGGTAACTCCGTATTATCCGACATTTTCGTTCATCTGCTGGCTCGTTTATGTCAGATACACGAGACTCTACAGCAGGAGTTCTCAAACTAAGGCCCAAGGGCTGCATACAGTCCTCCAAGGTCATTTACCTGGCCCTCGCTCAGGGTCAACCTAAGTCTGAAACAACTTGAAAGCGCACAACAACAACAATCCTATCTCATTGAGGACCCCTGCTTAAGTTTTTAACTTTATGGTTTTTCTATACATTATAACTGTATTCTCAATTTGCTTCTGACACAATAAATAAAATATAATGGGTCACATATAGTGTGCCATTACACCCAGACGTTATAAAAATAAAACTAAGATGTGCTGCTCTCTATGTCTGAGCGAACTGCGAGTGTCTTTCTTTAGAAGTTTGAGATATTCAGCAACTGAGGCCATTAAAGGTTTTGAACATCAAAAAAGGGATATTTATTCTTCAAAGTCCTTGTAGACTTGGCACAGTTTATCAAAGTTACAAACAGAACAGTCAATTGGTGAAGCAATAGAGATGATCTTTCTTTCCTTTCCTTGAGTTACTAAGGTAACTTTTCCCCAAAATGGCAGGTAAGATTCTGGAATCTTTCACCCTAACCCTGAGCTGCTATGGTTCAGAAAAAAGCAGGTTTTTTCCCCTATCTATAGCTCAAGGTTAGCTTTGGAGATGAAGTAATCCTCAATATCTCAATACTAAATCTATCTATGACTCAATCTTACTCAATATTACTCAATATCTATCTATAATGTCTCAATCTTCAATAGTCTTAATATCTCAATAACTATCTTTATCTTTCTATTTCTCAATCATAGAATCATAGAATCAAGGAGTTGGAAGAGACCTCATGGGTCATCCAGTCCAACCCCATTCTGCCAAGAAGCAGGAATATTGCATTCAAATCACCCCTGACAGATGGCCATCCAGCCTCTGTTTAAAAGCTTCCAAAGAAGGAGCCTCCACCACACTCCGGGGCAGAGAGTTCCACTGCTAAATGGCTCTCACAGTCAGGAAGTTCTTCCTCATGTTCAGGTGGAATCTCCTTTCTTGTAGTTTGAAGCCATTGTTCCATGTCCTAGTCTCCAGGGAAGCAGAAAACAAGCTTGCTCCCTCCTCCCTATGACTTCCTCTCACATATTTATACATGGCTATCATATCTCCTCTCAGCCTTCTCCTCTTCAGGCTAACATGCCCAGCTCCTTAAGCCGCTCCTCATAGGGCTTGTCTCCAGACCCTTGATCATTCTAGTCGTCCTCCTCTGGACACATTCCAGCTTGTCAATATCTCTCTTCAACTGTGGTGCCCAGAATTGGACACAATATTCCAGGTGTGGTCTAACCAAGGCAGAATAGAGGGGTAGCATGACTTCCCTGCCTGAGATGACTATCTCCATCTCTCTTATGATAGGGCCAACCCAATATATTTATTCTCACTGTACGCAGCTCGGTATCTCCATGATATGGTATCCCTATTTGTCTCAGTTTCACAAAGCAACCCTAAAACAACAGTAATGAACAGAAAAACACGCACACACCTTCTTTCTCATTTCTCCATTTTTAACTGAAGCCAGGTTTCAAAACAATCCGTACCGATTCAATTTAACAAAAGAAT
The DNA here is from genome assembly GCF_037176765.1 of Anolis sagrei. Classification (NCBI taxonomy): domain Eukaryota; kingdom Metazoa; phylum Chordata; class Lepidosauria; order Squamata; family Anolidae; genus Anolis; species Anolis sagrei. Next base: position 6,840,070 of record NC_090031.1, on the reverse strand, counting down.
AAACTGCTGTGTGCGCCTTGGCTTGCTTGGGGGAGGAAGAGCTCCTATATCATGGCAATGCATTAGCGCTGAAAGAATGCCCCAGGAAATTCAAATGTAAGCAGGCAGAATGTCGTTCTAATTGTTATGTTAGTACCTTCTGCAGCAAATTAATGCATGAAACATTTTCATTTTGGTACATAAGTTTGTGCGTGTCGGAGTTAAACATTTATGTTAATGGGCCTTCTGGCAACTCTGCAACGTTTCAAATACTCTTGTAGAACAGATTCTTCTCTAAAGATATCAATTAGCCGCTTCCTCCTCCGCTGCTCCATCCTCGAAGCCCCCGCAAACCCCACCTCTGCACACACCTCTCAATATTTCCTACCTGATCCAGGGGACAAGCCGAAGAAATTTGGGGGAGGAACCTATTTCACGGTTCCAGAAGCCCTGATGCTTGGGTAGTTACAAACTTCGCGATGAGGCACCAATTAAACATGCATCGCCACCAGCAATGTAATCTGTATTATAGAAGGGTTGGGGTTTGAGCAGAGGAAAAAAGAGACAATGACACTGAAAACAACAACAGCTGTAGAAAGCCGTGCTCGTATTTGGTAGACACTCAAATCCAAACACAGCCGTGAACAATAGCACCATTTCAGCTCCACTTGTACGTCTATGCCTCCAACTAGTTCCCATTCACGAGCACAAGAAAAATGCTAGAGGAGGGGTTCTAACCATGGTCCAAAGATCACAAAACAAGGACAACAATAGCAACATCCATTTGGAATCATAGATTGATTCAGCTATGATGCCAAAAGGAAGTACAGTAGAGTCTACCTTATCCAACCTTCACTTATCCGACATTCCGTCTTATCCGACGCTCTAATCCAATGGTTTTCAATCTTTCTTAATACAGTTTCTCATGTTGTGGAGACCCCCAACCATAACATTATTTTCATTGCTACTTCATACTGTACTTTTGCTATAGTTATGAATCATAATGTAAATATCTGATATGCAGGATGTATATGCAGGACCAAATTTGGCACAAATATCCAATATGGCCAAATTTGAATATTGGTGGGGTTGGGGGGAATTATGTGTCATTTGGGAGTTGTATTTACTGGGATTTATAGTTAACCTAAAAACCAAGGGCATTCTGAACTCCACTAATGATGGAATTGAACCAAATTTGGCACACAGAACTCCCATAATCAACAGAAAATACTGGAAGGGTTTGGTGGGCATTGACCTTCAGTTCACCTGTATCCAGAGAGCACTGTGGACTCAACAACAACAAAACTTTATTTATATACTGCTCTATCTCCCCGAAAGTACTGTGCGTCATCGGGCGAGTTTCAGGCGTCAGCATCCTGGGTACCCATCGTGCACAGATCTTCCAATAACCAAGCAAAGAAATAATGTGACCCACACGTTCTTGTGAAATGCCGATTATGCTTGAAATTTCTCTATGATGATCGTCCTGAATCAATCTGTCAACCTTTTGCTTGTGAAACTCGGTGGTTGATGTCACAGGACGTCCAACTCTTTGTTTGTCATGCAAGTCAGATGTTCCCCACGTCAACATCTTTAAATCTACTCACCCAACAACACACAGTACTCACATCAATACAATCACCACAAACAGTTTGCATTCTCTGATTAATCTCCTTTGAGGTGACATCTTCTGCTGCATGTTGCTTAAATTGCATTGACCAACCGTCTGTGCACGATTCCATACTTTGCACTTTAGCAACACAACCGTTCAATGCTAAGGCTTCCTGCCAAAATGGAACTGTAGAGGAGAGTCTATTGAACAAGCCAGTACCTGCCGCATACCAGTACTGCCATCTGTTGAGGAGTTAAGAAGGTGGAGGCATTACTTTTCATTCAACCCTTGTAAGATCTCTCCTTATTTATGAAAGGAGAAAGGGAAAGGGATCAACCTTGACTCTCTTCACTGGGAGTTCCATATCCCTACTTCCCACCCCCCAAAAAAGGAATTGAAATCCCAACACTTTCTTCCCAAAATCCAAGATTATATAATTGGCATAACTGCTATTCTCAGGCTGTGAACAAACAATGACACTTAAGACACACAAATGTCTTGCATTTCTTCCTTGTCTTCCTCCTCGAACATATATACACGCCCCAAATGCTGGCCATCAATGTCACCTAATTGATACTCTCCCACCAACCCCATTTCAAAAAAAATTGCCACCTTGCAGCGGAAAGCAGCTGCCAAACAGCCGCTGTGTCGCTTACCATTTATGGACTCCCAACTCCCTTGATCTGAGTAATTAGGGTTTATGTGTTAATTGGAGTAAATACAAAGATGGGAGTCACGGGCATAAATTTTGCAAAGCTGGAGCGATAAATTGAAAGGCTGATAAGCACAAGAAGACACGAGAAGGAAAAGGGGGAATGCAAGATCACATCAATGGAGGGAAAGAGATGAGACAATATTCCAATCGGGATGAGAAGTCTAGGACAGGTGAGAACCCAACTCTGGGGATTTCTGGATGAGATGGATTATCTAGATCAGTGTTTCTCAACCTGGGGGTTGGGACTTCTGGGGGGGGGGTCACGAGAGGGTGTCCGAGGGGTCGCCGAAGACCATCAGAAAACGCAGTATTTTCTCTTGGTCATCTGGTTTACGTGTGGAAAATTAGGTCCAATTCTATTGTTGTTGGGGTTCAGAATGCTCTTTGATTGTAGGTGAACTATAAATCCCAGCAACTACAACACCCAAATGCCAAGGTCTATTTCCCCCAAACTCCACTAGTGTTCACATTTGGGCATGTTGAGTATTTGTGCCAAATTTGATCCTGATCCATCATTGTTTGAGTCCACAGATGTAGATAAACTACAACTCCCAAACTCAAGATCCATGCCCACCAAACCCTGCTAGTGTTTTCTGATGGTCATGGGAGTCCTGTGTGCCAAGATTGGTTCAGTTCCATCATTGGTGGAGATCAGAATGCTGTTTGATTGTAGGTGAACTATAAATCCCAGCAAGTACAACTCTCAAATGATAAAAACAGTCCTTCCCCCCAACCCCCTAGTATTCAAATTTGGGCATATTGGGTATTTGTGCCAAATTTGGTCCAGTGAATGAAAATACCTCCTGCATATCAGATATTTACATTACGATTCAGAACAGGAGCAAAATTACATTTATGAAGTAACAATGAAAATAATGTTATGATTGGGGGTCACCACAACATGAGGAATTGTATTAAGGTGCCGTGGCATTAGGAAGGTTGAGAACCACTGATCTAAATCCATTTCAGGCCTGGCTATGGAACACAGACATCTCTGTTCACCTTGGTGGCTGACTTCTGCAGAGAGCAAGATAGGGGAAGTGTGCAGGGAACCCCTTGTTGCTCCACTAGCTGCCAGTCTATTTCCAGGCACAATTCAATGGGATGGCTATGACTCTTAAAGCCCTAGATCAATGGTTCTTAATCTTCCTAATGCCGCGACCCCTTGATACAGTTCCCCATGCTGTAGTGCCCCCCAACCATAACATTATTTTTATTGCTACTTCATAACTGTAACGAATTGTAATGTAAATATCTGATAAGCAGGATGTATTTTCATTCACTGGATCAAATTTGGCACAAATACCACATATGCCCAAATTTGAATACCGGTGGGGTTGGGGGGGAATTGGGAATTGTAGCTGCTGGGATTGATAGTTCACCTACTATCAAAGAGCATTCTGAACTCCACCAACAATGGAATTGGGACAAACTTCCCAAGGAGAACCCCCATACCTTGAAGGAACTCACTCGAGTAAGCCTCCCTCCAGCCTCGCATGCTCTCCCTTGCTCGCACCAACAATGGAATTAAACCCAACTTGGCACATAGAAATTCCATGACCAACAGAAAATACTGGAAGGGTTCAGTGGGCATTGGTCTTGACTTTTGGAGTTGTAGTTCACCTACATCCAGAGAGCACTGTGGACTCAAACAATGATGGATCTGGACCAAACTTGGAACGACTACTCAATATGCCAAAATGTGAACACTGGTGGAGTTTGGGGGAAATGGACCTTGACGTTTGGGAGTTGCCGTTGCTGGGATTCATAGTTCACCTACAATCAAAGAGCATTTAGAACTCCACCAACGATGGAATTGGGCCAAACTTCCCACACAGAACCCCCATACCTTGAAGGAACTCACTGGAGTAAGCCTCCCTCCAGCCTCGCATGCTCTCCCTTGCTCACACCAACAATGGAATTGAACCCAACTTGGCAGACAGAACTTCTGTGACCAACAGAAAATACTGGGAGGGTTTGGTGGACATTTGCCTTGACTGTTGGAGTTGGAGTTCATCTACATTCAGAAAGAACTGTGAACTCAAACAATGATAGATCTGGACCAAACTTGGAACGACTACTCAATATGCCAAAATGTGCACACTGTTGGAGTTGCAGTTCACCTGATAGATCTGATAGATCTGGACCAAACTTGGCACAAATACTCAATATGCCGAATAGATCTTGACATTTGGGAGTTGTAGTTGCTGGGATTTATAGTTCACGTACAATCAAAGAGCATTCTGAACCCTGCAAACGATAGAATTGGGCGAAAATTCCCACACAGAACTGCTGTGTCTTGAAGGTACTCGCTGGTGCGAGTCTCCCTCCTGCCTCACACGCTCTCCCTCGCCTGCACATGCACACCACACTGTCATAATTTAAGCATGCGTGCTCTCCCCTCCCTGCTTGGAGTCTCAGAAACAGCCCTCCCCTTAGATGGGAGACTGGCCAATCACTGCAGGAGGAGGGCTTTTGGTGGGAGGATTCGCCGTCTGTTTCCAAAAAGGAAGAGAAGGACAGGTGGAGAGATCTTCAGCCTTCTCTGCCAAAGGGGTTCCTAAGAGCATTAGGAATATATGTTTTCTGATGGTCTTTGGTGACTCCTCTGAAATCCCCTTGTGACCCGATCCCCAGGTTGAGAAATGCTGCTGTACATAGATAAATATGTAAATAGACTCATCCTGGTGAATCTAGAGATTCCTAGAGAGAGCATTTTAATCCAGTATGTGAATAATCATGTTTGCAAAAAAGTCCAAGCTGCAAATAGAGAGGGCTGACTGCAAAATAATGTATTCTGAAGCCCCATTAGATGCCACCAGGCTTTGGAAATGAAACATCTCCTGGTGCTCACATACATTATTATGCTGACGTGGTTGTCCATGTTTATTCATAGCTTTGTGGTTGTTTGTTCGTCCCGTTTTCGTAAAGGACCCTCTAGGGAAATTCTGAAACTTGGGGGGGGGGGGGGAGAGACACAAATGGGTTGGAATAAAAGAAACCCCATCAAAAAATAAATAAGTCAAGACCGGCTTCTGCCTGGGCCCGGCTTCCGCTGATAATCCTGCCATTAACTCGAGTTCCTTCCCCGACGAAAATGCCACTTGAAAACAATCTGATGCTATCAAATCCAATTCAGCTTCCCAAAGAGCATTTACGCAAGCGACTTGGAATGCCACTGCATGCCTCTTCAAGAGGAGCTGCGTTCGCGTCCCTTTTGTCAAATTTCGGGCATGCAAAGAAAAGGGGAAAGCAAGGATCTGGTCCCATTTAGCAAGATTTCCCAAAGGGCCGAGATCTTATTGCAGCCACTCCAAACATGTCACATCAAATGCCACGTTTCACAAGGGTCCGTGGCCGTGGTAAACAGGATGTGCTCCATCTGGAAACATCACATTATTCTCTTCTTTTCTTCCTCAGCTCAGGAAAGAAACACACAAAACCAACATCTGAAGAGTCGGAAGGAACCGCAAGGGGCATCTAGTCCAACTCCATGCCATGACGACGGCCACCCAACCAATGGCCACCCAACCGTGCACCGGGGCAAACATATTCCACATTTGAACAGTCAATAAAGTTCCTTCTCAAAGCTTGCTCCATCTTCCATAGGACTTCCAACTACTACAACAACAATAACAATTCTATGTATTGTCGAAGGCTTTCATGGCCGGAATCACTGGGTTGTTGTAGGTTTTCTCGGGTTATATGGCCATGGTCTAGAGGCATTCTCTCCTGACGTTTTGCCTGCATCTATGGCAAGCATCCTCACAGGTACCTCTGAGGATGCTTGCCATAGATGCAGGCGAAACGTCAGGAGAGAATGCCTCTAGACCATGGCCATAGCCCAAAAAAATCTACAACAACTCAATAACAATTCTTTATTTCATAGAATCCTAGAGTTGGAAGAGACCTCATGGGCCATCCAGTCCAACCCCATTCTGCCAAGAAGCAGGAAAATCACATTCAAAACACCCCCAACAGATGGCCATCCAACCTCTGCTTAAAAGCCTCCAAAGAAGGAGCCTCCACCACACTCCAGGGGAAAAGAGTTCCACTGCTGAAAAGCTCTCACAGTCAGGAAGTTCTTCCTAATGTTTATTTATATCCCACTTTTCTCCCTAATGCAACGTTTCTCAACCTGGGGGTTGCAAGGGGGTTTCAGAGGGGTCACCAAAGACCCCTCCTCATATTATGGTGACCCCCAACAATAACATTACTTTCGTTGCTACTTCATATCTGTAATTTTGCTACTGTTATGAATCGTAATGTAAATATCTGATATGCAGGATGTATTTTCATTCACTGGACCAAATTTGGCACAAATACCTGATATGCCCAAATGAGTTTGGGGGGGGGGGGGGGATTGATTTTGTCATTTAGGAGTTGTAGAACTTCCTTGACCAACAGAAAATACTGGATGGGTTTGGTGGGCATTTGCCTTGACTGTCGGAGTTGTAGTTCACCTACATCCAGAGAGCACTGTGGACTCAAACAATGATAGATCTGGACCAAACTTGGCACAAATACTCAATATGCCTAATATGGAGTTTGGTGAAAATAGATCTTGACATTTGGGAGTTGTAGTTGCTGGGATTTATAGTTCACCTACAATCAAAGAGCATTCCGAACTCCACCAGCAATAGAATTTAACCAATCTTACCACATAAAACTTCCATGACCAACAGAAAATACTGGAAATGTTTGGTGGGCATTGACCTTGAGTTTGGGAGTTGTAGTTCACCTACATCCAGAGAGCACTGTGGACTCAAACAATGATAGATCTAGATCAAACTCAGCACAAATACCTGATATTGGTGAGGTTGGGGGGGGGGGGGGGGATTGGTTTTGTCATTTGGAAGTTGTAATTTCCGGGATGTATAGTTCACCTACAGTCAAAGAGTATTCTGAACTCCACCAACAATGGAATTGAACCAAACTTGGCACACAAAACTTCCATGACCAACAGAAAATATTGGAAGGGTTTGGTGGGCATTGACCTTAGAGTTTGGGAGTTGTAGTTCACCTACCTCCAGAGAGCACTGTGGACTCAAACAATGATGGATCTTGGCACAAATACCCGATACACCCAAATCTGAATAATGGTGGGGTTGGGGGGATTGGTTTTTTCATTTGGAAGTTGTAATTTCTGGGATTTATAGTTAACCTACAATCAAAGAGCAGTCTGAACCCCACCAATGATAGAATTGGGCCAAACTTCCCACACAGAATGTCCATGACCAACAGAAAATACTGGAAGGGTTTAGTGGGCATTGATTTTCAGTTCACCTGCATCCAGAGAGCACTGAGGACTCAAACAATGATTAATTTGGGCCAAACGTGACACAAATACTCAATATGCCCTAACGTGATCAATGGTGGAGTTTGGGGAAAATAGACCTTGACATTCGGGAGTTGTAGTTGCTGGAATTTATAGTTCACCTATCAGAAAATACTGGAAGTGTTTGGTGGGTATTGATCATGAGTTTTGGAGTTGTAGTTCTGAATTTGGGAGATTTACAAAACTGAAATGAAAAATTATGGGTGAGTTTGAATTTCTAAAATATTTGTTGCGTGCCAGGAAATGCCTCGGAAATGGTTTCCAACATATTCCGAGTTTTCCGAATTTTCTGAATTTTTTTTGCACATGCCTAATGTTTACATCTCTATGCATAAATTATGCATTTTAGTTATGCGTTTTATGCAAATCTACGCCTCTCCTAGTGAGACAGGTTTGAACCTTGCGCAACCACCTTTGAGTGCAGTATTGAGTTGGAAATCATACAAACATTGAAACAAGCCATTTATAATTAAGAATCCAAATAACAGCGTTGTACAGTCACTTTTATATTTGGAGCGGGTTTATTGCGTAGCGAACATTTCTATTTGTGAGATCAACGAGACCCCGATTTGGGCCAAAAGCAGCTCCATCGCAAGAAGCAGGCCCTGGGGTGCCCCCAGCCCTCCTCCCACTGTTCGGAAATTAAAGAAAACCAGGCTTTGGATACTCACACGGGGACGTCTCGGCTTCCAGTTAATATTGCAGTATCTCAGTGAAAGCCAATACCTTTGAAAAATGTAACTTCCCTGACAGAAGTGCTATTATTGTTGAAATATGTGGCTAAATATTACACAGTAAAAGCATTTTCCCACTCGAATTAATTACATTTGACTTTGTCCTGCGTTCGCTTCCCCTCCTCTCCGAGGCGAAAGCTTTCTTGTCCAGCCACGCAGGCCTTCCTTCTCCCCCCTGAGCAGATATGAAATTTCGCAAGCCTCATTTATCCTGAAATTTATAATTCAACAGATGCTTTTTTTTTTTTATCCCTGCTCGCGCCCGCCTGCAAGCCACGAACCCAAGGAAATAACAGCTTCTCTTGCTGGGAGGTAGGAAACCAAATCTCCACTTCAAGAGAGAAGAGAGGAAGGAGATCCAAGGCTCCAAAATCACGCTTTCCATTTGCTATGATGTTTATTGATATTCAATGCTAGTAAATCTAGCACTTCAACGTATAGCGATCCTATGACAATAAACCTCCAAGGCACCCTAATATCAATAATAGTGCTGTGGTCTTGCAAATTCAGGACGGTGGCTTCCTTGATGGCATCTCCACATCATCATGGTGTTTACTCATCTTGATGGTGTCATGTATTATGTTCTGCAGTTGATGGTGGTTGGTGATGGAAGGGTTAATGTAAGTCTGAGTTCTAAAGGGTTGAGTAATCTGTAAGTAAGTATTCATGGGTGAAAGCAATTAAGGGTGAAGGTATACAAGAGATAGGATGCAGCTGGGTGTTTCTGGATATAAGGAGCTAACCTTGGGACTGCTCTACAGGAGAAAAGTATTTGTTTTATCTTGGTGGTAGATGCTGCTGGTTTTCCCCCAGGTTTGTGGATTTTCGGTGTCCTGACCTGTCCCCTGAACCTTTGGAATCCTGGAACCTTGAATCTTGGACTGGCTTTTGACTACGGTATAGATTCTTGATCCCTGGTGTGCCGGTACAGCTGTACCAGGAGCTCGAACTTTATTTGCTTTGTATTAAATGTTTGTTTGCAGTCCTAGGTTTCAGGGACTCTGCAGATAAGTGGCTTCCTTCGGTTGCAGTCATAGGGAAAGTCACCTGTCCATCATCGTTTGGTTCCACCCCTTGCTCAAGGCAATTGGGAAGGGAAGGGAGCCATTTTTAGTTAGTCTCAGCAAGGAAAGCTAATGTACAGGACGTGTGCAAGCTTCCCCTGTACAAAAGCTTCAACCCTTAAGACTTTCCAGGGGAAAACAGTCTTAAGAGTCTCCAAAGATTTCCAGCCCTAAAGACCAAAGAACTCCAGCTGGAGAATATCTAAGCCTTTACTGGTAGGTCCACTCAGCATTTGAGACACAATTCGACCCGGTAGCGGAGCCCACATAAGTAAGGGTTAGATTACAGTCAGCCTGGGAGAAGTTAAAAAGGGAATTTTCCTTTAAAGTAAAGAAGAAGTTATTGAAGACAGTTGCCTGTCCTTCGTGAGCAAGATTAGGAAGTCACCAGTTGCATAAAGCCCGGAAGCATTTGTTAAGCTTTATTGAAGACAAGAGAAGTTTCTGTTTGATTGTTCATTAATAAAGGACTTTGTTATACTTCACAAGCCATCTAAAGACCATTTGTGGTGGAAAACCTCTGAGAACTTCTCCTTGGGCTTCCCACTGGGCAAGGTTGCACATCCTGTTCTAAAGGAAATTCTTTACAGGCCCAGCGCATGACAGAACACCTGGACTTTGTTTATTAAACTCTCGGCGTTTGACCACTCGACTGGACCTTTTGACCATGGAGTTATCTTGAAACTGTAACAGTGATTGCTGTTTCTGTTTTGTATTCTGTGTCTGAGTGCTGTCTTTGTTTTATATTTTGGACTATTAAAACAGCCAGGAAGTAAGTGCTGTTTTAATTAAATTGGGTTTTTGTTTGGTTCATCTCTGCCTAAATATTGGCAGAGCCCTGGCAACGTGACTGATAGCATCTTCTTCTTTTCCTGATGTCTCCAACTTTCCAAGCCTCACTTTCTTTTCAAATGATTCCTATCTTATCATAATACGAGGGGTGTTCATTAAAGATGCCCCCTGATCAACTTCCTGTGGACTGAGAGCAATGAAACTTGGCCCAGTTCTGAGTCCTTCTCTCCATGGGTGCCACCTCGGGACACACACTTCTCCCAACTTTTGAAGCAAACACTTCGCTTGCAGAAGTTGACAAGTTGCTCCAAAAGCCACGTTGTGACTTCAGAAAACAGAGTCTCGCCATCTGAAAAATGCTTGCACTTCAAAATAACTTCCTTGTTAGAAAGAGTTGGAAATCCGATGGTGCAAGGTTGGGTGAAGAAGGGCAACCTCCATTTTTTGGGCAGTCTCACACAAGATAGCTAAGCTATAGGATGTAGACCAACACGTTCCATAGAAAAGCTTCCTTTCTCAAGAGCATCCAGGGGAAAAGAGCATCCAGGGGAACAGACTATCCAAGGAAAAATAGCTTCCAGGAGAAAGGTCCCAAAGGCTCTGGCTGAGAGCTCACAGCCTCTCAGCCTCACAGCATCAGAGGGAGCAGCCCTGAAGTGTCTAAGAATTCTCGAAGGGAGAACAGCATTACAGATCCACAGAACTCTAGTTGAAATATCTTCAAGCCTCGGCTGGTAGGTCTACTCGATACCCAGACGCATTTGGAATCGGTAGTAGGTCCCACACCGATGAGGCATAGATAGAAAGCAGCCTGGGAGAGGTTAAAAAGGGTTTTTCCTACAGAGAAAATTTAGCTAATTAAAGTCAGGTGCCAGTCCATTGAGGACTAGACTAAGAAAGCCTTGAAGTGTTGTTTGAACCATTGAAGATTTGTTATTTGTTCCATAATAAAGACTTTGTTGCATCTTCAAAGACTCTAAAGACCATCACTTCAGAAAAATCCCTGAGAACCTCTCTTTGAGGCCCCCTGGCTTCCGGCTGGGCTTAAAGTGTACGTCCTATAGAAAAGTACAGCTGTTACAGGCCCAGCACGCAACAGAACACTATCAGTACGCAATGCACCATTCAAAAGCACACACAGATTTCAGTTTTGATGCCCTAATAGTTATGTGACGTAATCTGATACTGTTCTTAAAATATGGAAGGATCTTGCCTAATTCAGACAAATTTATAGATGTCTTTTGGGGAGGGAAAACGCAGTGGGAAACAAAGGAAAATGCAGATGCTGATGTCGCTGACACTGAAATGAGCTGATTGCCGGGGCTGCTGAATGCCCCCTCTGAGCAAGGCTCCAGCCTCAGAATCTACCTTCCAACCGGCAAATGACACCGTGTCACCAAACACTGTCCTTCCATCAATCATGACAGGCCATGAATATACAAAAAGGCAGCGGAGAATGCCAGCTACCTCCCGCAGCTCCACTTGGCCTAATTACCCGATTCCTCTTTTGCTACGACCGTCAGGAATGGTGGGCACCCAGTCAGCTGCTGGGTAGCCCCAGGCTTCATTTGGGGGCCATGGGGACGGGGAGGCCGATGCTGTTCTTAAGGACACAAAGGGCGAGCACCAAATGTTGTTATCACCGTCCGCTGGAACGTTACAGGGAATATATAACTCTCCCTTTGGAAAAAGCTTCATAGAATTGGAAGAAACCTCAAGGGCGATCCATTCCAAAGCCCTTCTGCCATGCAAAAATATGCAGTGATGCTTTGACTTAAGAGTTTGACCATGCTCTTAACTCAAAAATGCTCTTATCTCAAAGCGAATCTCACCATTGAAATGCCCAGCATTATTTTTTAAAGAAATTTAATTATTACATTTGGCCCAGTCATAGGTTTTTAAATGTCATCATGTTATTATTTTATTTATTATTTATTTAGTGTACTTCTACCCCGCCCTTCTCAACCCCCGAGGGGGGACTCAGGGTGGCTTACAAAAAGGCACAATTCGATGCCTGCACAATAATACAGATAAACGTATAAAAACAGCACTTAAAACAGTTATAACAGTTAAAAACAATCAATATATATCACAGTCAGTAAACCAATCTCAAGCTCCGCGTTCGACAACTCAGAGTCCATATTTCATTCTACATTGTCTATTCCTATCAGTCGTCGTAGTCCTTTATTTATCTGCCAGATTGCCCAAATGCCTGATCCCAAATCCATGTTTTTAATTTCCTTCTAAAGGAAAGGAGGGATGTCGCTGATCTAACTTCCCCGGGGAGTGAGTTCCACAGGTGAGGGGCCACCACCGAGAAGGCCCTGCTCCTCGTCCCCGCCAATCTCACTTGTGATAGAGGCAGGGCTGAGAGCACGGCCTCCCCAGAAGATCTTAAACTCCGAGGTGGGACGTAGAGGGAGATCCATTCGGACAGATACACTGGGCCAGAACCGTATAGGGTTTTGTAGGTCAAAACCAGCACTTTGAATTGTGCTCGGAATTGGATCGGCAGCCAGTGGAGCTGACATAGCAGAGGGGTGGTATTACAGATTCAACATATTACGATCCTATGACAATAAACCTCCAAGGCACCCTAATATCAACAATAGTGCTGTGGTCTTGCAAATTCAGGACGGTGGCTTCCTTGATGGCATTTCCACATCATCATGGTGTTTACTCATCTTGATGGTGCCATGTATTATGTTCTGCAGTTGATGGTGGTTGGTGATGGAAGGGTTAATGTAAGTCTTAGTTCTAAAGGGTTGAGTAATCTGTAAGTAAGTGTTCATGGGTGAAAGCAATTGAGGGTGAAGGTATACAAGAGATAGGTTGCAGCTGGGTGTTTCTGGATATAAGGAGGTAGCCTTGGGACTGATCTTCAGGAGAGAAGTATTTGTGTTATCTTGGTGGTAGATGCTGCTGGTTTTCCCCCAGGTTTGTGGATTTTCAGTGTCCTGATCTGTCTCCTGAACCTTTGGAATCCTGGAAGCTTGAATCTCGGACTGGCTTTTGACTACGGTATAGACTCTTGATCCCTGGACTTTGTTTATTGAACTCTCACTGGACTGGACCTTTTGACCATGGAGTTATCTTGAACCTGTAACTGTGATTGCTGTTTTTGTTTTGTATTCTGTGGCTGAGTGCTCTTAACTCAAAAATGCTCTTATCTCAAAGCGAATCTCACCATTTAAACGCCCAGCATTATTTTTTTAAAGTTTCATTATTACATTTGGCCCAGCCATAGGTTTTTAAATGTCATCGTGTTATTGTTAATGTTTATTGCTTATTTTCTTCTTATGAGTTTATTTATTGTTTTGTATCACTGTTGCTATTGTTTTTATTGTTGTATTGTGGGCTCGGCTTCATGTAAGCCGCACCGAGTCCCTTGGGGAGATGGTAGCGGGGTACAAATAAAGTATTATTATTATTATTATTATTATTATTATTATTAAATGCTATTAATTCATTACGGTCCCCTGAAACCCCCTGTTTTTAATGTGTATATAAATAAGAAAATGTGCTTTATGGAGAAGAGAGACAGGGCCTTCTCAACAGTGGCTCCCCATCTGTGGAATTCCCTCCCCAAAGACATCAGACTGGCCACCTCCCTCCTGCCCTTTAGAAGGAAACTCAAGACCTTGCATTTGACCATTGAACAGCAGCTTGTATGAAGAAGACATAAGCAATTTCGAAGTGACAATGAATTGACCCGGACCCGGATTTTAATTGCTTTAATTGTTTTAACAACTGTTTATTTAATGTTTTGTTTTAATGAATTTATTGACTGTTTTTATCATTATGATGGCACCGAATGGTGTTTGCTGTGAGTCCGCCCTGAGTCCCCACTCGGGGGTGAGAAGAGCGGGGTACAAGTATATATGAAAAAAAATGTTCTAGAAGCATTCTCTCCTGACGTTTCGCCTGCATCTATGACAAGCATCCTCAGAGGTGCCTACCTCTGAGGATGCTTGCCATAGATGCAGGCGAAACGTCAGGAGAGAATGCTTCTAGAACATGGCCATATAGCCTAAAACCTACAACAACCCAGTGATTCTAGTCATGAAAGCTTCATAGAATCATAGAATCAAAGAGTTGGAAGAGATCTCATGGGCCATCCAGTCCAACCCCCTACCAAGAAGCAGGAATGTTGCATTCAAATCACCCCTGACAGATGGCCATCCAGCCTCTGTTTCAAAGCTTCCAAAGAAGGAGCCTCCACCACACTCTGGAGCAGAGAGTTCCACTGCTGAACAGCTCTCACAGTCAGGAAGTTCTTCCTAATGTTCAGATGGAATCTCCTTTCTTGTAGTTTGAAGCCATAGCACCGGGATTGTGGCGCAGCTGGCTGAGTGTCAGCTGCATTAAGCTCACTCTGACCAAAAGGTCATGAGTTTGAAGCCAGCCTGGGTTGGAGTGGGTTTCCAACCAACTGTGTGTAGCCTGTTGTCGACATTTGCAACCTGAAAGACAGTTGCATCTGTCAAGTAGGAAAATTAGGTACCACCTTAAAGTGTGGGGAGGCTAAATTAACATTTATGAAGCCATAAATAAGACTCCAGAAAAGCATTCCAGCATGGAAGCATGCGGGGAATGCGGAAGTGCTTCATCAGCGTCGCAGATGGACGATGAAAGCGACTGGCGGCCAGAAAAAGTTAAATAGCCTCTGTGTATGTCAGTATATGTTTGTATGTCAAAAATTGGCATTGAATGTTTGTCATATATGTGTACACTGTAATCCGCCCTGAGTCCCTTGTGGGGTGAGAAGGGCGGAATACAAAAGCTGTAAATAAAATAAATAAATAAATTGTTCCTTGTCCTAGTCTCCATGGAAGCAGTAAACAAGCTTGCTCCCTCCTCCCTGTGGCTTCCTCTCCCATATTTATCCATGGCTATCATATCTCCTCTCATCCTTCTCTTCTTCAGGCTCAACATGCCCAGCTCCTTAAGCCGCTCCTCATAGGGCTTGTTCTCCAGACCCTTGATCATTTGAGTCGCCCTCCTCTGGACACATTCCAGCTTCAAAAATATATTTGACTTGTTCTAATGTGTAGTTGATTGTATTATGCTGTCCCTTCTGCCAGGTAACAGGGGTAATGACACACTCAGAAGGAGCAATACCTCCACCACAATCCCGCAGACAGTAAAAACACAATGTGAAAATATGTTGCTGCATTTGTTAAATGAAACAAAACTTGTGTTTTGCATCAGGAGGTGCAAACAAAGCTGTACCAAACCAAGTATTGATCGTAAACAAATCTGTTTGCGCTGAATGGCCTTTGAAACACATCTGCACTCCCTCTCTCCAAGTCATCCAAGCTCCCATCTTTAAGGGACATAACTCACCCTTGTAATGAATTCAGGAGGCATTTATATGTGAGGCTTGGGACCGCCTTCTTTCCATCTGGCTCCGCCCCTTTGGCACTAATGCGTAATTAAGAACAGCGGAGAGACATGACAAAAGTGCCAATGTGATATATGACAAAACCAAGCCCCTTCCTGGCAGGAAGAGCAAGGAAGCGTAAAGCACGACGGCCAAGACCGAAGCCTACAGAAGTTGGAAGGGAGCTTTCACAAAGGAAGAGACTTCCTTTCTTAAATCAAGAAGTCATATCCAGAGTCACTGAATGCGTCTTTCCGCCCTCAAATCCATCCGGAGCACAAATCTGCAATCTGCTTAAACGTCCGCGTCTTGTATATTGTACTCAAAGATGTGGATCAATAAACGTGCCGAAGTAAACAAATTAGTCTCAAAGGTGCTACTACTAGATGTCTTCGCCTTAATTTTTTTTTTGAAATAATAAACACTACTGTAATTTGGAAAAGATGCACAAAAATCTCATAGGGCGACCGACAAGAACACACACAAAAAGCAAACGTTCAAGTTTTTGTCTAAGTAACCACACCAAGGAAAAGGTGGAAAGATGATACGGCAAGTTGTGGTAGATTTCAAGGATAAGAAGACTCTGTGATGGATACAAGGTGTATATGAAACATAGATTCACGCCTTGGTTACTTCCCGTCTGGACTACTGCAACACTCTCTACGAGGTGCTGCCCTTGAAGATAGTTCAGAAGTTACTACTAGTTCAGAGATCAGCAGCCTGCAACACTCTCTACGAGGGGCTGCCCTTGAAGATAGTTTATTTATTTAATTAATTAATTAATTAATTAATTGGGGTGCTTCTACCCCGCCCTTCTCAACCCCCTAGGGGGGACTCAGGGCGGCTTACAAAAGGCACAATTCGATGCCCAACAATTCACAATACACAATACAATATACAATACACAAAATTTACCATATAATGTCACAGTTATAACTAACTAAAACAATCAAACAGTATACTATTAGCAATAAAATCATCTTGCGGTCACTGTTCACCAAATCATAGTCTGTAAACCATCTAGCACCGTCATTGTCCTTTCCTACTCTGGTCGTTATTGGTTGTCTTTGTCCATCTGCCAGCTTACCCGAAGGCCTGGTCCCACATCCAGGTTTTTAGCTTCCTTCTGAAAGAGAGGAGGGATGCTGATGTCCTAATTTCTAGCCGCCACCCATTGGACTAATTGAAGTTTCTGAACAGTCTTCAAAGGCAACCCCACGTAGAGCGTATTGTAGTAATCTATTCGGGATGTAACAAGAGCGTGGACCAGCGTGGCCAGATCTGACTTCCCAAGGTACAGGCGCAGCTGGTGCACAAGTTTTAATTGTGCAAAAGCTCTCCCAGCCACCGCTGAGAAGCTACTACTAGTTCAGAGATCAGCAGCCAGGTTACTAAGAGGAGTGCCATACAGGGAGAGAACTAATCCCATGTTATGGCTGCCAGTCCACTTCTGGGCTAAATACAAAGTGCTGGTCCTAATCCATCATTGTTTGAGTCCACAGTGCTCTCTGGAGGTAGGTGAACTACAACTCCAAAACTCAAGGCCAATGCCTGCCAAACCCATCCAGTATTTTCTGTTGGTCATGGGAGTTCTGTGTGCCAAGTTTGGTTCAATTGCAGTGTTGGTGGAGTTCAGAATGCTCTTTGATGGTAGGAGAACTATACATCCCAGCAACTACAACTCCCAAATGACAATATCAACAACAACCCCCCCCCCAAAAAACCCCGACAAGCATTCAATTTTGGGCAAATTGGGTATTTGTGCTAAACTGGGTCCAGTTAACAAAAGTAAGTCAGATATTTACATTACGATTCATAACAGTTGTGAAGTCGCAACGAAAATAATGTTTTGGTTGGGGGTCACCACAATATGAGGAACTGGATTAGGAAGGTCAAGAAAAACGTTGAACGCTATAGTCTTCAATGTCCAGTATTTGGATAGCTTTATTTTGTAAAGCCTCTCAAAAAGGAAAAATGGAGAAAAAAAACATCGGAAAGGATGGTTTGCAGCTGACCAGAGATCCACAAGAGTGTATTCAAAGCAACGCTCTGCCTTCGATAATTTAGAGACAGCCACGATAACCAGTATTGGGTGCATGACAGTCATATGAAATAATAAACCTTGCTAGCTATAAACATTACCAAATTCTGACACTATTGATTTATTATGTCTAACAGTGACATCAAAACCCGAACAACTGACAGAAACAATGTTACAGCTTTAAGAGCAGTTTGTCAACGATTAATTCTGCCAAACGGGGTTTAGTTTTTTATGCCGGGACTGCTTGTCTAGCAGTTGTCAATCCAAGCAAAAATTACTACCGCCACGCGTCTGCTCACGCCAGCCCCAGGCGCCTCTCGCCGAGTCCTCATTACCCCTGTTCGCTGCAAATACAGATGCTGGGCCTATTCTTCCTTTCTCTTTTGAAAAAAAAAGCCATAAGTAGACCCGTTAATTATGCACATTATTAATTGGGCTCATGTTGAAGCACAAGTATTGGACTGGAGTTGATGACGATGGTTCAGCGACATTTTGAGCCTGACCTGCGACAGAAAGAACTCCAGTTTAACATAAGCTGGGTGTTGTTTTGGTTCATCTCTGCCTGCGTACCGGCAGAGCCATGACAGATTCGTACACACGAATTTAACAAATTTAATCTGAAATACAAATTAAAAAAAACATTATCTACATCTTCTTCAAAACAGTCCATGTGAAAGGGATCTAGGAGTCTTAGCAAACCACAAGATGAAGATGAGTCAACAATGTCCTGCGGCGGTGTAAAAAGCCAGTTTTCCCCAGCATCATTGTCTTCTCTAAGCTTTCCTGTCTCCTCATGATGTGGCCAAAGTACTTCAACTTTGTCTCTAATATCCTTCCCTCCAGTAATATAATATAATGCACTAATATAATATATTGTATGTATATATATCTTGTAAGCTGCTCTGAGTCCCCTTCTGAGAATGGTGGCATATAAATGTTGTAAATAAACACATAAAATTTTTAATTGATTGCACATGCCTATTCAGCCATCCATCTATAATCAATCTATCCATCTATCCATCCATCTATAATCTATCTATCTCTATTCATCTATCCAGCCATCTATAATCTATATATCCATCCATCCATCTATAATCTATCTATCTCTTTTCATCTATCCAGCCATTTATAATTTATCTATCCATCTAGCCAGCCATCTATAATCTATCTATCTTTCCATCCATATATAATCTATCTCTATTCATCTATCCAGCCATCTATAATCTCTCTCTCTCTATCCATCCATCCATCAATCTATAATCTATCCATCCATCTATCCATCTATAATCTATCTATCTCTATTCATCTATCCAGTCATCTATAATCTATATATCTATCTATCCATCCATCCATCTATCCATTTATAATCTATCTATCTATCTATCTATCTATCTATCCAGCCATCTATCCATCCATCCATCTATAATCTATCTCTATTCATCTATCCAGCCATCTATAATCTATCTATAATCTACCCATCCATCCATCAATAATCTATCTATCTCTCAATCCATCCATCTATAATCTATCTATCCATCCATCCATCCATCCATCATCTATCTATCTATCTATCTATCTATCTATCTCTATTCATCTATCCAGCCATCTATAATCTGTCTATCTATCTATCTATCTATCTATCTATCCATCCATCCATCCATCTATAATCTATCTATCTATCCATCCATCCATCTATCTATCCATCTATCCATCCATCTATAATCTATCTATCTATTCACATATCTATTCATTATTTATCCATCCATCCATCCATCCATCTATCTATCTATCTATCTATCTATCTACTTATCTATCTATCTATCTATCTATCTATCTATCTATCTATTGGGAATGCATTGATTCTGTTTCCTGGATAGCAAAATAGAGTTGGACTGGATGACCCTTAAGGGTGTCTTCCAACCTTTTGATTCTGCTCCAAGCTATACTGTGTCCTTTTTTGCTTGCCATTCATGGCACCATCCTCAAGGCAAACATCCGCTGCTTAACGGAGGCAGTCCACAACTCCCCCAAAGGCCATGTTATTAATCCAACCTGTTTACCATTCCTGTCCGCCTGGACAGACAAACATGCCGGTCTTCCCCCTTCCTCTTCTTCTCCTCCTTCTTCCCACATATTTTTACTGCCCTTCCTCTTCCAGCAGGACTGTTGTTTTTGTCCTATTTATATTACAGTGTCAATAAAAAGTGTATGACACAATATCATACGCTGTAAATTTGTTTGATTCTCTCCCCCCCCCCCCCCCTCCTTGCTTTAAATCAAAGAGATTTAAGCCCGGCAAAGATAGAGAGGGTAAAGCTAGAAAGGCTTTTCCAATTAAAATTTACAGCAGACAATGTTGTAAATTTTATACAGTTGTAATGCTTGCTGCAGTTGTACCGAAATGGGAACTATTGATCAGTCTGATTTCCCAGGATACATGGGAAGTGGGGGGAAGGATGAGAGGCGGGAGGGCGGGAGGAAAGAATACAAGGTAACGCCAAGCAAGAAACAGGGGGGAAATGTCATCTGGGGAGGCTTGCAATATGCTTTACTGCCCTCATTTGGTTCCTGATGGATCACTCTAGGCAGAATCAACAAGGCCAAAGCTCATACCCCCTCAAGCAATGGCAGAGATCGAAAAGGCATCATCATACGCCCATAGGGTTCCAAGATCTCCGAGCCTGGATTGGAGTTGGAAGGCTCGAATCGTCTTCCGTTCTTAGGGTAAGGGAAAGCAATCACAAGCGAAGAGTGTTGCCATGGAAAATGTGTGCCTGTATGTATATACACACATGCATGCCATTTCTCTGTGCATGTAGCTACATGCACAACGGAGGACCTTCTTGCGGCAACACCAGAGGCACTCCAAGTGGCCAGATAATGGTCAAAGGGCATTTAATAGAATACCAAGTTTGCAAAATTTGTATTTTTTATCTGTTTGTTTTGTTCTGTTATTTATTTATTTCGGGCACTTCTACCCCACCCTTCTCAACCCCCAAGGGGGGACTCAGGGCGGCTTACAACCGGCACAATTTGATGCCAACAATTCAACAAATAAATTACATAACAGTAATAACCACAATAGTTAAAACAATCAACTAAAACAATAACAATTAAAAGCCAATCTAGTGGCCAATGTTCACCGAGTTCTAATATCCATAATTCCATTCAGCACTACCATAGTCCAATTTCTGGTCGTCATTACCTTGTCAGTCTGCCAGATTACCCAAAGGCCTGGTCTTTTTAACTTGTATGCAGAACACATCATGCAAGGATGTGCAGGGCTTGATAAATGCAAAGCTGGGGTGAAAATTGCTGGAAGAAACATGAACAACCTCAGATATGCAGATGACACCACTCTGATGGCCGAAAGCGAGGAGGAGCTGAGGAGCCTTCTAATCAAGGTGAAAGAAGAAAGCGCAAAAGCCGGGTTGCAGCTAAACATCAAAAAAACCAAGATTATGGCAACAAGAATGATTGACAACTGGGAAATAGAGGGAGAAAATGTGGAGGCCGGGGCAGACTTTGTATTTCTAGGCGCAAAGATTACTGCAGATGCAGACTGTGGCCAGGAAATCAGGAGACGCTTACTTCTTGGGAGGAGAGCAAAGACCAATCTCGATAAAATAGTAAAGAGTAGAGACATCACACTGGCAACAAAGATCCGCCTAGTCAAAGCCATGGTATTCCCTGTAGTCACCTACGGATGTGAGAGCTGGACCTTAGGGAAGGCTGAGCGAAGGAAGATCGATGCTTTTGAGCTGTGGTGCTGGAGGAAAGTGCTGAGAGTGCCTTGGACTGCGAGAAGATCCAACCAGTCCATCCTCCAGGAAATAAAGCCTGACTGCTCATTGGAGGGAAGGATACTAGAGACAAAGTTGAAGTCCTTTGGCCACATCATGAGGAGACAGGAGAGTCTAGAGAAGACAATTATGCTGGGGAAAGTGGAAGGCAAAAGGAAGAGGGGCCGACCAAGGGCAAGATGGATGGATGGCATCCTTGAAGTGACTGGACTGACCTTGAAGGAACTGGGGGTGGTGACGGCCAAAAGGGAGCTCTGGCATGGGCTGGTCCATGAGGTCATGAAGAGTCGGAGACGACTGAACAACTGAACAACAACATTACCTTGTCAGTCTGCCAGATTACCCGAAGGCCTGGTCCAATATCCATGCTTTCAGCTTCCTTCTGAAGGAGAGGAGGGATGTTGATGACCTAATTTCCCTGGGGAGTGAATTCCACAGGCGAGGGGCCACCACCGAGAAGGCCCTGTCCCTCGTTCCCACCAGCCTCACTTGTGATAGAGGCGGGGCCAAGAGAAGGGCCTCCCCCAAAGGTCTTAAACCCCGAGATGGGACATAGAAGGAGATACGTTCGGACAGGTACACTGGGCTGTTAGAAATGTAATACAATGGCATGGTTGCTGATGACACGATAAATAAATAAAATAAATAAATTTCTCTGTGATACAGTACATTTAGAATCTGCATTGGGGTCCCTTCGCAAGACAGCAACAGTCTCATAGTCTGGGAAGGGCCAAATGATTCTGATGAGGATGATGTGTTTCAAAATGAAGTGTCTGAGAGCATTCAGGGAGATCTGCAGACAGACCAGTCAGAGACAAGTCGGCCTGGCCCTGAACGAGCCAAGGAAAAGTGAAACTGAACTTTCTCTGGAGAATTGGCCTTGGGAAGACACATAGGGGACAGAGTCCTGGAGGAAGTATAGATTAGATCTCAGGAATCAAGGTGTGAAAAGCAGGAGAAAGAAGTTTTAGGTCCAAATATGGCAAGGATGATATTATCAGTGATTTGGTGGGTTTAAATTAAGTGTTTGGTTCTCGGCATTTCAGAGAAGACAACTTCGTCATGGGGAAACGAAGTCTTTGGTTCGTGTTGCCAAGTTTTCAAGTTTTTGGTTCTTGTAATATCAAGATTCTTGCTTCATGTTCATCCCTTTGCCTTTGCACCTTGGAAGAGTTTTGCCTACACCCAGTGATCAGCACACTGGGTGCAGTGCCTAAAGAGCCTGGACTTGAAAACAATCACTGCTGACAAAATTTCCATCTGTCAGCTGCAAAAGGCCACCCTACTTGGATCTGCATGCATTATTCGTTGATATAGCACACAGTCCTAGATACTTGGGAAGTGTCTAACGTGTGATCCAATACAAAAGGAAGAGTGATCTTGTTTGCTGTGTATTAATCATTTCATGTATCTAATAATAATAATAATAATAGAGGATTTAAAGATTGAACATGACCTCATGATGGATTGTCGATGTTGCAATCCCAGGTGACAGCAGGATTGAAGAGAAACAACTGGAAAAGCTGACACGATGTGAGGAATTAAAGATCGAATTGCAAAGACTCTGGCAAAAGCTAGTAAAGGGGGTCCCAGTGGCGATCGGCACACTGGGTGCAGTGCCTCAAAACCATGGCCTGCACTTAAACACAATTGGAGCTGACAAGATTACCATCTGCCAGCTACAAAAGTCCACCTTACTGGGATCTGCACACATTATTTGCCGATACATCACACAGTCCTGGACACTTGGGAAGGGTCCGACGTGTGATCCAATACAAGAGCCAGTAGAGTGTCTGCTGTGGTATTTCTAATAATAATAATAATAATAATAATAATAATAATAATAATAATAATGGATTTAAAGATCAAACTGCAAAGCCTCTGGTAAAAGGCAGTCAAGGGAGTCCCAGTGGTGATCGGCACACTGGGTGCAGTGCCCAAAGACCTTGGCCTGGACTTGAAAACAATCAGCGCTGACAAAATTTCCGACTGCCAGCAGACCTGCGTGCATTATTCACTGATACATCACACTTGGGAAGTGTACGACGTGTAATCCAATACAACAGCCAACAGAGTGAGCTTTTTTGCTGTGTACTAATCTTGTTCTTTATCTAATAAGAATAATAACAATAAGAATAATAGAGGATTTAACGATCGAACTGCAAAGACTCTGACACAATCCAATCAAGGGGGTCCCAGTGGTGATCGTCACACTGGGTGCAGTGCCTAAAGACCTTGGCCTGGACTTGCAAACAATCAGCGCTGACAAAATTTCCACCTGCCAGCAGACTTGGATCTGCACGCATTATTCACTGATACATCACACAGTCCTAGACACTTGGGAAGTGTCTGACGTGGGATCCAATTCAACAGCCAGCAGAGTGTACTAATCTTGTATTTCAAATAATAATAATCAGCCAAGGCATTCCTAAAGAGCAATACATGCTCGCCAACCTATGATCCTAGAAAGCAGCAATTAAAACAACACACACAAACCCAAGCTTTCTAGAGATGCAGCAGTTTCATAATTAACCTGCGGAAAATAAACGTGTCTTTAAACAAGAGCAAAAGCGATATGGGCTATTGTTTAAAAGGGTGAAAAGGAGGCTCTGCCAAACAATGAGAAAATCCAATAATGGGGGGAAAGATAACAAAAGGCCCCGGATTCCAGCATCTGGCACCAAACCCACTTTGCTGTAAACCGACTCGCAGTTTCCAAAACAGCTCCAAGCGCCGTTGCTTTGCCAAGGCAGTAAACAGCTTTTATCAGCAATAATGATGGCATAATCCCAGCTAAAGAGGAACGTAACATATGGCAGAAGCCCTACAAATACCATCCCGACAAAGTAGGGGGCATTTTTATTACGGCGTCCACTTGCCGAGAAGCCTGCCAGATGACGATTCTCCTTTTCTCTCTCTTTCTCTCTTCCTTTAGAAAAAAAAACAGGTTATCATCTTCGCTGTTTGAGCCGAATGTGGCATTAGGGAGTTTTAAACTAATGAGTTCATTTTTCTAGGAGGAGGGGAAAGAAAAGGAGAAAAGAGAGAGAGAGAGACGGAAAGGTTTTGCTAGGGTGACAAGGAAAGTGACACCGCCTTGCCAAAATGCGTAGCTGTCTGCATGCATGTTGCACACAGCCCTTTAGCCAAAAATGTGTAATATTTAGCCCTGAATTGGGATAATGTTCAGCTTATGTCTGGAGCAAAGAAGAAAAGAGAGAAGGAGGGACAGACAGAGACACAAACACACAGTTTCAGGCAGAGCCATATCCAAACGATATCCACTGACCACATCGGGAACACAACCGACAACTATCTACAGATCAGAAGCCTCCGGTGGCACAGTGCCGGCAGGACTGAAGACCGATAGGTTCGAATCCTGGGAGAGTGTGGATGAGCTCCCTCTGTCAGCTCCAGCTTCCCCATACGGGGACATGAGAGAAGCCTTCCAAACAAAACAAACACGGCAAAACGAGAAATCCAAACGATATCCACTGACCACATCGGGAACACAACCGACAACTATCTACAGACCTCGGGTGGCGCAGTGCCGGCAGGACTGAAGACCGATAGGTTCGAATCCTGGGAGAGTGTGGATGAGCTCCCTCTGTCAGCTCCAGCTTCCCCATACGGGGACATGAGAGAAGCCTTCCAAACAAAACAAACACGGCAAAACGAGAAATCCAAACGATATCCACTGACCAAATCGGGAACACAACTGACAACTATCTACATACCAGGAGCCTCCGGTGGCGCAGTGCTGGCATGACTGAAGACCGATAGGTTCGAATCCTGGGAAAGTGTGGATGAGCTCCCTCTGTCAGCTCCAGCTTCTCCATACGGGGACATGAGAGAAGCCTCCCAAACAAAACAAACAAGGCAAAACAAACAATCTTCAGGCAGGTAGGCCTTTATTTCATCATCCCACCGCTTGCCACCCTTTGAAACAAAAGCACAGAGTGATCTCTAACCAGGAAATTGAGAGAGAGAAGCTTTGTTTGAAGATGAAACAGTTTCTTAGTTTATTTGTAAAATTCTTATTGTATAAGCTTAGTGGTTACAGAAGATCAATTGCTTGCAGAACAATGTTTCAATATGAGTTTCTTCATAAAGGACTGTTACGTGAATAACATGACAGGTTTCCAACTATCTTGGAATGGTAAAACATCAAAACATATGGGCGTCCCCTGGGCAACATCATTGCGGACAGCCAATTCTCTCACACCAGAAGTGACTTGCAGTTTCTCAAGGAAGGAAGGAAGGAAAGAAGGAGGGAGGACAGGAAAGGTGTATAAGAGAAAACAAAAAAAGAATGAAAGATAGAAGGGATGAAGAAAAGAAATAAAGGAAAAGGAAGGAAGGAAGGAAGGAAGGAAGGGGACAGAAAAAGTGTATAAGAAAAAGAAAAGGAAGAAGGAAAGAAAGATAGATGGGATGAAGAAAAGAAATAAATGATAAAGAAAGAAAGAAAGAAAGAAAGAAAGGGAAGGAAGAAGGGAGGACAAGAAAGGTGTATAAGAGAAAACAAAAGAAGGAGGAAAGAAAGATAGAAGGGATGAAGAAAAGAACGAAAGGAAGGAAGGAAGGAAGGAAGGAAGGAAGGAAGGAAGGAAGGGAGAGAGGAAGGGAGGGAGGGAGGGAGAGAGGGAAGGAAGGAAGGAAGGAAGGAAGGAAGGAAGGAAGGAAGGAGGACAGGAAAGGTGTATAAGAGAAAACAAAAGAAGGAAGGAAGGAAGGAAGGAAGGAAGGAAGGAAGGAAGGAAGGAAAAGAGAGGGGAAGAAGATGTATGCCAGAAATGGAGGAAGGAAAGAAAGATCCACAAAGAAAACGCCTCCCTGGCCAGCGCTGGGTATATAATATACTAGTCGTTAATGACCTCCAACCAAATCTTGCCAAGGCTACCTCCAGCCATTAAAACTACCTCTTGCTGCTTTAGGCCCAGGCACTCACTGGGTCACAATTAGAAGAACGTCAGGGCTCTCTAATTAACATGCTAATTATTTCGCCCTATACGTTGGCTGTAATGTTCTACAAACATGCAGCTCCAAACCTTTGTTTACCCCCCAAACAAGCGCAGGTGGAGAAAGCAAGGGAAGAGGAGGTGTGCTAATTTCTCAAAGTTTCCCCTTCTTTCCTTGACATCTTTACCGACAAATATTTTTCCCGACTGAAAAATGTGCTTGGCCGATCTGCTCTGCAGTTTACCCCGGCGTCTATATTTCTGTTGTCAGTTTTTAGAGTCTCTTCCTTCATTAAACCTATCAGCTTTCCCTTTTGAACATGCAACCGAGGTCAGAAGACAGATCTCTTCCCGGAAGAGAGCGGCCTGCCAAGTCTTCCTCAGGACCGGCTTTAACCTCCGTATCGATTCTTTCAACGCTGCAGCCATTCATTGTTTGTGACGTTTGGCTGTCGGCTCTTTAACACCCTTCAACCAAATCAATTTCATATATTTTTTTATTATTTTTCATCAATGCCTTGCAAAAGGAAGAGGCCAAGCAAAGCGGGAAGAGACTGTTTTTGAGCGTGGTTTCAGAATGGTGAGTCCAGGGCGACACTTTGAGGTTTTAATTTGGCTCCGTTTTAGAAACCTATTGTTGGTGGCATTCGGAATGCCCTTTGATTGTAGGTGAACTATAAATCCCAGCAACTAGAGCTCCCAAATATCAAGATCTATTTTTCCCAAACCCCAAAAGTGTTCACATTTGGTTCACTGACTGAAATTTCTTGTTCAGAGACAGTGTACACAGATTGAAAGCCAAAACCAAGATCACAACAACATCTGTTAGAGAACTGCAATATGCTGATGATAACATAATCTGTGCACATTCAGAAGAAGACCTACAAGCTACTCTAAACACCTTTGCAGAAGCATACAAGAAGCTCGGCCTCTCATTGAACATCAACAGATGGCAAGCTATTTAACCTCAGCAGACTGAATGCCAAAACCAAGGTCTGAGCAAAATCTGTTAGAGAACACCAATATGCTGATGATAATGTAGTCTGTGCAAATTCAGAAGAAGACCTACAAGGCACTCTAAACACCTTTGCAGAAGCATACGTGAAGCCCGGCCTCTCATTGAACATCAACAGATGGCAAGCTATTTAACCTCAGTAGACTGAATGCCAAAACCAAGGTCAGAGCAAAATCTGTTAGAGAACTCCAATATGCTGATGATAATGTAGTCTGTGCGCATTCAGAAGAAGACCTGCAAGCCACTTTTGCAGAAGCATATGAGAAGCTCAGTCTCTCATTGAACATTGAGAAACCCAAAGTGCTCTTCCAGCATTCACCAGCCAATCCCTCTCCAATGCCATAAATACTGCTTAATGGTGTAATGTTAGAAAACGTTGACCATTTCCACTACCTTGGCAGCCATCTCTCCACAAAAGTCAACATTGACACTGAAATACAACACCGCCTGAGCTCTGAGCTCATTTTCTGAATGAAGCCACTCCAAGTCCCCGGGGAGATGGTGGCGGGGTATAAATAAAGTTCATTATTATTATTTATTATTATAGAGGGAGATACATTCGGACAAGTAAGCTGGACCGGAGTCATATAGAGCTTTATAGACCAAAACCAGCACTATTAATTGTGCTCAGAAATTGACCGACAGCCAGTGGAGTTGACATAGCAGAGGTACCTATTGATCTACTCACATTTGCATGTTTTCAAACTACTAGGTTGGCAGAAGCTGGAGCTAACACCAGGAGCTCACCCCGCTCCCCGGATTCAAACAGCTGACCTCTCAGTCTGAAAGTTCAGCAGCTCAGCGGATTAACCCGCTGCACCACCAGGGGCTCGTCCATACTATAGTCCAGCAATATTTCCCATATTTCCCCACTTCCTTGCAATATCATTTTTTTGAATCTGCATGTTTTCAAACTGAAAGGTTGGCAGAAGCTGGAGGTAACAGCAGGAGCTCACCCTGCTGCCCGGAATCGAACCGCCGACCTTATAGTCTGCAGGTTCAGCATCTCAGCGGATTAACCCGCTGTGCCACTGGGGGCTCATCCATACTATAGTCCAGCAATATTTCCCATATTTCCCCACTT
The DNA here is from genome assembly GCF_037176765.1 of Anolis sagrei. Taxonomy (NCBI): domain Eukaryota; kingdom Metazoa; phylum Chordata; class Lepidosauria; order Squamata; family Anolidae; genus Anolis; species Anolis sagrei. The sequence goes on along the minus strand of NC_090031.1, from coordinate 6,811,549 downwards.
TCCTTGCAATATTCTTTTTTTGAAAATCTCAAAGGCAGCCAAGCTTCCATGGTTGCCTTTAATCTGTGATCATGAGATTCTTGTTCAAAACGCTCGGCAACACCAGCGTTTTGAGCCTTTAGGGAGCCATTAGCATGCCAAGTAGAAAACGATCCCAGTAAGACACAGTGTTTGTTTCTTAACTATGCAGACGGGCCGCCAAACCCATGACTTGCCCTTGTCAACAGAGAAAGGATTCATTGGCTTTAATTGCGTTGCTCGGCCCAGCCAAGCTCCCAACCTCATGCATACAAAAAAAAAAAGATGCAATCTCATTTCGCCCAACGATACACAGGCAAGAGTGAAACACATTCAAGGAAAGCTGAGATGTGGTTTCACTCATCAAACCCAAGGAAAACTCCTGGCTGCAACTGCAAACGGAACCTTCCCAAACCCTTCGTTTCTTCTCAAACGAGTAATTTTTGCAATTTTCTTCCCATAGTGAAAGGTCTTTGAAAATGAATTCCATAGACATCTTCAGAGGTGCTTTTGAATATCCCTTCCTCTAAAATATAACTCACAGTACCTGGCATTCATTAGCTAACTCCAAGTGCTAACCAGGGCTTGCTTTGCTTAGCTTCCAAGATTCAACAGGATCTCACAGACATGTGCCTTTCATCTTAAGAACAGACAAGCATCCCGAGCTCTGAGGATCACCTGGGAAGAAACCCCACTGGAGCATTGCAGAGCACCCAAATACCTGGGAGTCATTCAGAACTGTGCCCTGACCTACAAAAAGCACTGCCTGAACATCAAGCAAAAAGTGGGCGCTAGAAACAATATCATACGAAAGCTGACTGGCACAACCTGGGAATCACAACCAGACACAGTGAAGACATCCGCCCTTGCGCTATGGTACTCTGCTGCTGAGTATGCATGCCCAGTGTGGAACACATCTCACCATGCTAAAACAGTGGATGTGGCTCTTAATGAGACATGCCGCATTATCACGGGGTGTCTGCGCCCTACACCACTGGAGAAATTACACTGTTTAGTCGGTATTGCACTGCCTGACATCCGCCGGGAAGTAGCAGCCAATAGTGAAAGGACCAAAGCAGTGATATCTCCAGCTCATCCCTTGTTTGGGTATCAGCCAGCACGTCAACGACTTAAATCAAGAAATAGCTTTCTAAGATCTACAGAGACACTCGCTGGAACACCTCAGCAAGCGAGAGTCCAAAAGTGGCAGGCTCAAACCCAGAACCTCAACCAATGGCTGAGACCAAATGAGAGACTCCCCCCTGGGCACACAGAAAACTGGAAGACTTGGAAGGTGCTGAACAGACTGCGCTCTGGCACCACGAGATGCAAAGCCAACCTTAAGAAATGGGGCCACAAAGTGGAATCCACGACATGCGAATGTGGAGAAGAGCAAACCACTGACCACCTGCTGCAATGCACCCTGAGCCCTGCCACATGCACAAGGGAGGACCTTCTTGCAGCAACACCAGAGGCACTTCAAGTGGCCAGATACAGGTCAAAGGACATTTAATCAACTACCAAACTTGCAAACTCTGTTTTGTCTGTTTGTTAAAAATTTGTTAAAAATGTAATACAATTATCTGGTTGACATGATAAATAAAATTATTATTGTTGTTGTTGTTGTTGTTGTTGTTGTTGTTTGTGCTAAATTTAGTCCAGTGAATGAAAATCCATCTTGCATATGAGATATTTACATTACGATTCAGAACGGTAGCAAAATTAGAGTTATGAAGTAGCAATGAAAATTTTCAAAAGAGCTCGATATCATTAATAATGTTATGGTTTGGGGTCACCACAAATGAGGAACTGTATTAAGGGATCGCAGCATTAGGAAAGTTGAGAAACACTGCAGAACACCATGACAACTGTTATATGTGCACCCTGGAGTGCTTTGTAAGCCGCCCCAAGTCTCTATGGGGAAATGGTGGTGGGACGTAAATAAAGTGTTGTTGTTGTTTCAGGAATGTCCCAAGACCGTTTCTACTAGATAAGCCTAATCCAGTAGTTAAAATATTTTGCATAAAAAGAAAGAAAAAGAGGGTGGGGAGGAACCCATTGCATTCATTCATAGCCGAGATCCATTAAAAAGGCAGATTAATAGGCTGACAGCTCCAACAGCTTCTCTGGAGCCATTAGGCACCATGGTGCAAAAGGCGAACCCTGGGCATTTGGGGAAAGAGCATTAATGGCATGATGGACTGTAACCAAAGCACTCCCCTACACCTGGATTTATGCTGTTTATTCGGAATGCCTCTATGCACCATATGCTCGGCAAATATTTTTTATGGAGGTAGTTACTGAGCGTCAGGATCACACAGCTGGCGGAGGCTTCCTGCCCCAGGGAAAGAAAGAAAGAAAAGAAGAAAGGAAGGAAGGAAGGAGGAAAGATGCAAGAAGGAGGACACATATACACAGTGCTCTTTGAGGGTCAGAAGATAGACTCCGAGACACCTTTTGGGCAATAAGATGGGCCTACGTTGGTCCAGCGGAACGAACAGAAATTGCAGCTCTTTCAGCAAAATAGAAAAGCACCTGAGGGAGAGAGGTGGGGGCGTCCTTCAGCATCACTTCTGGACTATTTTTAAACAGCTGATAAAATTGGAAAGGCCTGTACTTAAACGGTGCCAGCCTCAAGGACAGGAAGGACAGTCATTACAGAGAATGACACAGAGGAGTGGGCTTGGAAGCAGGAGGAACAGCCACACAAAACGGCCTCCTCTCTTCATCTTGGAAGCCACCAAAGACAACAACTATTGGACAACGATGCATGACGTACCTTAGTCTCTGACACCAGGTGGGCACAACAAATTTGGGGAGTGAATGAAAAATGTCTATCTCAGAAGACCCATCTGAAAAGATTCATCCAAGACAAAAGCCAGTAATAACAATTGCATAATGGCAGACGTAGAGTATGGACTCTTGTGGGTTCAGTGTTCCCCACTTCATAGGAAATTTGCTACAAAACAGGAGCTTTTTTGTTGAGTTCCAGGGCCAGAGAAGTAGATGACGAAAATGGAAGAACAGGTGAGAGTGCTTGCTCCATCAATGTTCAACATTTACACAAATGATCAGCCACTGCCAGAAGGGCCAAAGAGAGTTTCATCAATGCTGATGATCATGCCATCACCGCTCAAGCAGGGAGCTTTGAAATGGTTGAACAGAAGCTCTCCAAAGCTTGCTCCACCAATGTTCAACAAGTACACAAATGATCAGCCACTGCCATAAATGACATAGAGAGTTTCATCTATGCTGACGATCGTGCCATCACCGCTCAAGCAGGGAGCTTTGAAATGGTTGAACAGAAGCTCTCCAAAGCTAGCTCCATCAATGCTCAACCTTTACACAAATTATCAGCCGCTGCTAGATGGATGAGAGAGTTTCATCTATGCTGATGATCGTGCCATCACCGCTCAAGCAGGGAGCTTTGAAATGGTTGAACAGAAGTTCTCCAAAGCTAGCTCCACCAATGTTCAACAAGTACACAAATGATTAGCCACTGCCAGAAGGGACACGGAGAGTTTCATCTATGCTGACGATCATGCCATCACCGCTCAAGCAGGGAGCTTTGAAATGGTTGAACAGAAGCTCTCCAAAGCTTTAGGTGCTCTTACTCCCTATTACAGGGAAAACCTGTTGATTCTTAATCCCTTTAAAACACAGACATGTACTTTTCACCTTAAGAAGAGACAAGCATCTCGAGCTCTGAGGAATACCTGAGAAGGAATCCCACTGGATCAATGAAGAACACCAAAATGCTTTGGAGTTACTTTGGACTGTGATCTGACTTACAAGAACAACTGCTTGACTATCAAGCAAAAAGTGGGTGCTTGAAATAATATCATATGAAACCTGACTGGCACAACCTGGGGGTTGTAAACAAACACAGTGAAGACATCTGCCCTTGCACTTTGCTACTTTGCTGCTTAATATGCATGCCCAATGTGGAATATATCTCACTACATTAAAACAGTGGACGTGGCTCTTAATGAGACATGCCGCATTATTACAGGATGTCTACGTCCTATTCCGCTGGAGAAATTATACTGTTTAGCCAGTATTGCATCGCCTAAAATCCATCGGGAAGTAACACCCCGTAATGAAAGGACCAAGGCAGTGACATCTCTAGCCCATCTTCTGTTTGGATATCAGCCAGCATGCCAATGCTTTAAATCAAGAAATAGCTTCCTAAGATCTACAGAGATACTTGCAGTAACACCTCAGCAAGCGAGAGTCCAAAAGTGGCAGGCTAAATCCCAGAACCTTAATCGCTGGCTGAGATCGGATGAGAAACTTCCCCCTGGGGATACAGAAGACGGGGCGACTTGGAAGGTACTGATTGTGTTCTGGCACCACGAGATACAGAGCCAAGTTTAAGAAATGGAACCTCAAAGTGGAGTCCGCAACATGCGAATGCGGAGGAGAGCAAACCACAGACCACTTACTACAATGCAGCCTGAGCCCTGCCACATACACAATGGAGGACCTTCTCACAGCGACACCAGAGGCACTCCAAGTGGCCAGCTTCTGGCCAAAGGAAATCTAGTATAATACCAAGTTTTGGACTTTGTGCTTTTTTTAATACATTATAACTGTATCCTCAATTTGCTCATGATACAATAAATAAACAAATAAGTATGCTCCACTACCCTGATGTTACATGATGCTCCAAACATTACAGCATGGCATTGTGTGCACAATTTCCTGCTGGCACAGTGTTAAAAGAGACTGTTCCTCTCTGAACAGCATCAGCTAGCAGAGCTTTCCTGAGTGGTCAAGGGGCTATTACAAGAAGTGAATGTGGACCACTTGACAGCCCATTATAAACAATTTACACAACACTTTGCAGACCAAATCACTCAGATCAGCTCTGACTTGGATGCTGCAGTCAAGAAAAGCCCAGTGGATATCAGTTTGGCTCCTACTCGTCCAGCAGTAATGGACGTTTTCTCCATTTGTACAGCCCGAGGATGTGGACCAGATCTTTGGAGAGGAGCCACGTGAGTACTAGACCCATGACTTGCCTGGCTCAATTTGTTATGAACGGCCCAAGGAGAGGAGTGGGCCAAACGCCTGATGAACACTCTTCTGCAATAAAGATACAATCAGACAGAGAAAGGGAAGAATGAACCTGAGAGTGGAAAGAAGAGCATTTTGTCCATCTGGATAGATCCAGGCTTCACTACTGAAATCATACCTTCAAGTGTTCAAATTTGGCACGGACAGTCCTGATCAATCCTCTGCCATCTCGCATCCTCACCTGCTTTGAAAATATTCCAGGTTCTCTCTCCTTCTCCCACTTTCCCGCTTTGTTCTCAGCTTGCTTCAATTGCTGCCAACTGAGTTCAAAATGAAAAAGTAATGTAAACATCGTATTGTCGAAGGCTTTCATGGCCGGAATCACTGGGTTGTTGTAGGTTTTTTCGGGCTATATGGCCATGGTCCAGAGGTCCATGGTCCTCTATATGGCCATGGTCTGAGTGGTTCTCTAGACCATGGCCATATAGCCCGAAAAAACCTACAACAACCCAATATAAACATCATTAACTGGAATGGGAGGGAAGGAGATAAGAGGAAGGGACTCAGGCAATTGTCAACTGTTACAGCTTCACTTCGCTTTTGTGTTAGTCCTCATTAGTGTTGTAGATCAGTCTGAGGCTGATGGATTCACTGATGATTTAGAGAGGACAGTGGGGTTTCCAGGTATGTAGTGATGAAGATTCAAGATGGTTCTCTCTGTGAGAAACCTGACTCGGAAAGTGGCAGGCTTTCAAGATCAGTCAGAGGAGCCAGAAACTGCAACATTAGATAAGGAGTCAGGCAAAGAGCTCCCAGGGAAAAAGAGCTGGAGCTACAGAGATCAAAAAAAAGTCTTTGTTTACAAATCAGGGCAGAAAATAAGCATCACAGGTCAGAGCAATTGCGTGGGAAAGTTGTGGAGAAAATTCATGGGAAATGGAATGCTTTCATGGGTGTCTATTAAATAGCAAATTGTTTACCTATGGCAAGGATCCTCAAACTTTTTAAATAGAGGGCCAGGTTACAGTCCCCCAAACTGTTGGAGGGCCAGATTATTATTTTTTTAAAAAAATTAATAATGTGTTATTATTGTTGTTGTTGTTGTTGTTGTATCTGCAGCATGGGCCAGATTATAATTTAAAAAAATGAATGATTTCCTATGCACAGTGCACATATCTTATTTGTAGTCCAAAAAAAACACTTAAAAACAATACAATAATTAAAATGAAGAACAATTTGAACAAATATAAACTTGTTAGTATTCAATGGGAAGTGTAGGCCTGCTTTTGGCTGATGATAGGATTGCTGTTCTTGTGTGCTTTCAAGTAGTTTCAGACTTAAGTTGACCCTGAGTGAGGGCCAGGTAAATGACCTTAGAGGGTCATATTCGGCCCCCGGGCCTTAGTTTGACGACTAACCTATGGGTTAGTTCAGGCAATGTAGCATTTGAGTGAGAAGCTAGGCCTGAGTTCTTTTATTCTTGTTTCAAGTCAAGCCATGGTTTTGGATTTAAGTATCCTGGGAGTTTTCTATGTTCTTGTTTTTGTATTCCTGCTCAAGTTTTACTAAGTATGCCTTTTCCTTGTGGACTTATGCTGTACTTGTGATTTTTGGCTATTTTTGGATTGTGTTACCTTTGGATCTGTATGAGATATTTCGATTCCTGCTTGGTTATCACTTATTGCTAAACGTTCTTGATTATGCAACTTCTTTCTTTACTCCTATTTTTTCATATACTTTTAATATGATTTCACAATAAACTGTTTGCTTATATTCTGGACTCTTGTGTGCTGTGTTGGTCATAGCTGTTTCCAGGCTTGCGGGGAGCAACAATTTTGTGACAAAATGAAAATCATGCATAGTTAACGTTGGATAAGCCCACAAATATGCCACTGCAGACTTGCAACCAGATTGCAGCCCACTTCTCCAAAAGCAAGTGACAAATGGGATCAGAGTTACTTCATTCTGCGCAAGCCTTCAGGATCAAAGAGGAACACTGTCACTTTGCAGGAGCTCTACACAACTGGGTTATTTTTAAAATACGCTATTTGTGTTTAAAAAGGTAAAATAAGAATAGAATGCATCTTATGATGTAGGGAGGCCAGAACAGTCTTCTTCCACTCTAACAACACAATTTAAGAACAGATGCTTATTGGTTAAATGGAAACTAGGAAGAAATAAACATTAAAATAGGGATGGGCAGAGTCCATGGAATGCATTTGGTCCAGTGGTTCCCAACCTGTGGTCCTTGGACTAGCAATAGTCCACAAGGACAAAAATATGGCCTGCGGCCTCATGATTACAACAGCATTGCCTCAAAATCATGCAGCAACAAGAGTGACTGGTCTCAAGAAACCCTCTTATAGTGCCAATGCAATGGGGGTGTCAGGAGGTGAAAGGCTGACTACTACTACCACATCAGCAGTGGTTATTAAAGATGGTTTTCTGTGGGTGAGCACATGGCGACTACTGGGTGGCATATGTTCCAGATCAGAAACTAGAGCTGATGTGGTCTATCCAATGCAATTTTCTGAATTAGTACCCTAAATAACCAAACTGAATTTAAAGTTGACCAAAAAACTGATTTGGAACCTTTTTGGTACTAATGTTGGAGAGTGGTTCCTGGACAAAGTGGTCCCTGGTCCAAATGGTCCATGATCAAGTGCTCCCTGATCCAAGTGGTCCCTAGTCAAAGTGGTCCCTGGTCAAGTGGTCCTTGATCAAAGTAGTCCCTGGTCCAAGTAGTTCCTGGTCTGAGTGGTTCCTGGTCCAAGTGGTCCCTGATCAAAGTAGTCCCTGGTTCAAGTGGTCCCTGATCCAAGTGGTCCCTTGTCAAAGTGGTCCCTGGTACAAGTGGTTCCTGGTCAAGTGGTCCAAGGTCAAAGTGGCCCCTGGTCAAGTTGTTCCTGGTCAAAGTGGTCCCTCGCGAAAAATGGTTGGGAATCTCTGATCTATATGGTGATAGAAACCCCTTGGTGACCATGGACATTGCACACCCTCTCAGCCTCAGAGAAAGAGAATGGCAAACTCCTCTAAACAAATCTTGGCCAGAAATCCCAGAGACAGGTTTCCCTGGTCAAGTGGTCCCTGGTCCAAGTGGTCCCTGATTAAATTTGTTCCTGGTCAAGTGGTCCCTGATCCAAATGGTCCATGATCAAGTGGTCCCTGATCCAAGTGGTCCCTGGTCAAAGTGGTCCCTGGTCAAAGTGGTCCCTGGTCCAAGTGGTCCCTGGTCAAGTGGTCCTTGATCAAAGTAGTCCCTGCTCCAAGTAGTTCCTGGTATGAGTGGTTCCTGGTCCAAGTGGTCCCTGGTTCAAGTGGTCCCTTGTCAAAGTGGTCCTTGGTACAATTGGTTCCTGGTCAAGTGGTCCAAGGTCAAAGTGGCCCCTGGTCAAGTTGTTCCTGGTCTAGTGGTCCCTGGTCCCACTGGTTCCTGGTCAAGTGGTCCAAGGTCAAAGTGGTCCCTTGCGAAAAATGGTTGGGAATCTCTGATCTACATGGTGATAGAAGCCCCTTGGTGACCATGGACATTTCACACCCTCTCTGCCTCAGAGAAAGACAATGGCAAACTCCTCTAAACAAATCTTGGCCAGAAATCCCAGAGACAGGTTTGGTTTAGACTCGCTATACGAAACGTCTTAAAGAGTCACATCAGCAACAAACAGGGCAATGTTCCTGACTCTAACCCTTCTCTCTTCTCTCTATCTTTCTTCCAAGAGGATACGAGGAAGGTTTGGTTATTACAAGCTCAAGATATTCCATCATTTCCACGGTGTGGTTTCTCTCCTCCTTCCCCCATCCTCCAGTCCCGGCGTTGGGCTCGTTTGATGTCGCCGCCTCTGCCTTCGCGCCGCTCTCGTGCCTTTACCCAGGGGTAGAGCTTCAAATATTATATTCTCACATTTTCAAATCAGCGCAGACACCTGAGACACACACACAAAAGTGTCCCCAAAGCTGCCTTCACGGGCTACATGCTGGTCACTCTTTCTTGTCAAGACTGATTTATTGCCTCCTCGCTGTTCAATTTCACATTTTGTCCTCATCATATCCGTGCCTCATGATCATTCCGGGCTGACCCTTGTAGGGCAGGCAAGGAATATTGATAAAACAATTATCTGTTAGCCGTTCATTTGATTTTCCATTTCAATTACGGATTGCACGAGGCAAAAGGAAAAAGATTGCATCATTGATTTTTCTCTACCTTACAACAGTAAAGAGTTGCTGCGATGGTTGTAAAATGAATGCAACCCAAGCAGGCTTTCTCCAAAAGGTCATTCGTACAGTTTCTTTTTACAGTACTATCTTATATTTTTAATTAAAATGCACTTTCCCCTCCCTCCTCGAATGAAGAAAATAGGCAAACGGGTCAACGGAAGACACAATCGGAAAGCACGCCACAAAACAGAGAGTAATTGTGTGTATTAGTGTGCAAAGGGAGGGGAGAACACCTTGAAAAAATTAATAGCTCCAAGGAAAAAAAATGGAGAAAAAAGTCCACTAAAGGATTTTCTCCCAATGTGGTTACAATTAACCTGATTTATTTTCCTTATTCCAGAACTCTTGCTGAATGATTTCCAGTATTTATGGAGGAACGGCCCGAAGGCGCCGTCCCCGAAGTTGTTTCGGTATGGGAAGCCCCGCCGACTTTGCTCTCCCCTTCTGCGCCTTGGAGGAAGGCCAAGACGCACAGTGAGTGAGGAAATCTTTTCACAAAGGAAGAAAAATCTCCTCCTCGCTCACAAAGAAAAGACAAAACACGGGGTGCTGCTGCCCACATAAAATGAAAAAAGAGAAGGGGAAAGGAGGGGAAAGTTTTGAGAAAGAGAAGAGAGCGGCACAGGAAAAACTATTTCACAAAAATGTATTGTCGAAGGCTTTCATGGCTGGAATCACTGGGTTGTTGTAGGTTTTTCGGGCTATATGGCTATGTTCGAGAAGCATTCTCTCCTGACGTTTCGCCTGCATCTATGGCAGGCATCCTCAGAGGTTGTGAGGTCTGACGACTGTTTCAACTGACTACCTTGATTAGCATATACAGTGCCTAGAGCAAACTTTTGTTGAGAGGTGATTAGATGTCCTTGTTTGGATTAGATGTCCACAGAAATGCTGGACCACTCTCACAATCACCATGTCACACAGAGAAGCCATTGAAATACACAAGCATGTGGACAATTTCGACAGAAAGGAGGAAACCATGAAAACGAACAAAATCTGGCTACCAGTACTAAAAAAAAACAAAAACTCTAAAATTACAACAGCACAACAACAGAGAGGAAACAAACAAGGACATCTAATCACCTCTCAACAATCAAGGTGGTCAGTTGAAACATTCACACCTAGCTCCAGCAGACAAGAGTCCTTTGTCCCACTCTGATCATTCCACAGATATATAAACCCTTTATCCTAGTTCCAACAGACCTCACTACCTCTGAGGATGCTTGGCATAGATGCAGGCGAAACGTCAGGAGAGAATGCCTCTAGACCATGGCCATATAGCCCGAAAAAACCTACAACAACCCAGTGATTCCAGCCATGAAAGCGTTCAACAACAATAATAATAATTTCTAAGTCAAGAGCCAGTGTCCGTTGACAACTCCAAGGTCATGTGGCCATTGGCATGACTGCATGGAGCGCCATGGTATCAGCTTCACTATGGGACAATGTCATTGAGCCGACCCTTCCTCATCCTAGTTCCAACAGACCTCACTACCTCTGAGGATGCTTGCCATAGATGCAGGCAAAACGTCAGAAGAGAATGCCTCTAGACCATGGCCATCTAGCCCGAAAAAACCTACAACAACTCTATTATTATTATTATTATTATTATTATTATTATTATTATTTACAGTATTTATATTCCGCCCTTCTCACCCCGCTGGGGACTCAGGGCGGATTATAATGTACATATACATGGCAAATATTCAACGCCATAGGCCCAGGGGCTGGATGCGGCCCTCCAAGGTCATTTACCCAGCCCTCACTCAGGGTCAATCTAGGTTTGTAAAGACTTGAAAGCACACAACAACAACAATCCTATCTCATCTGCCAAAAGCAGGCCCACAGTTCCCATTGAAATACTAATAAGTTTATATTTGTTAAAATTGTTGGATTTTCTTGGTGCAGGCGAAACGTCAGGAGAGAATGCCTCTAGACCATGGCGGTATAGCCCAAAAAAACCTACAACAACCCAAAATTGTTCTTATTTTTAATTATTGTATTGTTTTAAAGTGTTTTTTTGCACTACAAATAAGACACGTGCTATGTGCACAGAAATTCATTCTTTTTTTTCCAAATTATAATCTGGCCCTCCAACAGTTTGAGGGACTGTGACCTGGCCCTCTGTTTAAAAAGTTTGAGGACCCCTGCCATAGACACACAACATATATAGACAGACACATAGAGGGTCATTTAACATTCCAGCTTTTTCATGAGGGTATTCTGGCCACTAAGCTATACTGTGTATTCTTTTGCTTGATGTTGTTTATAAAAACTTTGAAAATTCCCCAAAAATCCACAGGTAAGTGAAACATTCTAAAATTTGGTAGGCTAACAGTGGTGAATGTGTTCTACGATAGTAGCACGTTTCACCCCAATAGTTTGAATAATGAAGGATATAGAAGCCCCTGAAGTTTCCCCAATGGTAGTAATTATTGCATTAATGCGCATGTTCAATTACTGTAACGAAATAGGAACAAAATTTCATTAGTTTTTTTATAGTAACAAAATTTTATTTATTTATTTATTTACAGTATTTATATTCATCCCTTCTCACCCCGCAAGGGACTCAGGGCGGATTACAATGTACATATACATTTATTTATTTATTTATTTATTTGCGACATTTATATGCCACCCTTCTCACCCTGAAGGGGACTCAGAGAGGCTTACAAGGTATATATACATACAATATATTATATTATTAGCATAGTACAATATCAGTTTTAAATATTGCTATATTGTACTATACCAATTATATTGTAATATTAATAATATTACATGTAATATAAATCTATAATTATAATATCATGTTATTATTTGTATTATATTGCATTACATTATAATATTATAAATATACATGGCAAACATTCAATGCCATAGACACACAACATATATAGACAGACACTCAGAGGCTATTTAACATTCCAGCTCCTGGCCACCAGGGGAGCTGTCGCTTCACCGTCCGTTTGTGACACTGATGAAGTACTTCCTCATTCTTTGCATACTTACTGGAGATTTTTATGGCGTCGTAAATTAGCCTCCCCAAATAAGTGGTACCTAAATTTCCTACTTGACAGATGCAACTGTCTTTCATGCTGCAAAGACTGGCAGAAAACTACACAAATTGGTCAGAAGCTCACTCCGACCCGGGCTAGCTTCGAACTCATTACCTTTTTGGTCAGTAGTGATCTTAATACAGCTGACTCCTAGCCAGCTGCGCCACAGTCCCGGTGGAGATGAGAACCAACCCCCAGAGTCGGACACGACTGGACTTAACATCAGGGGACAACCTTTACCTTTACCACCCTCCTACACACAACATACATGCACATGCACAGATATGACCATCCCACTGCATGACGGGACTTTCCCCTTCCGACTGCGCCATCTACAGATCTCCATTGAGAAACCGTTATCCCCGGCACCACATTAACTATGTTAAAATTTCACCTGCGAGGATGATAATATGCTCTCGCTAGCCAGTGATCCAGGACGGTCACCCGTTCAAATAGAAGCGGTGCTCAACCTACTCGACTTCATTACGGTTCAGCGCCCGGTACAGCTCTAGGGGGATTTTCACATGGCCGACCTTAAGAAAAGTTCAGGCTTTGATCAGGGTTTTGAGCTTCAAGAGCAGCCCTGGTTAACAGGGAAGGGTTTCCATTTTCTGTGCCATAAGGTTGCCGGTGCTGATCTCCTTAAAGCCCTAGAGTTTTCTTCTAAGGCTGGATTACGGCTCTCTCTCGGCAATTAAGGTAATGAACTAGCCGAGGTAACAAGGCATAATGATCTCTTTTGTCCTTTGAATTCTTATGAACTTCCCTCCTTCAGCCAAGGAGGAAAAAAATAATATGAAAAAAACCACTCCACTGCATTATTGGCCAAAGCATTCGAGCTCATTTCGAAGAAGGGAGGAGGAAGATGGCTTACACTCCGCCGTCACGCTTTGACGTTTTTAATTCAAAACATCAGAAATACTGAAGTGCACCAAAATACCCGCACGCCGTGAATGCGACCGCACGTTCCCGCAATATTTTGACACCTTTGGAAGTTATTATTTTAATGCCTGAAAAGATAATGTGACGAATCCGCCGGAAAGACATCAAAATATGCCCGTGTGGGCCTGCGTGGTGCTTTTCTTCCTTTTTTTAAAAGCTCCCAAATAGTGCGTTCTTGCAAAATAAACATCGCTACTTCATGAAAAAGAAGTATGCGCATTTGCACACGTGGGCGCTTAAGGCTTATCAAAAGACTGCACTGAGAAAGGACAATAATGGGGAAGCCACACATCTATCAGAAGAAGACCTACAAGTCTTTCTAAACACCTTTGCAGAAGCATACGAGAAGCCCGGCCTCTCACCAGACATTGAGAAAAGTGCTCTTCCAACAGTCAACAGCCAATCCCTCTACAAAACCGAGATCACAACAGCATCTGTTATAGAACTCCAATATGCTGATGATAACATAGTCTGTGCACATTCAGAAGAAGACCTACAAGCCACTCTAAACACCTTTGCAGAAGCATACGAGAAGCTTGGCCTCTCACCGGACATTGAGAAAAGTGCTCTTCCAACAGTCAACAGCCAAACCCTCTACAAAACCGAGATTACAACAGCATGTGTTATAGAACTCCAATATGCTGATGATAACATAGGCTGTGCGCATTCAGAAGACCTACAAGCCACTCTAAACACCTTTGCAGAAGCAAACGAGAAGCCCGGCCTCTCACCAGACATTGAGAAAAGTGCTCTTCCAACAGTCAACAGCCAATCCCTCTACAAAACCGAGATCACAACAGCATCTGTTATAGAACTCCAATATGCTGATGATAACATAGTCTGTGCGCATTCAGAAGAAGACCTACAAGCCACTCTAAACACCTTTGCAGAAGCATACGAGAAGCTCAGCCTCTCACCGGACATTGAGAAGAGTGCTCTTACAACAGTCACCATCCAATCCCTCTGCATTTCTGCTCCCTGGGCAGCCACCTCTCCACAAAAGTCAACATTGAGACTGAAATACAATGCCACCTGAGCTTTGCAAGTGCAGCATTTTTCCAAATGAAGCAGAGAGAGTTTGAAGATCCAGCAATCACCAGTCAATGTGTCTGCAATGCCAGAAATATAGTTTAATGGTGTAACGTTAGAAAACATGTACCATTTCTGCTCCCTTGACAGCCACCTCTCCACAAAAGTCAACATTGAGATTGAAATACAATGCCACCTGAGCACTGCGTGTGCAACATTTTTCCAAATGAAGCAGAGAGAGTTTGAGGATCGGGACATCCATAGGGAGACCAAGGTGCTTGTTTATAAAGCTGTTGTCCTCCCAACCCTGCTCTACGCCTGTGAAACATGGACTGTCTACAGACATCACACTCAACTCCTGGAGCGATTCCATCAGCGTTGCCTCAGAAAAATCCTGCAAATCTCTAAAAAAGTCAACATTGACACTGAAATACAACACCGCCTGAGCTCTGCAAGTGCAGCATTTTTCCAAATGGAGCAGAGAGAGTTTGAGGATCGGGACATCCATAGGGAGACCAAGGTGGTTGTATATTGTCCTCCCAACCCTGCTATGTGCCTGCGAAATGTGGACTGTCTACAGACATCACACTCAACTCCTGAAGCAATTCCATCAGTGTTGCCACTGAATAATTCTGCAAATCCCTTGGGAAAACAGGCATGGTGGAAGAAGCAAAGACCACCAGCACTGAAGCGTTGCTCCTACGTCATCAAATCCACTGGACTGAAGGCCATGTTGTCCGAATGCCCAAAAATCACTGTCTGCCGAAGCAGCTGCTCTACTCCCAACTCAAGAATGGTAACCGGAATGTATTGTCGAAGGCTAGCTCCAGCAGACAAGAGTCCTGTGTCCCACCCTGGTCATTCCACAGACATATAAACCCTTTTCCTAGTTCCAACAGACCTCACTACCTCTGAGGATGCTTGCCATAGATGCAGGTGAAACGTCAGGAGAGAATGCCTCTAGACCATGGCCATGTATTATTTATTTATTTATTTACTTCATTTGTATACCGCTATTCTCAGCCCTTAGGCGACTCACAGCGGTTAACAACAGTAGTAGCAACAATTCAAAGCTAACATCAAACAAGGTATTTAAAAACAATCAACACAATAGCAGACTAAGCAATTAACATCAATAAACACTCATTGGCGTCTCGTAACTAGAATCATGATCCAAACTCGTCATCCGCTGTTCCGTTTCCTATAATTCATTGCACTGCCTATTCAAACGCCTATTCAAACACCTGTTCAAATAACCAGGTTTTCACTTTTCTCCGAAATACCATTAGTGAGGGAGCCGATCTAATGTCCGTGGGAAGGGCGTTCCACAGCCGAGGGGCCACCACCGAGAAGGCCCTGTCTCTCGTCCCCGCCGACCGTGCCTGTGTTGCAGGCGGGATCGAGAGCAGGGCTTCCCCGGAAGATCTCAAAGTCCTAGTGGGTTCGTAGGCGGAGATGCGATCGGATAGGTAACTTGGTCCAGAACCTATAGCCCCAAAAAACCTACAACAACCCATGGAAACCGGAATGTTAGTGGGCAGGAAAAGAGACTGAAAGATGGGCTTAAAGCCAACCTTAAAAACTGTGGCATAGAACTGAGAAATGGGAAATCCTGGCTCTTGAGTGCTCTAGCTGGAGGTCAGCTGTGACCAACAGTGCTGTGGAATTCAAAGAAGCACGAATTGAGAGCGGAAGAGAGAAACGTGCCCAGAGGAAGGTGTGTCAAGGCAACCTTGACTGAGACCGCCTTCCACTTGGAAACCAATGTCATAACTGTGAAAGGACATGTGGGTCAAGAATAGGGCTCCAGAATCACCTATGTATGCACCGCCAGGAAGACAATCTTACTCGGACAACAAGGGATTGTCTAAGTAAGTAAGTAAGTATAATATCTATCAATTTATCCATCTATTTATCACATATCCACCTCCAAGACGCTACACCAAGACAACGAGGGATCACCTAAGTAAGTAAGTATAATATCTATCTATTTATCATCTCATTTCCTGGTTTCGTTTACTTATTTAGGAAGTGGACGGTTTACTATTTATTCTATTATTTCCCTACTCTCCCCTCGTCTTTGCATGCTATGAACCTTTCTTTTTTTTCCTTTTCCCCCCTCTCCCCTCTTTCTTCGCCCTCCCTTGCTTTGCAGAATCCGCTGCACTCTGATCTTTCATCTTAACACATTCCCAGCCCCAAATTTCACTTCAATCTCACCTCATCTCTCCATACTACATTAACCCCTGGCAATTGCCTTCCAAATGACCCCATTAAGCTGTAATTGCCTCAGCAGGCCTGCACTTTCGCTTGTAATTCTGTACCTCTCATCTCCCAGACGTTCTCTCAGCATCATTTCATGTCCTGGCTCCCTTCACCGAGCTCAGCTTATGACCTCGCTGCACCGTGGCCGAAATGACTACTAAAAGCATCACGGAGACGGAATTCCATTACTTATTTTTTCCAAAGTTCTCCCGCCGCCCCTAATGTAATTCTTTGGGGAGCGTCGTCAAGGAGACCAAGCCGCATCCATTAAGGTCTTTTGTTTCCCCCAAGGCATTCCGTCTCTTTTATTAATAAATAAATAACCATAAAGGGGGGAAACTTGCGCGCGTCTCCCCAAACGCTGCGGAGACACCGCTCTGCGTCTTCAAGGAGGAGAAAGACTGGGGAGACCCATCCGAAGGACAAGCGTGACCGTCAAAGTCAACAGGATGTTAATACAAAGCAAGCGCGGGGTTTTCACAAAGAGGAAACAGAGTGCAAGAAGAGGCAAAGAAGACAACTAGAACTATAATTCCCCCAGCGAAGACATTTGTTGTCACTGCTGCTGGTGGATGCCTTCAAGTCATTTGAAACATATGGCGACACTAAGGCAAACCTATCATGGCTTTTTCTCAGCAAGTTGGTCAGAAGGAGGGAAGGGGAAGGAAGGACGAAAGGGAAGGAAGAGAAGAAGGAAGGAAGGGAAGGCAAGGAAGGAAAGAAGGAAGGGAGGCAGGGAAGAAGGAAATGAAAGGAAGGGAAGAAGGAAAGGAAGGGAAGGGAAGACAAAAGGAAGGGAGGGAGGGAGGGAGGGAGGGAGGGAAAGGAGGAAGGGGAGGGGAGGGGAGGGAGGAAAAGGAAGGGAAGGAAGGGAAGAAAAGGAAGGAAGGAAGGCAAGGAAAGAAGGAACGAAAGAGAAGTGAAGACAGAAAGAAGGAAGGAAGGAAGGAAGGAAGGAAGGAAGGTGGGAGGGACGGAGGGAGGGAGGGAGGGAGGGAAAGGAAAGAAGCAAGAGAAGGGAGGGGAAGGGAAGGGAGAAAAGGAGGGGGAGTGGAAGAGAAGGGAAAAGGGAAGGAAGGGAGGGAGAGGAAGAGAAGGGAGAAAGGAAGGAAGGAAGGTAAGAAAGAAAAGATGGGGAGGGAAGGAGGAAGGAAGGAAGGGAGGGAGGGAGGAAGGGAGGAAGAGAGGGAGGAAGGTAGGAAGGAAAGAAGGAAAGAAGGAAAGAAGGAAAGAAGGGATGGGTTTGTTTACCTAAGAGTTAGTTCAGGCAACATAGCGTTCAAGTGAGAAGCTAGGCCTAAGTTCCCTGATTCTTGTTCCCAGTCAGACTATGGTTTTGGATTTAAGTATCCTGGAAGTTTTCTATATTCTTGTTTTTATATCCCTGTTCAAGTTTTACTAAGTATGCCTTTTGCTTGTGGACTATGCTGTACTTGTGGTTTTTGGCTATTCCTGGACTGTGTTACCTTTGGAACTGTATGAAACATTTGGATTGCTGTTTGGTTCTCACCTATTGATAACCCTTTTCTGGATTATAAATCTTTTGTTATTGCTGATTTTTTTTCATATATTTTATGTGTTTCTACAATAAACTGTTTGCTCATACTCTGGACTCTTGTATAGTTTCGTAAACCAAAGCAGGAACACTTCTGACTTAAAACACGACATCAGCTTGGTAAAATCAGCAAGCATTTTATTGTAGAATATATTTAGACAAAGCAGTAAACAATAGCAAAACAGTTTTAAAAATCCAAAATAGTCCATGAGCTTTAAAAGGAAACAAGATCCAGGAGTACATAGAAATCCATGAAAGAAGGCACTTGATACCATGAAACAAAACAGCAGGAAAATCCCAAATTTAGGATTGGCAACAATTTGGTACATGAAACTCAGAGTACTTGAGAGCAAGTCTGTGATAAAATAACAACGCTGCCTCAACTGAGGCAATTGTCCCCCATGAATCATTATAAACCTTTTCCAGAATTCAAAACTGAAAGGAAAGCATTTTTCTTGACTTTCCCACCAGATAACAGTTTGTTATCTTTCTTTTGCTGTGGATGAACTGATCACCTCAGTCTCTGAAAGTTCTGCCTCTGTTTAGTAAAACTTTGCTTTCTGTCCAAGGTTTCACTGTTCCCTCCCTCACTAAATCCTGCACCTGGCAAATCAATCTCAGCATCATTTTCAGACAGTTGTTGTGAGAAAAGTGGTGAAAGGTCTCTCCCAGGAATGTGGCCTTGCTCAGGCCTCTCTTCTGAACTTAACTCAGGCCCGAGCAAACCCTCATCCCCAAGCCCATAATCAGGAACACCATCTGCATTCCCATCATGAACACCAACATGAACATCATTGGGTTGTTGTAGGTTTTTTTCGGGCTATATGGCCATGTTCTAAAGGCATTTTCTCCTGACGTTTTGCCTGCATCTATGGCAAGCATCCTCAGAGGTAGTGAGGTGATTCCAGTATTTTCTGTTGGTCATGGGAGTTTTATGTGCCAAATTGGGTTCAATTCCATCGTTGGTGGAGTTCAGAATGCTCTTTGACTGTAGGTGAACTATAAATCCCAGTAACTCCAAATCCCAAATGTTAAGATCTGTTTTCTCCAAACTCCACCAGTGTTCACATTTGGGCATATTGAATATTTGTGCCAGATTTGGTCCAGATCCGACATAGCTTGAGTCCACAGTGCTCTCTGGATGTAGATGAACTAGAACTCCAAAATTCAAAGTCAACTCCCATCAAACCCTTCCAGTATTTTCTGTTGGTCATGGGAATTCTGTGTGTCAAATTGGGTTCAATTCCATCGTTGGTGGAGTTTGGAGTGCTCTTTGACTGTAGGTGAACTATATATCCCAGCAACTACAACTTGCCATAGATGCAGGCAAAACGTCAGGAGAAAATGTCTTTAGAACATGGCCATATAGCCCAAAAAAACCTACAACAACCCAGTGATTCCGGCCATGAAAGCCTTCAACAATACAATGAACATCATCCCCCTCATGAACATGATGATGAGCAAGCCGACATACAACATGTGGTGCTGTGGTCATAGATGTTTCCAGACCTGGGGTGCAACACCCGCCAAAAGGGGTTGATTTTTCAGTATTTAAAGTTGGGTAATGAAGAGTATGTGTGCCAACAAAAATAGTACATGCATTATCCATTGCACCACAAAACTAGCTCTGCGACTCAGAGTTTGTGCCTTCAAACATAGTACCTATCGCTGTTATTTATTTCATGTCGGTGCAAAAAGGAAAATCTGTCCAAGTCCCAGAATATAAAAAGGAGCAACCAGAGAGATGGAAATCCTATTCCAACGAGCCAAATGGTGCAATCCAAAGGCCAGGCTGCAAGAGGAGAGGGTTTGAAATTGCAGCCCTGCTGTGGCTTGCAAAAAGCCATGCTCAAAGGCATTTCGAGGGAGCAAACCTCTTGCTATGTAATATTCAAGAGGAGACGAGGAGGAAGAGGCAGGCGATTCGTCTGAAAAAAAGAGGAGGGAGAGTGCTTGTATGCATGCAGCGCATCCGAAAACGGATGCTGTGTCAACGTGAATGTGTTTTACAGTAAAATTGAGTGTCATAGCCAAAGTGGATCCAATGTTTCTCCGCTGGCTGGTGCAGCTGCAGCAGGCAGCAATTGAGTGGAGTTGTCACCGCTACTGATGTTTGGTTTCAATAAGAGAGGCCCAGCATCGGAGGATGAGATGGGGAGACGTTCTGAAAAGCTAGGAATGCTCAAAACTCAAAGCTTGTTCTCTCCTTCTCTCAAAGGTAGATACAAAGGCAGACACCTTTCTTTATGCTCTCCCTTCTCATTTATATGCCTCACTTTTTAATTAATTAATTGATCTTAAAATGATACCACTTGTCCCATGAATTATGGCAGGCAGGTCATACTCTACAGCACAAAACTACAAAAACCTATAAACCATAGTTAAACTGTATCAACATTATAGTAATTGAGTAGCGTAGTATAGTAAACCTTTGGAGAGAGGCGCAAAACCAATACTGTACAAGAGTGTTTCTCCGCTTTCATACAGTTCCTCATTTGTGGTGACCCCCAACCATAGCATTATTTTCATTGGTACTTCACAACTGTAATTTTGCTACTGTTATGGATCGTCATGTCAATATCGTATATGCAGGATGGATTTTCATTCACTGGACCAAATTTGGCACAAATACCCAATACGTATATTTGAATACTGGTGCTGTTGCGGGGGGTTAACTGTGTCATTTGGGAGTTGTAGTTGCTGGGATTTATAGTTCACCTAATATCAAAGAGCATTCTGAACTTCACCAATGATGGAATTGAACCAGACTTGACACACAGAACTCCCATGACTAACAGAAAATAGAGGAAGGGTTTGGTGGGAGTTGACCTTGAGTTTTGGAGTTCTAGTTCATCTACATCCAGAGAGCACTGTGGACTCAAGCTATGTTGGATCTGGACCAAACTGGGCACGAATACTTAATATGCCCAAATGTGAACATTGGTGGAGTTTGGGGAAAATAGACCTTGACATTTGGGATTTGAAGTTGCTGGGATTTATAGTTCACCTACAATCAAAGATCACTCCGATCTCCACCAACGATGGAATTGAACCAAACTTGGCACACAGTTCTCCCATGACCAACAGAAAATACTGGAAGGGTTTGGTGGGCAGTGTCCTTTGGTTTTGGAGTTGTAGTTCACCTACATCCAGAGATCACAGTGGACTCAAACAATGATGGATCTGGACCAAACTCTATACGAATATGCCCAAATGTTAACACTGGTGGAGTTTGGGGAAAATAGAATCTTGACATTTGGGAGTTGTCGTTGATGGGATTTATAGTTCACCTACACTCACAGAGCTTTCTGAACCCCAGCAACGATAGAATTGGGCCAAACCTCCCAAACAGAACCCCCATAGAATTGGGCCAAACCTCCCAAACAGAACCCCCATGTGGGACACAGCAACGTGTGGCAGGGAACGGCTAGTACATAATAAAAGTGAAAATATGTATGTGTGAGTGTGGCTGGAGTGCCCACTTACACAGACAAGCTCCCACTTCCACTGACAGGTATAGCTCCCACAACTCAGGAGAAAGCAAGGAAGGGGACAAAGGTAAGAAAATACACAGCAGAAAAGTCAGCACCGACTTGCGAGGAAGTTGCTGAGCCGACGCCTGCCAGTTAAGCAGACTTTGGAATGAATAAGTGGGGAAGGAGTGGGAGAAAATCTTCGGCTGGGGAGAACTCTCTGTTTATCTCAAAGAGTTCCCCATCTGTGAAAAGATTTCTGTGGGACCCTCGGCGCGCGCCAGCTGCAAGGGAAAGGGGGGCGGCCTTCACGCATCACACATCTCCACTCTTCTGTGACTTTCCCATTTAGCTAGGACAGTCGCAGGACAGCTCCAGCGGAGGCCGTGGGGAACGCGGAACAGGCCCAACGCTGCGAGTCGCGTTTGCGGGGAGATGTTCGGAAGTGACAGCTTGGCAGGTCAAGAGGACCTCGGCCTCCTACCAGGCGGGAGCGGGCTGCAAAGGTGGCTCGAGAATTGGATGGCTACCCGGTGTCCATGCCCTTTGGGGGATTCTGGTTTCCTAGAGCAGAGCGGAGGATCCAAACAGAGAAATGACAACAGGAATGGATGCCAGAGTCAAGTTCAAGGGAGTGCACAACTCCTTTCTGAATTAGTTTGCTGGAAGACCTAGACCAGTGGTTCCCAACTTTCCTAATGCTGCTAATACAGTTCCTCATATTGTGGTGACCCCCCAAGCATGACATTATTTTCATTGCTACTTCATACTACTGTTATGAATCGTAACGTAAATACGAGGGTTGACTGAAAAGTAATGCCTCCACTTTCGTTACTTGGGTATGGATGGGAATATTTTAATAAATCAAACACAAAAATAATCCTTAGAGTGTGCTCTTTAACAACCACTATTCACCACTCTCACAACCAACATGTCAGACTACACAGAGAAGCCATTGAAATCCACAAGCATGTGGACAATTTCAACAGAAAGGATGAAACCATGAAAATGAACAAAATCTGGCTACCAGTATTAAAAAAAACTCTAAAATTACAACAGCAAAACAACAGAGAGGAAACAAACAAGGATATCTAATCACCTCTCAACAAAGGTTTGTGCCAGGCACTGTCAGGCCATTATATGCTAATCAAGGTGGTCAGTTGAAACATTCACACCTAGCTCCAGCAGACAAGAGTCCTTTGTCCCACCCTGGTCATTCCACAAATATATAAACCCTTTTTCCTAGTTCTAACAGACCTCACTACCTCTGAGGATGCTTGCCATAGATGCAGGCGAAACGTCAGGAGAGAATGCCTCTAGACCATGGTCATATAGCCCCCGGTGGCGCAGTGGGTTAAAGCACTGTGCCGGCAGGACTAAAGACTGACAGGTCGCAGGTTCGAATCCGGGGGAGAGGCGGATGAGCTCCCTCTATTAGCTCCAGCTCCTGATGCGAGGACATGAGAGAAGCCTCCCACAAGGATGAGAAAACATCAAAAATCATCCAGGCGTCCCCTGGGCAACGTCCTTGCAGACGGCCAATACTCTCACAACAGGAGCGGTTGCTCCTGACACGACAAAATATATGTATATATATATAGAGAGAGAGAGAGAGACCGAAAAAACCTACAACAACCCAGTGATTCTGGCCATGAAAGCCTTCGACAATATATTACCACTATTCACTTTTCCACATAATCACCAGACAATTGGATACATTTCTGCCATCGATGAACAAGTTTTCTGAAGCTGTCATGGAAGAAGTCGACATTCTGTTTCCACAACTAGCGTCTCACAGTTCTTTCATCCTGGGTACCCATCGTGCACAGATCTTCCGGTAGCCAACCAAAGCAATAATGTGACCCACACATTCTTGTGAAATGCCAATTATGCTTAAAATTTCTCTCTGAGTGATATGACAATCAAACTGAATCAATCTGTCAACCTTTTGCTTGTGAAACCCGGTGGTTGTTGTCACAGGACGTCCAACTCTTTGTTTGTCATGCGAGTCAGATGTTCCCACCTCAACATCTTTAAACTTTCTCACCCAACGATGCACAGTACTCCCATCAACACAATCACCATAAACAGTTTGCATTCTCAGCTTGCATCTCCTTTGGGGTGGCACCTTCTGCTGTCAAGAATTCAATGACTGCATATTACTTAAGTCGCATTGACCAACCGTCTGTGCAGGGTTCCAAACTTTGCACTTTAAAAACACAACTGTTCAATGCTAAGGCTACCTGCCAAAATCGAACTGTAGAAGAGAGTCTACTGAACAAGCCAGTACCTGCCACATACAGTGCTTAAGTCGCATTGACTGACCGTCTGCGCAGGGTTCCATACTTTGCACTTTCACAACACAACTGTTCAATGCTAAGGCTACCTGCCAAAATGGAACGGTAGAGGAGAGTCTACTGGACAAGCCAGTACCTGCCAAAATGGAACTGTAGAGGAGAGTCTACTGAACAAGCCAGTACCAGCCACATACGGTGCTTAAGTCGCATTGACTGACTGTCTGCGCAGGGTTCCATACTTTGCACTTTAATAACAACACCATTCAAAGCTAAGGCTTCCTACCAAAATGGAACTGTAGAGGAGAGTCTACTGAACAAGCCAGTACCTGCCGCATATGGTGCTTAAGTCGCACTGACTGACCGTCTGTGCAGGGTTCCATACTTTGCACTTTAACAATACAACTGTTCAATGCTAAGGCTTCCCACCAAAATGGAACTGTAGAGGAGAGTCTACTGAACAAGCCAGTACCTACTGCATACGGTGCTTAAGTCGCATTGACTGACTGTCTGCTCAGTGTTCCATACTTCGCACTTTAACAACACAACCATTCAAAGCTAATGCTTCCTACCAAAATGGAACTGTGGAGGAGAGTCTACTGAACGAGCCAGTACCTGCCGCATACCAGTACTGCCATCTGTTGAAGAGGTACAAAGGTGGAGGCATTATTTTTCATTCAACCCTCGTATCTGATATGCAGGATGTATTTTCATTTACTGGACCAAATTTGGCACAGATACCCCAATTTGGCACATGCTTTGATTGTGCTTTTCCTAGATGGCCCAACTCTATTATCCTATGATTCTGTGAAATGGAAACAACAACCACACTGTCGTTATTGTTGTAGGTCGACGGCTGGGGAAGAAAACACAAAAGGCAAGTAAATTCACAATGAACCTCATCTTCGTATCCTCTCGGCAACAGAAGGGGAGTGCATTGAAAAATTACATTCCATAAAAAAGGAAAAAACACCCTGGATTTGGTTCAAGGTTATTTCACCAGCTCCTTCCTCACCTGCATAAATGTTCCCCCCTCATTTGACAGCGCTGGTTATTAATCGGTGCAAACAATGCTAATTGGAGCATGCTGACGAATGCATGGCTGTTTCCCCACCCCAAATTATTTATTTTTTTAACTGCCGGGTTTGTAATATTACCCAATTAGACCAAGTCCCATGATTCAAGTGACATCAAACCCCCCAACTTGCAAATCTGCAGATGTTACAACTTGGCTGTAAATCTCACGGTGGCTCTCCAAAGCTAAATATATTCAGGAAGGAGAAGGAGAAATAAAAATTATTCATCTTCTGCAGAGTCTGGGGAAGAGGGGAATCGCCCTTTGGGGGCTATAACTTCAAGAATCCCCCAATAGTCAGAGGCAAGAACTGACAGAAATGGACATTTGTTCCACCTGAAAGCACTTCTGAGTTCCAGAAATGGCCGGAGAAAGCCAAACTGACCGGTTGCAATCCCTTGGTAACGGGTTGCTGTAAGTTTTTTGGGCTGTATGTATGGCCATGTTCCAGAAGCACTCTCTCCTGACATTTCACCTCAGGCATCCTCAGAGGTTGTGAAGTCTGTTGGAAACGAGGAAAAATGGGTTTTCATTTTCAAACACAACTCAAGGAACATGAAAGGCACTGCAGACTACTTCAGCCAGAGAAGTCAGCCATAGCAGAGCACCTGATGAACCAACCTGGACACAGCATATTATTTGAGAACACAGAAATGCTGGACCACTCTCACAACCACCACGTCAGACTACACAGAGTAGGTGCCTTGTGTCCAAATTTGGCAGCAATTCGTCCACTAGTTTTTGAGTTATGTTAATCCCACAAACGAACATTACATTTTTATTTATATACACTAGCCGTCTCCTGCCACGCGTTGCTGTGGCCCAGTCTGTGTATATGTGTTTTGTGTGTGTATATGTGTGTATGTGTGTATATATCTGTGTATATATGTGTGTTTGCATATATATGTGTGTGTGTGTGTGGGTGGGTGTATATATGTGTGTATTTGTGTGTTTATATGTGTACATGCATATTGTGTATATGTGTGTATATATTTGTGAATATATGTGTGTGTGAATATATTTGTGTATTGGTGTGTTTATATGTGTACATGCATATTGTGTATATTGTGTATATGTATGTATGTATGTGGATATGTATATGTGTGTGCATGTCTATATTTGTGTATATATGTGTGTTTGTGTGTATATACATATTTGTGTGTACATATGTATGTATGTGGATATGTATATGTGTGTGCATGTCTATATTTGTGTATATATGTGTGTTTGCGTATATATGTGTGTGTGTGTGTATATATACATATTTGTGTGTACATATGTATGTATGTGGATATGTATATGTGTGTGCATGTCTATATTTGTGTATATATGTGTGTTTGCATATATATGTGTGTGTATATATTTGTGTATTTGTGTGTTTATATGTCAACATGCATATGGTGCATATGTGTGTGCTTGTCTATATGCATATTTGTATGTATATATGTATGTGTGTATATGTGTGTATTTGTGTGTGTTTGTGCATATATATATGTGTGTTTATGTGTATGAATGTGTGCCTGTGCATATGTATATGAGTGTATGTGTGTATGTATATATGGTGTATTTTTGGGGTTTTAAAGTCTGTTCCGCTGGGGTTTTGTGTTGTGTGTGTGTTTATGGGTGATGGACACTTGTTGGACTATTAGGTGTGTTGTGTCCAAATTTCGTGTCAATTCATCCAGTGGTTTTTGAGTTATGTTAATCCCACAAACGAACATTAGATTTTTATTTATATAGATTTATTTCCGGCATTTCAGACCCATCCTTCCCAACAATATAGCAATAGTTTCAAACAAATATCGTAAATAAATAAATAAATAAAATAATAAAATATCATCTAGTGTATTTACGTCATAATAGAAAATCTGACCACTAAAGTGCATCTACAATTTCTCTACTCCGAATGTGCCTACGCTTTAAACTTGTGGTCCCGTCAAACTCGAAAGAGTCAGTCTCCCAACAGAATGGATCCTGAGGCACAACAGCAGCCCAAAGCCAAAGAACCAAAGCTTGGATGCCGCCGTGCCCAAAAATGGCATTTAGAGGACATGGCACAAAACAGCCGGAACAATACGGGCTTGTCATGGGAAGCGGGGACATGTGACACCCACAATCGGACCCAATCCCACTCTCCCCCCCCCCTCGCCTTTTATAGGTGAAATGATACAAAGCAGACGCTGACGATAAATTTTTCCTTTCAGTTTTAATCAGGCTTCCTGTTGTACAAGCGCAGCAGACAGTGACGCGAGACGCTGCCTCCCAACTTCGCTTCACCTTTGCAGTTCCACCAGGGACGCCGTGTCAAGATTGTTCAGCTTTTTTGATGAGTGCTGCGTGGGTAACTAATGTGTAAATGCAGATACATATAGAAAGCAGTTTTGACAGTGATGTATTGCAACTGGTTCCAGATGTCGGCACGGGATGTTCGGCCAGGCACCTGGGGCCCAGCGGCTGAGGTTCAGCACCGGCACCAAAACACTCCTCAACTCAATCACAGGGTTTTAACTCGGCAATTAGAATCTGATTAACCGACTGTCATTGCCATGAGCTTTGCCTTCTTTGCCTGCCGTGACAATTGCAAAATATATTTGTGTGAGAACTCCATAATTTTACACGGAGGTAGAACTTCTCCGCCAGGATGGACGAGGAAGCAGATTTCAGGATTGTATGAGAAGAGGCTGGCGTAGTTGGACGTACTCAGGCTGAAGGATGGCACGACGGTCATCTTTCAATGCCTCACAGGAAGAAAAGGGCAGTCTTGGGAAGCACCAGGTCTAATGGTTTCAAGCTAAAGGTGGGTGCTAGAAACAATATCATACGAAAGCTGACTGGCACAACCTGGGGATCACAACCAGACACAGTGAAGGCATCTGCCCTTGCGCTTTGCTACTCTGCTGCTGAGTATGCATGCCCAGTGTGGAACACATCTCACCACGCTCAAACAGTGGATGTGGCTCTTAATGAGACATGCCGCATTATCACGGCCTGTCTGCGCCCTACACCACTGGAGAAATTACACTGTCTAGCCGGTATTGCACCACCTGACATCTGCCGGGAAGTAGCAGCCAATAGTGAAAGGACCAAGGCAGTGACATCTCCAGCTCATCCCTTGTTTGGATATCAGCCAGCATGTCAATGACTTAAGTCAAGAAATAGTTTTCTAAGATCCACAGAGATACTTGCTGGAACACCCCAGCAAGCAAGAGTCCAAAAGTGCCAGGCTCAAACCCAGAACCTCAAACCCAGAACCTCAATTTGGCTGATACCAAATGAGAGACTCCCTCCCGGGCACACAGAAGACTGGGCGACTTGGAAGGCGCTGAACAGACTGCGCTCTGGCACCACAAGATGCAGAGCCAACCTTAGGAAATGGGGCCACAAAATGGAATCCACAACATGCGAGTGTGGAGAAGAGCAAACCACTGACCACCTGCTGCAATGCAACCTGAGCCCTGCCACATACACAATGGAGGACCTTCTTGCAGCAACACCAGAGGCACTCCAAGTGGCCAGATACTGGTCAAAGGACATTTAATCAACTACCAAGCTTGCAAACTTTGCGTTTTGTCTGTTTATTTGTTTGATTGTTTAAATAAATAAATAAATAAATAAATAAAGGAACCTTAAGCAAATGAAGGGGTAAAAATTCAAGAGTTAATGATGACAGCAAGTCCAAAGGCAATATTTATTTATTTATTTACAATATTTAAAGCCCATCTTTCTCAGCCATACGGCGACTCAAGGCAGGTTACAGATTGGCACAATTCGACGCCAGGCATTCATAAAAGTGCCATTAAAAACAATCAATGTTACAACATAAAACATAAATAAAAATTGTTAAAGCATATAATCATCAGTGACATTTGTTAAAAACATTATCCAGTAACAGCCTCTGCCCATTCCATGTTCATCATTCAGAGTTCCCTGTTATCTGTCCCGCTGCATTCTCAAAAGCTTGTTCAGAGAGCCAGGTCTTTACTTTTGTTTTGTTTTTTTGGAAAGTCAGGAGGGAGGAGGCCAATCAAATATCCCTGGCGAGGGAGTTCCACCACTGAGAAGGCCCTGTCCTTCATCTCTGCCAATCGCACTTGCGAGGCAGGTGGGATCGAGAGCAGAGCCTCCCCAGATGATCTTAAGCTCCTGGATGGTTCATAGAAGGAGATACGTTTGGACAGGTAAGCTGGGCCAGAATCGTTTAGGGGTTTATAGGCTAAAACCAGCACTTTGAATTGTGCTCAATAGCAAATTGGCAGCCTGTGGAGCTGACGGAGCAGAGGAGTAGTGCGCATTACCTGTTAGTAACCTGGCTGCCGCCATTTGGACCATTTGAAGCTTCCGAACAGTCTTCAAAGGCAACCCCACATAGAGTGCATTGCAGTAATCTATTCGGGATGTAACAAGAGCGTGGACCACCGTGGCCAAGTCAGACTTCCCAAGGTACGGACACAGCTGGCGCACAAGTTTTAACTATGCAAATGCTTCCCTGGTCACTGCTGAAACTTGGGGTTCCAAACTCAGCGATGAGTCCAGAATCACACCCAAGCTGTGAACCTGCGTCTTCAGG
This sequence comes from Anolis sagrei, assembly GCF_037176765.1. Taxonomy (NCBI): domain Eukaryota; kingdom Metazoa; phylum Chordata; class Lepidosauria; order Squamata; family Anolidae; genus Anolis; species Anolis sagrei. Next base: position 6,782,038 of record NC_090031.1, on the reverse strand, counting down.
GGGAGTGTAACCCCGTCCAACACAGGCTGTAACCCATAGGTAACCATCAAAAAACAATGGTTAATACATGAACATGAATCCAGGAAACAAGGAGCAAAACATAAGCATGAATCCAAAGGTAAATCCATAAAACAAGGAGCAAAACTTGAGCATTAATCTGGGGTCTTGAACTCAGGCATGAACTAGGAGCCAGACAGGAGTTCCCCACTGCAGTAGCGATATTAGTTGATCTAAAATCCTAACAGCTCTCTCACTAATTTAAGGACTGCAAAACATGAACACATTCCTTTGTCCTTGAGGGGCTTGCGGATTTTCCTGCACCTGAATCTCTGCCCCATCAAAAGCAGCCTGGTACTGTATCTCTGTCTAAGCCAGCTGCTCCCTCGGAGGAGCTAATGTTGTCCTCCTCTCCCTGCCTGTTGGATTCCAAAGCAGTCCCACTTTCACAGCCACAGCATCTTGCTCCAAAACCCCTCCCTTCCCTCATCTACAGAACCATTTTGCTCTAAAAACCCCTCTGTTTGCTCACTTACAGAACCATCACGCCCTGAACCCACAAAGAGTTAGGGTTAGGGTTGCTACAACATGCCTAGAGAGATAGTGGGATCTCCTTCTCTAATATCTACAGAAAGATATTGGATAGCTACTTTCTGGAGATGACCTAGCTCAGTGGTTCCCAATCTCTGGCTCTAGATGATTAGATATGGATTTCTGTGGATGGCGACTATTGGATGACATACGTTCTGTCTCAGAAACTAGAGCTGATGTGGTCTATCCAATGCAATTTTCTGAATCAGCACCCCAAATAACCAAACCAAATCTGACGTTGACCAAAAACTGATTGGTAACCCTTTTGGTACTAATGTTGGGGTGCCTGATCAATAAAAGGTTGGGAACCACTGCTATCGATACTGTTGGGTCCAAGGTCACTTGAGTGAAGACTAGACTCTGGATCTCATAGCACAGTGGTTCTCAACCTTCCTGATGCTGTGACCCCTTAATACAGTTCCTCATGTTGTGGTGACCCCTAAGCTTAACATTACTTTCGTGATCATGGTGTCTCCCCTGTCAGGTAAGTATAGCTTAACATTGGTTTCGTTGCTACTACAAAACTGTAATTTGGCTCCTGTCATGAATCGTAACATAAATATCTGATATGCAGGATGCATTTTTTGTGCTGTTATTTGTTTTATCTGATGCTTTAATTGCTTAAAGTGTTTTAAATGTGTGTTTTAATTGTAATCTTGGGCGTGCCCCTTGTAAGCCACCCCGAGTAGGGGAGATGGTTGGCGGGGTATAAAAATAAAGTTGTTGTTGTTATTATCATCATCATCATCATCATCATCATCATCATCATCATTCACTGGACCAAATTGTCATTTGGGAGTTGTAGTTGCTGGGATTTATAGTTCACCTACAATTAAAGAGCATTCTGAACTCCACCAACGATGGAGTTGAACCAAACTTGGCACACAGAACTCCCAAGACGAATAGAAAATACTGGAAGGGATTGGTGAGCATTGTCCTTGAGTTTGGGAATTGTAGTTTACCTAGACCCAGAGAGCACTGTGGACTCAAACAATAATGGAACTGGACCAAACTTGGCACAAATATCCAAATTTGGGGGAAATAGACCTTGATCTTTGGGAATTGTAGTTGCTGGGATTTATAGTTCACCTACAATCAAAGAGCATTTGAACCCCACCAATGACTGGATTGGGCCAAACTTCCCGCACAGAACCCCCTTGACCAACAGAAAATACTGTTTTCTGGTGGTCTTTAGTGATCCCTCTGAAACTCCCTTGCGACCCACCCAGGGGCCCCGACCTCCAGGTAGAGAAACACTGTCATAGCATCTGTGTGATATCTACCTTTTTAATTGCAACGAAGCCCATTAATCTCTCCCTCTTGTAAAATGCCCCAACGCCACTCAAATGCGTAGACACCCATCTTTCAAAGGGCCGAAACCATTGCCTCTTGGCTGAGGAATCAGATGCTGAAACATGTTTCCCAGCTGCAAAAAAAACATCACTGGGGGGAGGGCGAGAAAAGCCTAGTATTAAAAGAATAAGAGCCTAATTAGCTGGATAGCAGTCACACTCACAGCACCATTAATGCTAATGAGCTGTGGGGGAAGACAGGTCCAAAGAAAGCCCTGAACAGGAGAAGACAGCGTTTAACCCAGAAACCTAATATAGCTGCGCTTCTCACAAGGAGGGGAGGGAACAATGTTTGCAGCTCAGTGTTTGGTCCGCGGGGATTTCTTTTCCCCCCTCCGACAACCTGTCTGTCTCCCTCCTGCACTCCTGATACCAGGCTCCCAACTCCAATCAAAACGCCTCTCTGGGGACCTGGCTGCAAGACGGCTCGGCTTCCTACGGGTTTGGCGATCAGGCCTTATCTCCTCGCTGGAGATAGCGGCAGCAAGCAAGGCAGCTGCTTAGCTTGGAACAAAGTGGGGGACCTCGGTGACTGGGTTTCCTTTATCGCCTCCAAAGGGGCCAAGAGACTTTTAGTTTGTGAAAAAGCATGCAAAGAAGGATGCTGGTGATGCAGAACCACTTTCTACCAATGGATCTGAAGTCTTCCTTCTCTTGCCAGGACTTCTGAATTGACAGCGAGTGATAGAACTCTGTTTCATACAGCACCTTCCATATTAGTAGTAGCAGTAGTAGTAGTACACTACAAGCCCCTTATTCGTAGTACACTACAAGCCCCTTATTCGTGGGTTTGTTCTTTATGGTTTCACTTACTCGTACTCAGAGGTGGCCCTAGGTAATTTTCAATGGTAAGCAAACAGTATTTTGACGTCGTCCCGTCTCCCCCCCCCCCCCCCCATCCAATCACTGATATATATTTTCTGTTTGTTGTAGGAGTTCTGTGTGCCATATTTGGTTCAATTCCATCATTGGTGGAGTTCAGAATGCTCTTTGATTTAGGTTAACTATACATCCCAGTAAATACAACTCCCATATGTCAAGGTCCATTTCCCCCAAGAGCGCCTCAAGAGCGCCCCTGTGCAAAATCAACTATACTGCAAAGGCTTACTTTGCGTAATGGGTTGAGCCGCCCCTGCCCGTACTCCATAAGTATCCCCCTTCTTACAGGTATTTTTCGGTCTCTATAAGTCTTCCTATCAGCATTGTTTCCAAAATATCCTGCAAATCTCTTGGGAAGAGAGGCAGACAAACATCAACGTTCTGGAAGAAGCAAACACCACCAGCATTGAAGTGATGATCCTTCATCATCAACTCCACTGGACTGAAGGCCACATTGTCCAAATGCCCAAAGATCGCCATCTCCCAAAGCAGTTACTCTACTTCCAACTGAAGAATGGAAAATTGAATGTGGACAGTGTTGTAGTTCAGCCTTTGATTGTGTCTGCACCTGATCTCTTTGGAGATTCTGGGCCTGTTATGATGACACTGGGGATTCTGGGTCTGCAAATATGCAGGAGAGCCAGCAAGAGATTTTGAGCCCTGAAAATGAGTGGTCTGTGTCTGAAGGCCACCTTCTTGGTGGAGTTCAGCCTTTGATCATGACTGCACCTGGTCTATCTGGAGATTCTGGGCCTGTTATGACACTGGGGATTCTGGGTCTTCAAGTATGCAAGAGAGCCAGCAAGAGATTTTGAGCCCTGAAAATGAGTGGTCTGTGTCTGAAGGCCACATTCTTGGTGGAGTTCAGCCTTTGATCATGACTGCACCTGGTCTCTCTGGGGATTCTGGCCTATTAGTCTTTCTGATGACACTGGGGATTCTGGGTCTGCAAGTATGCAAGAGAGCCAGCTAGAGATTTTGAGCCCTGAAAATGAGTGGTCTGTGTCTGAAGGCCACATTCCTGAAAGGCGGTTCACTTGGGAAGCAAGGTCAGAAACAGTTCGGAGTTCAGAGGAGGAAACAGAAAGTCTAGGTGGAGCAGTTAGATAGGAGATTTACATTCTGACAACATAGAGCTTCTCGAGAAAGTTTACTAAGGTTGAAACGTCTATTAGCCTAGAAGTCCTTATCAGTTTTCCAGTTGAGAAGGCATGATTTTCTCTGTATATTAGCTAGCCCAGCAGATGAGTCTTTTAGTCCAGGCAACGTTGGTGTTTGAGTATAGAACTACTATCAAGTCAAGGGATTTCTAGTTTCATGTTCTATATTTTATTTTGTTCATGTCTCATGATTCCAAGTTTTGAGGACTGTTCCTGAATCTCATGTTTTGGATTCTGCTTTCGTATGACAGCCTCAGTTTCATCATCTTAGCATCTCAGGACATTTCAGATTTGATTTGGTCTAAGAACCTTTTATTGTCTTTTGGGTGGTCCGTGGTATTTGCAGGACTTTCCTCCTGCATTTCTAACAGAGGAATTCTACTTGCAAGTCCCCCAACTATGGCTGTTTAATTTCCACTCCTCCTCCACTCCAGAGGGGTAATAAAAAGGAATACGGGATGCACATTTATTGGCGAAGTCAGGAAGAGAGGAGTCCTCAAATGTGGAACTGCTTCATAGGTGTGCCAAGCGAGGCAGAAACATCCAGATAATTCAAGAAACAATTAGATACCATTATGTGGGGAAACACGAGTACTTAAAAGGAAATGCACCCTGATGCGTCAACCGACTTTCACTCAACGGAAAACTGCATTTCTTACAGCCTTCCACACATTTGCCAAGCACTTGTTCTAGGGCTGGGCAGTGAGATGTGAAGAACTTTCATGGGTTACTAATACCCTCAGAGAGAAAACAGCCACACTGACAGCAGAAACCCAGGAAGGGGAATGGCTCAAACTTTCCTATTTTAACCTCAGCTGGTGAGTGAACAACACCCCATTGTTTGCCTCTGGAATCCAAGTGCCTTTTCCTGCAGAACTACGACCAATGCTAAGGATGAAATTGTCAGCCACATGGATCCAAAAATGAGTTCTTTTTACCAGCCAACTGATGCCATTCAAACCCAGCCAGAGGAAGAAACCCAAAGTCTCAATTCCATAGAATAAGCTTTCAAAGGCTGCTCTTCTCTCCCCCAAAGGCTTGACTTACGGAAAAGGCAACATGGAGAGAGGGCCTTTCACCAGTTACTGATGGAGTTGTGGTTGGCTGCTCTTCTCTCCCTCAAAAGCCAAAGCTATGGCAACAGATCATGGACTGAAGGCCTCTTACTCAGCCATTGGGCTAGACTTGTGTCTGGCTGCTCTTCTCTCCCTCAAAAACCAGAGCTATGACAACTGAACATGGAGGGAGAGCCTCTCCTTCAGCCAATGGAGTCAAGGTACAATAGACATACTTGGCTGCTCTTTTCTCCCTCAAAAGCTAGACTGATGGCAGTTGGATATGGAAGAAGGACCTCTTACCCAGCCACTGGGTTCAAGACACGATGAAGTTGTGCCTGGCAGCTCTTCTCTCCCTCATAAGCCAAAGCTATGGCAGTTGAACATGGAGGGAGGACCTCTTACTCAACCATTGGGGTCAAAGCACAATAGACTTGTTCTTGGCTGTTCTCTCCCTCAAAAACTAAACCTATTACAATTGAAGATCCTCTTACCCAGCCACTAGGGCCAAGGCATGATGAAGTTGTGCTTGGCTGCTCTTCTCTCCCTCAAAAGCCAAAGCTATGGCAACAGAACATGGAGCAAAGGCCTCTTACTCAGCCATTGGGCCAAAGCACTATAGATTCATGCCTGGCTGCCCTTCTTTCCCTCAGAATCCAGAGCTATGGCAATTGAACTTGGAAGGAGGACCTCTGACTCAGCCATTGGGGTCAAGGCAAAATAGACTTGTCTTTGGCTGTTCTTCTCTCTCAGAAACTAGACCTATTGCAGTTGAAGGTTCTCTTACCCAGCCACTGGGGCCAAGGCATGATGGAGTTGTGCTTGGCTGCTCTTCTCTCCCTCAAAAGCCAAAGCTATGGCAACAGAACATGGAGTGAAGGCCTCTTACTCAGCCATTGGGCCCAAATGCAACTGACTTGTGCCTGGCTGCTCTTCTCTCCCTCAAAAGCCAAAGATATGGCAACAGAACATGGAGTGAAGTCCTCTTACTCAGCCATTGGGCCAAAGTGCAACGGACTTGTGCCTGGCTGCTCTTCTCTCCCTTAAAAACCAGTTGGAAATGGAAGGAAGGCCTCTCACATTCTGTTGGGGCCAAGATGCACAAATATATGCCAGTTTGCTCTTCTCTCCCACAGAGGCAACAACTGGAGTAGTAATTTGAGTTTTGGACTATCAACATCCAGGGTTCAATTTTTGCTCAGCCATGGAAACCCACTGGGTGAACTTGGGCATGCCCCACTGTCTCAGCTCCAGAGGAAAGACACTGCAAAGCTCTTCTGAACAAAGCTTGTCGAGGAACCCCTGTGACAGGGTTGCCATAAGTCGAGGTTGGTTTGAAGGCACAGAAGAGCAACAATCTGCCTTCTATATCCAGTTCCACTTTCTTCTGCCAACTCCTCCCTAACACAAACAATGCTTCCTTAGTTCTCTTGAAAGATACGTCGCCTGCAACTCAAAGAAAGAGAGAAAGAGAGAGGCTTCCCGACCCATCTAGTTGATCTAATAAAGAGATTTCCTCTGAACCATTTTGGATCCCATGGCATGAAACACTGCAATTGCTCTGGTAACGAATCAAAGCCCGGAGGTAAAAGCAAGTCGCAAATGTACGCCGAGGGACAGGCGTGAATGCTACAAAAAAAGGCCCATGCTCGCCGGCTGCAAATGGATGTGTGTGAGGAATAATCACACGTTCTTCTCTCCGCGAGCAAGCACAGACCTTCAAAAGGAAGGAAGGAAAGAAGGAAGGAAGGGGGGCTCCAGTGCAATTTCCAGGACATGTGAGCGCCTCCCATGCGAGGAAGTGAGTGGTTGCTATGGAAATGCTCTTTACTGAAGAGCCACCTAAACAAGTCCATAAAACCCATTTATTGATGGTTGTTGTTGTTATTGCATGCTTTCCTGTCTTTTCCTCGTGAGGAATATATCACAAGGTTTTCTTGGCAAGAGTTGTTCAGAGGGATTTGGTCTTTGCCTCCCCTCTGAGGCTGAGAGAGTGCAACTTGCCCAAGTTCGCCCAGTGGGTTTCCACGGCTGAGTGGGGATTCGAACAATGATTTCAACAATCGCAGTCCACTATGCCACAATGGTTCTCTTGTTTGCATACATATATGGGAGTCCCCAGTGGCGCAGCAGGTTAAACTGCTGAGCTTGCTGATGAAAAGGTCAGCAGTTCGAATCCAGGGAGTGGGAACTTCACCGCAGGCATCACAGTGTTCCTCTCTCTCTCCATTAGTGTGAAATTTGCATGATCCCACCCACTTCTTCTCCCTTTGTAGGTTTTACTGTTTTGCATTGATTATTCTGTTATTGCCTTCGTTTTATTGATGTACTGCGGGCTTGGCCTCATGCAAGCCACACCGAGTCCCTTGGGGAGATGGTAGCGGGGTACAAATAAAGTATTATTATTATTATTATTATTATTATTATTATTATTATTATAGGGAGCACCATGAACATGTCCAAGAGCCCTGCCAATGTCCTCCACCAACACAACACTGCCCACCAACGAATGAAGGCTTTCATACGGGGACAATGTCATCCTAGATTTTATGTCTTTCCTCCACCACCAACATCCCAGCATTTCTGACTCTCTCCATTGGTATGGAATTTGCATGGTCCCAACCAGTTCCTCTCCCTTAACCCTGTCCTATTCTTTTCTATGACAGGAATTGATCAGCAACTGAACATACTAGAGAGGTTTGGGGAGAATTCACTGTGATTTATAGGAGTTCTAGATACTGGGATGTATAGTTCATCTGCAATCTAAAAGCACTCTGAGCTCCACCAAAGAGAGAATTGGACCAAACTTGGTGCACAGAATCCCCATGACCAACAAAAATACTGGAGGTATTTGGAGGGATTTAGAGGAGTTGTAGTTCACCTACATCCAGAGCGAACCCAATAATCTGGACCAAATTTGGTATGCATTCCCAATACGCCCACATTTGAATACTGATGGGTTTGGAGGGGAATTGGTCCTGGCATTTTGGAGTTGCAGGTCCCAGGATGTGTAGTTCACCTGCAATCAATGAGCACTCTGAACTCCAAACTTGGCACACAAAGCCCGCATGGCCAGGAAAAATAGTGGAAATCTTTGGGGAAATTTTATCTTCATTTGGGGGAGTTGCAGTTTACCTACATCAAGAGAGCAGTGTGAACCCAAGCACTGATGGATCCGGATCAAATTTGGCACACATATCTGATATGCCGAAATTTGATTACTGGAGGGGTTTAGGGGGGACTGACCTTCCTTTCTGGGAGTTGTAGTTCACCCACAACCAGAGTAACTGAGACCTCCACCGATGATTGACCTGGATTAAACTTGGCACCCAGAACCCCCACAACTAACTCAACCTAATGGAGAGGTTTGAGGTCCCACTCACCATCGTGGGAGTTGTAGTTTACCCTGTAGCCAGAGAGCAAACTGAATCCCACCAATGATGCATCTACAGAAAACTTGCCCAAAATAACAAAGTACTGATGGAGTTTTTCGGAGTGAACCTGGCAAGATGGGAGTTGCAGTTCACCCACAACTTTATGCATTTTGTACAATTAAAAATTGACTTTTTGGGCACCCAAGCTAGTTACCTTATAAATGTATGCTTATACTTGTTAGTTTTTCCATTAGTGTAATATTCCAGACGTGTGCATGTGCCATTGATCTAAAGACATGTTCATATCAAGAGACACTGCCAGATATAGAAATATTGCACTTCCAAGTCACACCAGAGAAGCCCAAGGTAAACGGAAACTAAGTTTGCTCTCTCAAATACTCATCTATCTGTTGCCCAACTGCAAATATTAAAAAGTCTTATTTTACTTTTTCAGAAAAGGGGACATTAACGCAATTCTTCACGGCGCTGTTTAAAAATAACTCCGGTATTAATGCAGGACCCTTTATTTAATCACTGGCTAATTTACTCCTGACAGAAAGTAAATTCCACTATTTTCTGTGAGCCTTTATGAAATTGCCATCATTTTTAATTAATTCTTAATTAAAATATATTACACCACAGCTTCTACCCATCTCTCTTGATATTCTAACATAATCAATTCAAGACCATTTACATATCATTAATTAAAAGCCTTCCCCTCTCATCCTTAAAATCATAATGAGCCTCTATTTCTCATTAGGAGCCTTTAAGGGATAAAACAACAATACAGACAAGTATGAATGGAAATTTCAAAAAAATAGGAGAAGAGAGCCACACGCAACCCCTGATCTCCCAACAAGGCTCTTGAAGTGGACACTGACAGCCCCACTGGTGGAAGTTTACAAGTTTCACTACATCTGTTCACAATTTCAGACACACCATGAAAAGAACGTGGTTTTGTTTTGTAGTTCTTAGTGTGACCATCTTCAGATGAGATGGGTAGTCAAACATCACAAAGAGCATTGGCTGGCCTGACGTAGTGCTATTTGACATTGAGTCGACCTCAAAGAGACCTTCAAAAGCCTCCATCATCAACTACTCTGCTAAACATGGTTTATTTCCTTGCATTACACAAGTGGCTCCCAATCTTTTTTTTTTACCAGAGACCACTTTGACCAGGGACCACTTTGACCAGGGACCACTTGACCAGCGACCACTTTGACCAGGGACCACTTTAACCAGGGACCACTTTGACCAGCGACCACTTGACCAGGGACCACTTTGACCAGCGACCACTTGACCAGGGACCACTTTGACCAGGGACCACTTGACCTGCAACCACTTTAACCAGGACCATTTGACCAGCGACCACTTGACCAGCAACCACTTTGACCAGGGAGCACTTTACCTGCAACCACTTTGACCAGGAACCACTTTGACCAGGGACCACATTGACCAGAGACCACTTGACCAGCGACCACTTGACCAGGGAGCACTTTGACCAGGGAGCACTTTACCTGCAACCACTTTGACCAGGGACCACTTTGACCAGGGACCACATTGACGAGAGACCACTTGACCAGCGACCACTTGACCAGGGAGCACTTTGACCAGGGAGCACTTTACCTGCAACCACTTTGACCAGGGACCACTTTGACCAGGGACCACTTTGACCAGCGACCACTTGACCAGGGAGCACTTTGACCAGGGAGCACTTTAACCAGGGACCACTTTGACCAGGGAGCACTTTACCTGCAACCACTTTGACCAGGGACCACTTTGACCAGGGACCACATTGACCAGAGACCACTTGACCAGCGACCACTTGACCATGGAGCACTTTGACCAGGGAGCACTTTGACCAGGGACCACTTTGACCAGAGACCACTTGACCAGCGACCACTTGACCAGGGAGCACTTTGACCAGGGAGCACTTTACCTGCAACCACTTTGACCAGGGACCACTTTGACCAGGGACCACTTTGACCAGGGACCACATTGACCAGAGACCACTTGACCAGCGACCACTTGACCATGGAGCACTTTGACCAGGGACCACTTTGACCAGGGACCACATTGACGAGAGACCACTTGACCAGCGACCACTCGACCAGGGAGCACTTTGACCAGGGAGCACTTTACCTGCAACCACTTTGACCAGGGACCACTTTGACCAGGGACCACTTTGACCAGCGACCACTTGACCAGGGAGCACTTTGACCAGGGAGCACTTTAACCAGGGACCACTTTGACCAGGGAGCACTTTACCTGCAACCACTTTGACCAGGGACCACTTTGACCAGGGACCACATTGACCAGAGACCACTTGACCAGCGACCACTTGACCATGGAGCACTTTGACCAGGGAGCACTTTGACCAGGGACCACTTTGACCAGAGACCACTTGAACAGGGACCACTTGATCATGGACCACTTCACCAGGGACCACTTGAACAAGTATCACTTTGACTGGGGGCCACTTCACCAGGGACCACTTCACTGCGGGCCACTAGAACAGGGACCACTTTTACAAGGAACACTTTGACCCGGGACCATTGGATAGATCACAGCAGCTCTAGTTTCTGATACAGAACATAGGTCATCCAGTAGTCACCATCTGCTTGCCCACAGGAAACCATATTTAATAATCTAGAGCTGATGTGGAAGTAGTACTCTTTTGTGGGGAGTCAGCCTTTCCTCACCAAACATTCTCATTGCCTTGGCACTATAAGAAGATTCCACGAGACCAGTTGCTCTCATTGCTGTGTGGTTTTATGGCAATGATGTAGTAATGGTGACAACACAGACCATGTTTTAGTTCTTGCACCACTGGTGGTCCACGGACCACAGGTTGGGAATCACTATTCTAGATCCACTGTTTCTTATTAATGTTTGTTATTTTACTTTTTCTGGTTTTCATTTATATTAAACCAATGGTATCGTTGGCTGGCATCTAAGCATCTCCAGTAAAATATGCATAAGTCTGGTATCAAAGCATTTTCAATAAAGTACAGGAGGAAAACTCTGTCCTACTACAGTTCTAGCGAATTCAAGGATTTCTATCTACTAGGGATGTGCAATTCATTAAACATATGGTTCAAAAGTCATTACAAAACTGTGGGAGCACTAGTGCTTGTTTTCTAAAGTGTTTCTAAAGTATACTTTGTGAAAATTTCATTATTATAACAAAAGCAACGAAATTTGGCTTTGGGTTGTTGTAGTTTTTTTCGGGCTATATGGCCATGGTCTAGAGGCATTCTCTCCTGACGTTTCGCCTGCATCTATGACAAGCATCCTCAGAGGTAGTGAGGTCTGCTGGAACTAGGAAAAGGGGTTTATATATCTGTGGAATGACCAGGGTGGGACAAAGGATTCTTGTCTGCTGGAGCTAGGTGTGAATGTTTCAACTGACCACCTTGATTAGCATATAATGGCCTGACAGTGCTTAGAGCAAACTTTTGTTAAGAGGTGATTAGATGTCCTTGTTTGTTTCCTCTCTGTTGTTGTGGCTTTGCTTCCTTGCCCGACATTGAATATGAAACTGTATTTGGGAGTCTTCCAAGATTTACAAAACTAGTTTGAAAAAGTATAGGGTACGTTTGATCCTAAAATATTTGGTGTGGACCATGCAAATGCTTCGAATATGGCTTCCGAGTTTAAAAACTTCCAATTTAATTACGATTTCCGAAACTTCCGATTTTTTTGCACATGCCTATTATCTACCTTTAGCATGGTCTCTCTCTTTTCCTACTGCCTTTCACTTTACCAAACATTGTTGTCTTCACAATAAGTCACTTCATTTCATTTTTTTCCCATACACTGGTCTCCTAGGATCCGAGTCCAACAGTCAAAACATGGTATCACGCTAACCAATATGACAACCCTCTCCCATGGTTTCCTTGGCAAGACTCCTTCAGCGAAGGCGTCTCATTGTTTTCCTCTGAGGCTGAAAGAGTATGACATGCCCAAGGTCACCCAGTGTGTTTCCATGACCAAGTGGGAATTCAAACCCTGGCCTCCAAAATCAGAGCCCAAAGCTCAAACCGTGAGCATTTCCTATTTAGTGGCAATTACCAAGACTTTATAATGTGTGCTCGAGAGGGAACCAAAAGCTAGAATGTCACATTTACATGCATTGTTGTTTTTTAGCACCTGCCAGCCTCAGATGAAATATACCGCATTCATTCTTGTAAGGAAGGGCTGAAACAGACAAGATAGTTCCAACAATTAAATTGAGGAGTCAAGGTATGTTTTATGCATTCGTAAATGAGCTGTGATATACGACACCACTGTAAAGAATTACCATTTATTGGCAACGGAAAGTAAAAATTAACCATCTATTCAGTTCCCACCCCTTTCCCCCTCGATCAAAAAAAGTTTAAGACTCTGAATTCACGGCAAGATTCATCGTAATCCGCTCTTTTGAAAACTTGGTCTCCTCGATAGTTTGGCGACGGGCGATGAAATTAACACAACGGTGGCTATTACAACTTTTATATCTGTCATAAAATAAAATAGCATTATGTGTGTGTCTCAAACTGTCAGAGGATATGCTCCACTTCTCAAGCAGGACTTTAAAATAAAATAAAATGCAAGTCTCTAGAATTTCAGGTATGTATTCCTGCCGCTTCTGTATTTAAAAGACTGAAATCACCTGATTATCAATTTCTGAAGAAACAAGGAGCTGAAAACTGGGTGGCAAAACCAAGCAACAGCAACATCATGCCGTTGACAAAAGAAGGGGTGGAAGGGAGGGGAAAGAGAACCCGATCTGCGCGCCTTGCAAATTTTATGCAGATATATTGTCACGAACATTAACATTATATCTCCGTGCCGCGTATCAGGCAAATCAGATTTATATCACTGTCGTCTGCCGATCGCAGGTGCTCTCCCAGTTTCTTGTCAAGACAGCCTGTCTGAGCCTTCACACGTCAGATAGAATCAGAGCACTTGGTGTTTTGGTCTGTTGACAGCAATTTATTTTGATGCGTTGTCACAATATGGAATTCTTCTACGCTCGGCACCAGGGTGCCAGAAAAAGTCCTGCCGTACTTTTCTTTCCCCTGACTGCCAGATGCTACAGGTTTGAGAGGTACAGGGGTAAATTTGGCTGCAGGGGAAGGGAGTCTGCGGCGAAGGCTTCCATTTTGCTTTGTTTTGTTTGAAACGGGGAAACGTTGTGAAGACAGGAAAACCTGTATTCCTAGGACGGTAAGTAGTAGGGAGCCGTGGGATCAAAAAGCTGATGGAGTCCGCACTGATGTTGAAGAAGCACCATATATTGCAAGTGCTCCCCCACACACACACACATACACAAATACGCTGTTCAAACTCTTCATGTTCTTTCAAGAAACTGACATGTAATCCCAGAGTGAGAATGCCAGAGAAAACACAGCCCAAGTCCAGAGGGCGGGGAAATAAATAGAAGGGTGTATTGACAACTTCTTCCGGATTTTGTCCCCTGAGAGTTCGCCTCCTACACACCTACATTTGCAAATGGACAAAAATGGTTGGTTCCGGAGCTGAAGCTGAAAGTATTTCAGATCATAATCCAAACTACAAGCAAACTACTTTCAAATAGCAGCTACTCAGAAAATAGGCTTCCAGTTTATATGATGTCTAAAAAACATTCGACGAGTGGATCTCAACCTTCTAATGGAGCCCCCAGTGGCGCAGTGGGTTAAACCCCTGTGCCGGCAGGACTGAAGACCGACAGGTCGTAGGTTCGAATCTGGGGAGAGGCGGATGAGCTCCCTCTATCAGCTCCAGCTCCTCATGCGGGGACATGAGAGAAGCCTCTCAACAAGGATGATAAAAACATCAAATCATCCGGGCGTCCCCTGGGCAACGTCCTTGCAGACGGCCAATTCTCTCACACCAGGAGTCACTCCTGACACAACAAAAAAAAAACCCTCCTAATGCCACAATCCTTGAATACAGTTCCGCATGTTGTGGTGACTCCCAACCATAAAATTATTTTCGTTTTCATAACCATAATTTTGCTACTGTTATGAATTTTAATGTACATATCTGATGTACAGGATGCATTTTCTCTGTTACTTCTCTTTCTCCCTTGGATTTGGCCATGTAGGGGCCACTCCACCCCTCTCTAAGCCTGGCCCCCATTATGCCTCACCTTCTCCCTTCTCACCTCCTCCTTCTTCCTCTTCCCTCCTGGCTCCAAAGCAAACCTCATCTCCCTTACTTCTGTATCTTCCTCCTAAAATATCAGAGAGGGTGGGGCTTACTGACATCACCTTGCACCAGAGAAGAAGAAGAGGCCTCTTGGAAGCAAAGGAGGTGGGAAAGATTTAGCTGTGGCGGTGTCTCAGTTCCTAAGACCATCAGAAATATGTGTTTTACGCTGGTTTTAGGAGACCCCCGTGAAAGTTTTGTTCAACCCCCAAAGGGGTTGCGACCCACAGGTTGAGAACAGCTGATCTAGGAGATATCAATTCAGAATGTCATTCTCTAGCTCAGCCTTCAAATCTGCTACTTTTATTTATTTATTTTATTTACGATATTTATAGCCCACCTTTTTCACCCATATGGCGACTCAAGGCGGGCTACAGATTGGCACAAATCAATGTCAGGCATTCATAAAAGTGCCATTAAAAACAAACAGCATCCTTTCTGTTGAAATTGTCCACATCCTTGTGGATTTCAATGGCTTCTCTGTGTAGTCTGACATGGTGGTTGTGAGAGTGGTCCAGCATTTCTGTGTTCTCCACAGATATATAAACCCATTTTCCTACTTCCAACAGACCTCACTACCTCTGAGGATGCTTGCCATAGACGCAGGCGAAACGTCAGGAGAAAATGCCTCTAGAACAGTGTTTCTCAACCTGGGGGTCGGGACCCATGTGGGGGTCGCAAGGGGGTGTCAGAGGGGTCACCAAAGACCATCAGAAAACATAGTATTTTCTGTTGGTCATGGGGGTTCTGTGTGGAAAGTTTGGTCCAATTCTATCGTTGGTGGGGTTCAGAATGCTATTTCATTGTGGGTGAACTATAAATCCCATTAACTACAACTCCCAAATGGCAAGGTATATTTTCTCCAAACTCTACCAGTGTTCACATTTGGGAATATTGAGTATTTGTGCCAAGTTTGATCCAGATCCATCATTGCTTGAGTCCACAGTGTTCTCTGGATGTAGGTGAACTACAACTCCAAAAACTCAAGGTCAATGTCCACCAGACCTTCCCAGTATTTTCTCTTGGTCATGGGAATTCTGTGTGCCATGTTTGATTCAATTCTATCATTGATGGAGTTCAGAAGGTTCTTTGATTTAAGGTTAACTATAAATCCCAGGAACTCCAGCATTACCAAACGACAAAATCGATCACCCCCAATTCCACCAGTATTCAAATTTTGGGTGTAGCAGGTATTTGTGTTAAATTTGGTCCATTGAATGAAAATACATCCTGCATATTTACATTATGACTCTTAACAGTAGCAAAATTACAGTTATGAAGTAGCAACGAAAATAAAGTTATGGTTGGGGGTCACCACAACATGAGAACCTGTACGAAGGGGTCGCAGCATTAGGTAGGTTGAGAACCACTGCTCTAGAACATGGCCATATAGCCCGGAAAACCTACAACAACCCAGTGATTGCGGCCATGAAAGCCTTCGACAATACATTTTGGAAGCTGCTATCCATACACTGGAATTTTTCCAAGCTTTGCTCAGTTTGGATGCCATCACTCTTGTTTTTTTATCATGTTCTACTGCTGACACTGGAACCCACCTTGAAAACACTCTTGGTCCAGCACCAAAGCAAATCACTTGACACACAACAGCAAGCTGCAATCTTACAATCAACCCTGAAGGAGCAAGGCTTGAGATGCCGAAGCGTGTTTGTTTCAGAAGCAGAGATTTCATACTCATAGGCATAGAGAGGGAGAAAGAACGTGAAAGGAAGGGGGGAACATTCCTGTAAGTGCTATTTTCTATGCTTCAGTGGAGCCAGGCTGGGGAGAAGGAGAGAAGCCAGCAGCTTCCACCCAGAGCGCGTCAAGCAGCGCAGAGGAGACCCATCAGGCATTTACCCAGTCAATCAACCTCCACTGGGCTCTCACTTGGGAACGCAAGGAAATGGGATTCCAGCCCCCTCCCCCAAACGTCCGCCACAACTTTCTTGCCTGACATAAGATGATAATCCAGTGGGAGAGCGCTGTGTTGTAAACCTGGAAAAAAACAGGCAAAATTCTGCGCAAGTTGTCTCTTTTTGACTTGTTGCATCAGACGGGAGGCCAGGCCAACAGGGGGACACAGAAGGAATGCAAGCAGGTGGATTTTGGAATTTTGTTATGATCAGATTAGAGCGGTATTTCTCAACCTTCCTAATACCGCAACCCCTTAATACTGTTCTGTCACACACTGGGCCTGTAATAATTGTCTTTTGAAATAGGACGTGCACCTTGTGCCTAGTGGGAAGCCAGGGTGCCACGAAAGAGGTCCTCAAGGATTTTCCTGAAGAAATGGTCTTTAGATGGCTTGAAAGGTTAAAAAAAGTCCTTTATTATTGAACAAATTAAACAGGTATTTCTCAAATCTTCAATGAGTCAAACAAATGCTTCAAGGCTTTAAATCAACTGGTGGCTTCCTTAATCTTATCCACAAGGGACAGGCAACTGTCTTCGTTAATTGTTCTTATACTTTGAGAGGAAAACCCTTTTTTAACCTCTCCCAGGTTGTTTATCTAAGTTTTGTTGGTGTGGGATCTACTACCGATTCCAAACTGCATCTTGGTACCGAGTAAACCTACCAGACAAAGGCTTGTAGATTCTCCAGCTGGAGTCCTTTTGGTGTGTAAAGCTGTTTCCCCTCTGGAATTTCTTTAAGACTTTAGGGCTGTTTCCCTCAGATGCTGTAAGGCTGAGCTTTGGGAATTTCCTCCCGGAATGTCTTGAGAAATGAAGCTTTTCTGCAGGTGAAGCTTGTCCAGGTCCTCTAACTTAGCTTTCCTCACTAAGACTAACTAAAAATGGCCCCCTCTTCCCTTCCCATTTCCCTGGGAGAAGGGGCGGATCCAAACTTAACAATGATAGACAGGTGGCTTGCCCTGTGACTGCAAACCAAAGGAAGCCACCTTTTTGCAGAATCCCTGAAACTTTGGAATGCATGCAAACACTTAACAGAAAGAAAATAAAGTTGGAGCTCCTGGTACAGACGTACCAGCACAAATACAGTTCCTCATGTTATGGTGACACCCAACCATAACATCATTTTTGTTGCTCCTTCACAACTGTAATTTTACTACTGTTATGAACCGTAATATAAATATATAATATGCAGGATGTATTTTCATTCACTGGACCAAATTTGGCACAAATACCTGATACGCCGAAATTTGAATACTGGTGCGAATTGGGGGGGGGGGGGGGTTGATTTTGTCATTTAGAATTAAGCCAAACTTGGCATACAGAACTCCCACGATCAACAGAAAATACTGGAAGGGTTCGGTCGGCATTGACCTTGAGTTTGGGAGTTGTAGTTCACCTACATCCAGAGAGAACCATAGACTCAAACAATGATGGATCTGGACCAAACTTGGCACGAATACTCAATGTGCCCAAATTTGAACAATGGTGGAGTTTGGAGGAAACAGACCTTGACATTTGGGAGCTGTGGTTGCTGGGATTTATAGTTCACCTACAATCAAAGAGCATTGTGAACTCCACCAATGATAGAACTGGGCAGAACTTCCCACACAAAACCTGCATGAACAACAGAAAATACTGTGTTTTCAGATGGTCTTTGGAGACCCCTCTGACCCCCAGGCTGAGAAATACTGGTCTAGGGTTTGTACTGAACCAGCACTTGGGTGCTTCCCTCTCTTGCTAGGTTCAATTTCAACCTAAAGAGGTTCTAAGTCAAACAACATGGCCCTTATTCATCCCAACTTATGTGTCTCATCTTGTTATTCCATGTTTGGTCACCAACTGCATCATTAGCAGCTGTTCAAAATTTTCTTGCAAGCCACCTTTCAGTCCCAGCTTTGGAGAAAAGCTCAGAAATACATCAAAAGCTAAACATTCCTATTTTTTTCCAGTGCCAAGGAACATCCTTTACAAATGCCATTTTTCTTCTCAAACCATAGGAAGGTCTTCCCAACGACTCAGCCTAGAGAGCCAACCTGGAGGCATTCTCTCCACAAGGTAGCTTGCTCACGTTTGGAATAAATGCAAAAGTCTTTCTGCTGACGTTCTCGTCCCCCACCCTTTCTAGTTTCCTCCCCCCTCCTCGCTTCTCCTTTTTCCCTGCAGGGTTAATCCAGTTCTCTCATCCATAGCTCCCTCCTCTCTGCACAGTCAGGAATTGCCCAGCCAGAACAGTTTGCAATAAATAGCCTCATGAGCAAGACAATCGACTCTCTTTATCTGAGGCACAAGGCAAAACGCAGTGCATTACGGACTTTAATAATCTCAGGAGCTGTTGCGTGTGCATGGGAAAATGAAAAGGAGGAAAGGGGAGAGACAGAGAGAGACAGAGAAAACAGACTGCTAGAGGTTTAGGAGGCTGATATAAAGCAGGCTTTGCCAAAGAGATGCCTTCCACGTATTGTTGAAGGCTTCTGCAGGAGTCTAACGTATACCACGCAACTGTAGACAAGTCTACATAGGGACCACCAAACACAAATGAAAGGCATTGCAGATTAATCCAACCAGAGAAGTCAGCCATAGCAGAGTACCTGATGAACCAACCTGGACACAAATATTATTTGAGAACACAGAAATGCTGGACCACTCTCACAACAACAACCATGTCAGACTACACAGAGAAGCCATTGAAATACACAAGCACATGGACAATTTCAACAGAAAGGAGGCAACCATGAAAATGAACACAATCTCTATCTGGTCACAACTAAAAAACTGGATGTTCCGGTGTGCTTTTGATTAAGCAGTCCACCAGTAGTTTTCCCTGTTCCTACCTTAAGTTTCAGCACTTTATGCCGGCCCTTTTAGTGCCCACCTCAACACTTTTGATGACACGATTCCCAGCCCTGTCTACTTGATTATTCCACTTTCCTTGCGCTCCCTTCAGGTTGTACTCCACTAATGGAGCCTGAACCACAGCTATGTTCTTTCTCAGCCATATTATTTTGGTGTTGTTTACAATTCTGATTGTTATAAAGCTATTGTCCGCCCAACCCTGCTCTATGCCTGCGAAACGTGGACTGTCTACAGACATCACATGCAACTGGGAAGCCCTGGCCCTTGAGAGCTCCAGCTGGAGGTCAGCTGTAACCAGTAGTGCTGCAGAATTTGAAGAGGAATTAATGGAGGGTTTGTGCCTCTTCAAAAGAGAGAAACATGACAAGAGGAAGGCACATGACAAGAAGAAGGCACTGGGACCGCCTTCCACCTGGAAACCAATGCCCTCACTGCAGGAGAAGATGCAGATCAAGAATAGGGCTCTACAGCCACCTACAGACCCACAAGAATTCTGATCCTGGAAGACTATCCTACTCGGCCAATGAGGGATCGCCTAAGTAAGTAAGTAAGTATATTTTATCTGTTGTTTTTAATTTGATTGTGTTTTATCGGTAATTGCTGGGCTTGTCCCTTCTAAGCCGCCCTGAGTGCGCCCTTGAGGAGATGGTTGGCGGGGTATAAAAATAAAGTTATTATTATTATTATTATTATTATTATTATTATTATTATTATTAACAATGTTCAAAAACAGGGGAACTCCAGAGAAGAAACAACCAGGGACAGCTAATCACCTCCCAACAAAGGATTCCACCGGAGAAGTCACACCTTGAAAACTGCAAGGTCATTAAATGCTAATCAAGGTGGTCAACTGAAACATTCACACCAACCTCCAACAGATAAGAGTTCTTTCTCCCACCCTGGACATTCCATAGATATTTTCCTTGTTTGCAACAGACCTCACAACCTCTGAGGATGCCTGTCATAGATGCAGGCGAAACGTCAGGCGTTGTTAGGCTGGCTGATATCCGAACAGAGGATGGGCCGGAGATGTCACTGCCTTGGTCTTTTCATTATTGGCTGCTCCTTCTTGGCGGACGTCAAGTGGTGCAATACCTGTTAAACAGTATAATTTCTCCAGTGGTGTAGGGCGTAGGCATCCACTGTTTTAGCATGGTGAGATGCTAAAACAGTGGGCATGCTTACTCCGCTGCTGAGTAACAAAGCGCAGGGGTAGATGCCTTCACTGTATTTGGTTGTGATCTCCAGGTTGTGATCCCGTCCAAGCTGTATTGAGCAACAATGGCCCTTCCCTAGCCAGTGACAGCAAAGATCATACAAAGAGCAGAAGTATCAATGTATTGTTGAAGGCTTTCATGGCCGGAATCACTGGGTTGTAGTAGGTTTTTCTGGGCTATATGGCCATGTTCTAGATTCATTTTTTCTTGACGTTTCGCCTGCATCTATGGCAAGCATCCTCATTACCTCTGAGGATGCTTGCCATAGATGCAGGCGAAACGTCAGGTGAAAATGCCTCTAGAACATGGCCACATAGCCCAGAAAAACCTACTACAACCCAGCAGAAGTATCTTCATCAACCCCCAGCCCACAAGGCAAGGCCCTGGAAGAAAGGAATTTACACCTTTGAGACCAGTTTCTGACTCCTCTGCTCCCTCCAGGTTATTATACAGGGAGGAGTTCACCAAAGGAAGCTTGTCAGGCATTACAGAGAGCAAAACGTTCCCCTCTTTGTAATCTCTATTAATATCCAGCCCAGGCTCTGGAACGTGCTCTGAAATTTGTGGGCTGGGCTTTTTCCTCTCCATTAATTTTAATTCTCAGCTTTAAAAAAAAATTTTAGAAGGCCAAGCAATGTTTCCCAAGGTGCTCTGCTTCACACAGGCACTCTTTAAACTCAATGCATCTCTTACATTGTTTATATAAGAGAAGAAAGGAAGGAAGATGGATCGTTTTGGTTCAGTATTTTTGTTTTTCCTTAATGAATGAGAGCCAGCCTCTGCTAAACTGGAGGGGAAACCTGTAAGGACTGAGTTGGGAATGTTGGAGATACTGTGAACAGCTTACACACAAAGGAAAACTCACCCTCCTAGGCTGAGAAGCAAAAGCATTAAGCAAGTATCCTCGAGCAATGTGGTTGGAAAATACAAAAGAGAAGCCGGATCCTACATCTATCTATCTATCTATCTATCTATCTATCTATCTATCTATCTATCTATCTATCTAATGCTCTGTTCGTCTTGAGTGACATCATAACTCAAAATCCACTGAACGAATTGCTGCCAAATTTGGCCCCAATCACCTACTAACCCAAGGAGTGACCCTCACTCAAAAAAAGGGATTTTGTCATCTGGGTGTTGTAGTTGCTGGTATTTATAGTTTACCTACAATCAAAGAGCACCCTGAACTCCACCAAGGATGGAACTGAACCAGACTTGGCACACAGGACTCCCATGACCAACATAAAACACTAGAAGGGTTTGGTGGGCATTGACTTTGAGTTTGGGAGTTGTAGTTCACCTACATCCAGAGAGCAATATGGACTCAAACAATGAAGGATATAGACCAAACCTGGCATGAATACTCCACATGCCCAAATATGAACACAGATGGAGTTTGGGGGAAATAGACCTTGACATTTGGGAGTTGTAGTTGCTGGGATTTATAGTTCGCCTACAATCAAAGGGGATTCTGAACTCCACCAGTGATGGAATTGAACCAAACTTGGCACACAGGACTCCCATGACTAACAGAAAACACTAGAAGGGTTTGGTGGGCATTGACTTTAAGTTTGTGAGTCGTGGTTCACCTACATCCAGAGAGGAATATGGACTCATTCAATGAAGGATATGGACCAAACCTGGCATGAATACTCCATATGCCCAAATATGAACACAGATGAAGTTTGGAGGAAATAGACCTTGACATTTGGGAGTTGTACTTACTAGGATTTATAGTTCACCTACAATCAAAGAGCATGCTGAACCCCATCAACGACAGAATTGGGGAAAATTTCCTACACAGAACCCCCATGACCAACAGAAAATATGGAAGGCCTCCCAGTCCAACTCCCTTCACTAGGGCAAGAAAACGTAATCAAAGCCCTCCTGACAAAGAGCCATCTAGCCATAGATATAGATCATATATATATGATTCACACACAGAGAGATATAGTATCATAGATTTGAAAGGGACCCCTAAAGAAGGATAATGATATGTTGCATGTTCCAGAGGAGGCAAACCAGACAATCTCTACATCAACAATGACAAAGAAAAAACAAGAAATACTGTTTACCCACAAGCAGAACGAAATTAGATATATTAGAAACCAATGCTTTATCATTATTTTATTTTCCAGATTACCAGACTGGGCCACAGCAACGTGTGGCAGGGAACTGCTAGTACTTTAACATAGTGGGAGCATATGCTACAGTTGCACAACAAATCACAAAACAAAAGAAGATTGCTGAGTGACCCATAAACCAGTTTTCAACCAGAGGGGGTTATTGGCATCCTGATAATCACCAAAGAAAAGCAATCACTCACATAAGGTGTTTGCTCTCAACTACTGTTGACATTGAATTTTGGCAACCTTTTGAATGAGGGACCTCTAAGTCTCCAAGACATAAGAAGACCTGCTCAGATTTTGCAGGTTCAGGGCTGTAGCTATGAGTCATTTATGAGTCAGTTGTTTGTAACTCGGGGACTGCTTGTATGCTTTCTTCACTGTCCGATTCTTACAACCATAGATAGAAACGACAAATATGTGGTCATAGTCAATCCCAGGCATGGGCAAACTTGGGCCCTCCAAGTGTTTTGGAAGGGGCCTGAGGCTGTTAGGAATTGTGGGAGTTGAAGTCCAAAACACCTGGTGGGCCCAAGTTTGCCCATGCCTGGTCAATCCTAACTGCATAAGCCAATTGATGTAGGTTCAGGACCCTGGACAGCACTCTGGGTACCATCCACTACCCTTGGCTGCAATTCAGCACCATGGCCAGCGATTCAGCACTTGCCCTCTAAGCAAGGAGCCAAGTTCAAAATCTACCAGGTTACCCACTCCCAATCTGTGAATTAAGCAAGTACAGAGAACTTTGGCTCCAACTCTATACGTCAACTTACCCATTCGATATTGGTTTTTTCAAAAAAACCATTCCGTCTCTGCCGGCTTCTGCAGCTGAAAGCTCATTATTGCCAAGACTGCTGGAAAGACACCTCCCAATTAAAAAGCCCTGAGAATCGCTTCATCTCCACCTCGCCGGGTTGCTATCAGTACAGGTTATAATCCTAGATTTTGAACAGCTTTTCTGACTGCAAGCTGTCTGGGTAATTACTAGGCTGTCTGCGTGTTACTATTGAACTCTGTCCCTTTCCTTCTCACTGGCTGACCAGTGTTTGTTATGAGCCCAGCTACTAATAATATATTAACACACATGCTTAATATACAGTAATATGTTTGCATTTAAACTGTGTTGCACTCTGCACCCTTAAGTGTAGGAATGCATTGAGAAGGGAGCCAACAGTCACACCGGAAATAGGCTATTATACTCAGGGAGGCCACAGGGACCGACAGCGAGAGCTATTTAGTAACTCGCACAAATAAAATTACTTTGATTTTGAGTGGCAAGCGGGTAACATCGGAGGGTCTTTGTCAAACACCCCCAGAGCCAATGACACCAAGCAAGCAAAACTGCACTTCCAAAGCAAGGCAAGACTAATGGAATCATGGCTGAAGGAGGTCTGCTCTTCTCAA
Organism: Anolis sagrei; assembly: GCF_037176765.1. Lineage (NCBI taxonomy): Eukaryota > Metazoa > Chordata > Lepidosauria > Squamata > Anolidae > Anolis > Anolis sagrei. The sequence goes on along the minus strand of NC_090031.1, from coordinate 6,757,921 downwards.
CCTCCTCTGTCAGTGGAGGGTGAAGCCTAAAGCTCCGGGGAACGAGGAGGGAGATGCCGATGAGAGTGAAACAAAATGTTGCGAGCAACACCTCAATGCCCACAGAAACACCAGAAAGCCATAGGAGTCAGGATTAAAACCGGGAATGTGATACCCAGACAGCTTGTTTTCATCCATCGGGACTGTGGCGCAGATGGCTGAGATCACTACTGACCAAAAGGTCATGAGTTCGAAGCCAGCCCAAGTCAGAGTGAGTTTCTGACAAATTTGTGTAGCTTGCTATCGACCTTTGCAGCCCGAAAGACAGTTGCATCTGTCAAGTAGGAAATTTAGGTACCGCTTATGCGAGGAGGCTAATTTACGACGCCATAAAAATCTCCAATAAGCATGCAAAGAATGAGGAAGTACTTCATCAGTATCACAAATGGATGGTGAAGTGACAGCTCCCCTGGTGGCAAGAATACCCTCATGAAAAAGCGGTTATGTTAAATAGCCTCTATGTGTCTGCCTATATATGTTGTGTGTCTATGGCATTGAATGTTTGCCATGTATATGTCCATTGTAATCCACCCTGAGTCCCCTGCAGGGTGAGAAGGGCAGAACACAAATACGGTAAATAAAATAAAATAAATAAATAAATCTACAATGCTTCTTTCAGACAACCAGAAACACAACATTCTCACTTCTTCTTAATACTGTCCAAACCATGCATTACAGGGAAGAGATGAATGTAACGTTAAATCAGAAGTTACCATTGGGCCATTCGGGTTCCTTCAAAGGCCTCTTGGAAGTAGGACAAGAAGCTTCCCCGTGTCCTGAAAGCCATGCTGGATCAAGTCGCAAGGCCTATCTAACTTGTGTTACAACCTATGGTCTGTGGACTACCAGTGGTCCACAAGAACTAAAATATGGTCCACAGCCTGTTACTACACCACGGCAACGAGACCAACTGGTCTCACAAAACCCTCCTAAAGTGCCGAGGCTTATTAAATATGGTTTTCTATGAGCAAGCAGATGGTGACTACTAGATGGCATATGTTCTGTATCAGAAACTAGAGCTGATGTGGTCTATCCAATGCAATTTTCTGAATCAGCACTCCAAACAATCAAACCGAATGTAAAGTTGACCAAAACCCTTTTGGTACTAATGTTGGTGAGTGGTCCCTGGTCAAGTGGTCCCTAATTTAAAAATAAAGGTTAGGAACCACTGTATTACAGGGAAGAGATGAAAGTAAAGTTAAATCGGAAGTTACAATTAGGCCATTTAGGTGTCTCTTGGAAGTAGGTTAAGAAGCTTCTCTGTGTCCTGAAAGCCATACTGGATCAGGTCACAAGGTCTATCTAATTCACTTTTCACAATCAAGGCAGAAAGACAATAGTCTCCCCTCATTCTTGCTCCCCTATTATTCACTGAAGTAATAGTCTCTGCACCCAGGATGGCTAATCTATATAAATAAATATGTAATGTTCGTTTGTTGGATTAACATAACTCAAAGGCCACTGGATGGAATGACTCCAAATTTGGCCACAAGATACCTACCAACCCAATGAGTGATCATCACTCAAAAAAAGAAACATACCAAAAAACGAAGTGGTAAGGACTTAAAAACACAAAAAGCAAAAAGATGTTACAGCACATGCACAAAAATGACTGCCCTGGAAGGAAGGAAGGAAGGAAGGAAGGAAGGAAGGAAGGAAGGAAGAAGGGAAAGAAGGGACAGAAAAGGGGGGGAAGAAGGAAAGAGGTAGAGAAGGAAAAAACTAGACTAAGGCCACAGCAAAGCATGGCCAAAAACAGCTAGTAACCAATATAGCCAAAGTGATGTAGAGCTTGAAATGATGGAAAGGACTCAACATATCTTGGTTCCTCTGCCCCCTGGACCATGAAGCTCACTGGGCAGTTCAGTCTACCTCTCTGTATCTCTCTCAAGTGGAAAGAAAAGGTATGCAAGAAAGACATACCACAAAACTTCAGCATAGATACCAAGAACTGGAAAGCCCTGGCCCTTGAACGCTCTAATTGGAGGTCAGCTGTGACCAGCAGTGCTGTGGAATCTGGAATGTTGGAGGACAGAGATTTAAAGATGGGCTCAAAGCCAACCTTAAAAACTCTGGCATAGACACTGAGAACTGGGAAGCCCTGGCCCTTGAGTGCTCTAATTGGAGGTCAGCTGTGACCAGCAGTGCTGTGGAATCCGAAATGTTTGAGGACAGGAAAAGAGATTTAAAGATGGGCTCAAAGCCAACCTTAAAGACTCTGGCATAGACACTGAGAACTGGGAAGCCCTGGCCCTTGAGCGATCCAGTTGGAGGTCAGCTGTGACCAGCAGTGCTGTGGAATTCAAAGAGGTGTGAATAGAAGATGAAAGGGAGAAACGTGCCAAGAGGAAGGTGCATCAAGCCAATCCTGACAGGGACCACCTTCCACCTGGGAACTGATGTCCTCACTGTGGAAGAACATGCAGGTCACTAATAGGGCTCTACAGTCGCCAAGACACTACACTTGGAGGGCCATCATACTTAGACAATGAGGGATCACCTAAGTAAAGTAGGAAAGACCATTCGAAGAAAGACTATAGAAAAACAGACAATATATTAGCCATCTCTTCCTCCATAAGTCTGTCTATCATCTCAGCTGGGGTCACCAACCACATCTTGGATCAGAAACTCTCCATCAGGCAACTATACAGAACGTTGGGTCAAGAAGTACCATCTCTACCTGGACTTGGCTTTTATAGAAAGGAGAAGACCCCAAACTCTATTTTCAAGACGCCATGTGAGGGAGAATCCATCACCAATGTTTACTGGCAGCCCAAGAAATCCTGGAAAGCCACAAGTTCCTAAGCTCTGAAACAGAACTTGGCTACCTCCTCTCCTTGCTAATTCTAGAGATGGCATCCCACATGGAAATACAAATAGCTTTCAAGGCACTTCCTTCACTTGCAATGTCATGCCGCTGTTTTATTAATAAGCAATCTTTCCAAGCTGGAGAAACAGAGGCCGAACATTGTCAAGAACTTGTTGTCAATGTTGTCAAGCTCTGGAAATGCTCGGGGAACATTCACTCCCTAGAGAAATATCCTTTTCCACACAATAGCGGCTCGAGTGCTACAGAATCAGCCCCGGCAAAGCCAAGAGATCCTAAAAAGGGATCAGGGAGACCAAACTATATGGTCAGGGACACAAGATACATTTGAAGCAAAGTAAAACTTGAGGCTAAAGATCCATACTACACAAAGTAGAATGGAAGAAAAACAAACAAGCAAAAGAGGAAGAGACAGGAATATGCAACCAAAACAAAGAGCAGAAAACAACAACAGTCTGTGTGCACTACATAGACATACATCAACAGAACCAAAAATCGCCATGCAAAAGTTGGTATTCCTCACCACTCCCTAAACCAACCAAAGCCCCCTTAGACCTACCATAATTTACTACGATCCCTCCAATGTTCAACCAGGCACAGGATGACATGTGAGTGGCTATGTCAGATGGATGATTCTGGAAGCTATAGTCCAAAACAAGTCATTTTACCAAGCTTTGAGGGACATCCTCAAAGCCCAACATGAAATAATTATAATATCATGGAATCATAGAATCAAAGAGTTGGAAGAGACCTCATGGGCCATCCAGTCCAACCCCATTCTGCCAAGAAGCAGGAATATTGCATTCAAATCACCCCTGACAGATGGCCATCCAGCCTCTGTTTAAAAGCTTCCAAAGAAGGAGCCTCCACCACACTCCGGGGCAGAGAGTTCCACTGCTGAATGGCTCTCACAGTCATGTTCAGGTGGAATCTCCTCTCTTGTAGTTTGAAGTCATTGTTCCTTGTCCTAGTCTCCATGTAAGCAGTAAACAAGTTTGCTCCCTCCTCCCTGTGGCTTCCTCTCACATATTTATACATGGCTATCATGTCTACTCTCAGCCTTCTCTTCTTCAGGCTAAACATGCCCAGCTCCTTAAGCCGCTCCTCATAAGGCTTGTTCTCCAGACCCTTGATCATTTTAGTCACCCTCCTCTGGACACATCCCAGCTTATCAATATCTCTCTTGAAATGTGGTTCCCAGAATTGGACACAATATTCCAGGTGTAGTCTGACCAAAGCGGAATAGAGGGGTAGCATTACTTCCCTAGATCTAGACCCATGATGGTGAACCTATGACATGCGTGTCAGCACTGACACACATGGCTATTTTTGATGACACACAGCCACATGGGGCCGCATACAGAGAAGTACACCTTAAAAGAGCCAATCTAATTCCGTCCTTAAACTTGTAAAAGGCTCTACAAATTTAACATCTGCATGTTTGAGCATTGTTCACTCCATAACTCAGCATGGAATATACATTTTTCTTATTGAAACTATAAATATTGCAAAATTATGGGGGTTTTTTTCTCGAAGTTGACACCCCACACAAGTTATGCTCAGGTTTTTGGCAAATTTTGACACACCAAGCTCAAAAGGTTGCCCATCACTGATCTAGACACTATGCTCCTATTGACGCATCATAACAATCTATATATACATAAATGCTCTGTGCATAATGAGTTCCTTAAAAGCAAAAGAACCAATGAACGAAATCACACCAAATTTGGCAACAAAACGTCTCACAACACAAGAAGTGACCATCACTCAAAAAATTATTATTATTTCATTTGGGAGTTGTAGTTGCTGGGATTTATAGTTCACCTATAATCAAAGAGCATTCTGGACTCCACCAACGATGGAATTGAACCAAACTTGGCACACAGTTCTCCCATGACCAATAGAAAACACTGGAAGGCTTTGGTGGGCAGTGTTCTTTGGTTTTGGAGTTGTAGTTTAACTACATCCAGAGATCACTGTGGACTCAAACAATGATGGATCTGGACCAAACTCTACACAAATACTCAATATGCCCAAATGTGAACACTGGTGGAGTTTGGGGAAAATAGAATCTTGACATTTGGGAGTTGTAGTTGCTGGGATTTATAGTTCATATACAATCAAAGAGCATTCTGAACCCCACCAACAATGGAATTGAACCAAACTTGGCACACAGTTCTCCCATGACCAACAGAAAATACTGGAAGGGTTTAGTGGGCACTGACCTTGACTTTGGGAGTTGTAGTTCACTTACATCCAAAGAACACTGTGGATTCAAACAATGATGGATCTGGACAAAACTCTACACGAATACTCAATATGCCCAAATGTGAACACTGGTGGAGTTTGGGGAAAATACAATCTTGACATTTGGGAGTTGTACTTGCCGGGATTTATAGTTCACCCACAATCACAGAGCATTCTGAACCCCACCAACGATAGAATTAAGCTACACCTCCCACACAGAACCCCCATGTGGGCCACAGCAACGCGTGGCAAGGGACAGCTAGTAAAGTATAAAACATTAAAGCATATAAACAATATACACAAAACATAGAAACCAAACATAATTCTTGTGGGAGGCTTCTCTCATGTCCCCGCATGGAGAGCTAGAGCTGATAGAGGGAGCTCATCCACGCTCTTCCCGGATTTGAACCTGCAACCTGTCGGTCTTCAGTCCTGCCGGCACAAGGGTTTAACCCATTGTGGACTGGGGGCTCCATGGCAACCATGGGGCCATCCCAAGTATAAATAAATAAATTGATGAGAGTTGTAGTCCCCTGCCACGTACCTATCTGAGATGTTGCTGAAATCATTAAACCCAATGTTCACCACCAATTTAAGCCAGTTTCACCCGAGAGACTTGAATAATACATTTGCTTCCAACCAGGAAAGAGCTCTGTTTTGTCGAGATACATTTCAGGGAATGACAAAACTCAGGGAAAGGATGTTCACACACAAGCCTTGTCGTGCTAAAGATTCTCCCCTGCCCACATTAATCCGCAACAAACCATGAAATTTTATATTTTTGACCATGACCAAGGCATGAAATTTTACCAACCTTTTGTGTGTAATTTTACACCATGAAGGAATGATTCGGAGCGCTGGGTTTTTAAGTAAATAACGACCGAAAAGGACTCTCCCCTCTTCTTCCCACCCCCATTTCCCTATCAAGAGAATGAAGAATTTGCCTATAATTAAACCACGAATTGTTAAGTGCTGGCAGTAAAAGTTTACAGCCCTGCTTGACAGTCACAAAGATAAGCCAGTAAAAAAAAGATATCCCAGGATGCTTTGCCTCTCTCCCCGTGCTTTCCCACGTAGCCTAACAATAGGGTTATATCTCTTGGCATCGCGAAATCAATCTCAGATTAGGTAATGAAATATGCACCGGCCTTTTTTTATATTCCTTCCCCCAGAACCCTTTTGACAAATCACACACAATCCTAAATCTTCATAAATCACGATTAAAGACAAGTGTATCATCACCAACGCATATATCTTCCCATGCCTGACCCGGAGACTAATGAGAAAGGGCCTCGACTATCTCGTCTGATTAATTAATTCAAAATGTCTGCTGTTATTCAAATGTGAGGCTGGTATTATTTGAATAACACTTGACAGCAGGGCCTGGAGATATCATTTCTGATTTGTGAAGCTGCTGCGGCATAACTGATGAAGGTTTATGAAAACGTTCCATCGGAGACGGAGTTTCCTGGCACAACCGGGAAGAGATCTTTTTGGGGAGAGGACCGATTCCTTGTAGTTGCTGGGATTTACAGTTCACCTACAATCAAAGAGCCTCCTGAACTGCACCAATGATAGAATTGGGCCAAACTTCCCAAACAGAGACCCCCATGACCAACAGAAAATACAGGAGGGTTTGGGGATGAATTGACAGTGATTTATGGGAGATGTAGTTCACCTGCATCCAGAGAGCACTGTGAACTGGATGCTGGTCTCCCCAAGTATTGGCTTGCGTCACGTATAATGATGAGGCACGTTTTGAAGGACACATTGGGTTCTGGTTACCCTTACACAAATGTTTCTCAACTTGGGGGTCGGGACCCCTAGAGGGGTCGCGAGAGGATTTCAGAGGGGTCACCAAACACCATTAGAAAACATGTATTTCTGATGGTCTTAGGGATCCCTTTGCCATAGTTGTTTGGGTTCACAGTGCTCTCTGGATGTAGGTGAACTACATCACCCCTAAATCACTGTCAATTCATCCCAAATCCCTCCAGTATTTTCTGTTGGTCATGGGGGTCTCTGTCTGGGAAGTCTGGCCCAATTCTGTCGTTGGTGGGGTTCAGAATGCTCTTTGATTGTAGGTGAACTATGAATCCCAGCAACTACAACTCCCAAATGTCAAACTCTATTTTCCTCAAACTCCACCAGTATTCACATTTGGGCATATTGAGTATTAGTGCCAAGTTTGGTCCAGATCCATCATTGTTTGAGTCGGCATTACTCTTTGGTTGTAGGTGAACTACAACTCCAAAACTCAAGCTCAATGCTCACCAAATGATTGAGGTATTTTCTGTTGGTCATGGGAGTTCTGTGTGCCAAGTTTGGTTCAATTCCATCATTGATGAAGTTCAGAATGCTCTTTGATAGTAGGTGAACTATAAATCCCAGCAACTACAACTCCCAAATGTCATACTCTATTTTCCCCAAACTCCACCAGTGTTCACATTTGGGCATATTGAGCATTCGTGCCAAGTTTGGTCCGCAGTACTCTTTTGTTCAATTCCATCATTGGTGGAGTTTAGAATGCTCTTTGATTGTAAGTTTACTATGGGGGTGGGAAGAAGAGAGCATTGTAGGTTCACCTACATCCAGAGAGCGCTGTGGACTCAAACTATGATGGATCTGGACCAAACTTGGCACGAATATTCAATATGCTCAAATGTGAATACTGGTGGAGTTTGGGGAATATAGACCTTGCCATCTGGGGAGTTGTAGTTTCTACTTCATAACTGTAATTTTGCTATTGTTATGAATCGGCATGTAAATATCTGATATGCAGAATGTATTTTCATTTACTAGAGCAAATTGTTGTGAGGTCTGTTGGAAACAGATATATAAACGCCACTTGTCCTAGTTCCCATCAGACCTCACAACCTCTGAGGATGCCCACCATAGATGCAGGCGAAACACCAGGAGACAATGCCTCCAGAACACAGCCATACAGCCCGAAAAACCCACAACAACCCAGTGACTTCAGCTGTGAAACCTCTTTTATTAGTTCTGTTGCTGGACAAAATATCTCACTGATCACCTAAAGAGAAGGTTAGTAAGGAGGTGAAACTAAAGCTTTTTCTAAATCTATTGTCGAAGGCTTTGTATTGTCGAACGCTTTCATGGCCGGAATCACCGGGCCGCAACAACAGATCTCACAATCTCTGAGGATGCCTGCCATGGATGCAGGTGAAATGTCAGGAGAGAATGCCTCTAGAACATGGCCATATAGCCCGAAAAAACCTACATCAACCCAGTGATTCTGGCCATGAAAGCCTTCGACAATACATTGACCTTGATTTTTGGAGTTGTAGTTCGCCTACATCCAAAGAGCAGGAGGAGGGCTTTTGGTGGGAGGACTTGCCTTCAGTTTCCAAAAAGGAAGAGAAGAACAGACAGAGAGATCTTCAACCTTCAATATATGTTTTCTGATGATTTTTGGTGACTACTCTGAAACTCCCCTTGCGTTCCCAACACCCAGGTTGAGAAACAATGGTATAAGTGGACACCCTTGCCATATATACGCATACATATTTTCACTTTTATAATGTGTATAGATAGATAAGATGGATTTGAAGCTGCAGTTTGGAAAAAAGGAACTTTTCTAAAATCTGGCTGGGCTATGAAGAAGAAACTTTCAGCATCTCACTACCTCTGAGGATGCTTGCCATAGATGCAGGCGTATCGTCAGGAGAGAATGCCTCTAGAATATGGCCATATAGCCCAAAAAAACCTACAACAACCCAAACTTTCAGCTCTTAGCAATGATCGGGGCCTCCTTAAGAAGCCCGTTTCCTGCCCCCTCTACTGAGAATTGGCCATTACTTTGTAAAGGAACACCAAGTATTTATTTAGCTTTTGTGCAACAGGGTTGTTCGAAACTGCACCGTTTCCTTCCTTTTGCCTTATTAGAAAGCAAAGATAATCACACCTTGGGGGAATCCCGATTCTTCACGAATCGTACCGCCAAAAAATCCGTGCGGCCAGTTAAACATTCCATTGCATTACTTGAAAAGTATGTCGCTAGCTGACGCTCTCTAACCATTTCGAAATGGCAATATCCTCCGGCAACATAGCGACAAACACGGAGAAATAAGACCCCCAAAAAAGCAAAGAAAGAAGAGGGGGAGAGAAAGAGAGAAAGATGTGAAAGGTACACTCCAAAACGAATATAAATCAATCATTATGACAGAAGTAGCACTTATTTGAGAGTCAGAAGTGAACAAAATATTCGGTGTCAGCAAAACGTCTCCTGTCAAAACCTGCTCTTTAAAATTTCACGACAATGTACAGAGACAAATGTCCTTTGTATCTCCGCACAGAGAAGAATGTTCTTCAGGAAACCAAGCTTCTATTTTCAGGCCTCAAAGAAAGGCGGAGGCAGAACGAGGCTCAGCTGAAAGGGTTGGAGCATCTCCGTGTTCCCTCTCGATGTTGGGAAGCCCAACTTGGGCCCGATTCCAATGCCACTCCTGATCTGAATGACCTAAAGAAGTCCACGAAAGAGGAGAAGGTTGATTATCCCTTCCTTTGTTCATTTCGTGAGTGCGTATTAATCTTCATGAAGGTTATGAGCACATCAGCACAAAACGACAACGGTGTGTTTATGGGCAGTTCACTCAGCAAAGCATCGAGCCAGGGGAGTGGATGTGGGGCAGCAAAGCATAGGAAAGAAGTATTTATTATTTATTATTTATTTACATCTTTTATATTCCGCCCTTCTCACCCCGCAGGGGACTCAGGGCGGATTACAGTGTACACATATATGGCAAACATTCAATGCCAATTTTTGACATACAACATATACAGACATAGACAGAGGCTATTTAGCTTTTTCTGGCCACCAGGGGAGCTGTCGCTTTCATCGTCCATCTGCGACGCTGATGAAGCACTTCTGCATTCCCCGCATGCTTCCCCGCTGGAATGCTTTTGCTGGAGTCTTCTTTATGGCCTCATAAATTAGTTAATTTAGCCTCCCCACACTTTAAGGTGGTACCTTATTTTCCTACTTCACAGATGCAACTGTTTTTCGGGTTGCAAAGGTCGACAACAGGCTACACACAATTGGTTGGAAACTCACTCCAACACGGGCTGGCTTTGAACTCATGACCTTTTTGGTCAGAGTGATCGTAATGCAGCTGACACTCAGCCAGCTGCGCCACAATCCCGGTGCCACCGAGCATCCTTTATTCCAAATGCTTGAGACCAGTAAAGTTTGGGGATTTCGGATTTCTTTGGATTTTCAAATATTTACATCTACGTACATAATTACTGACATAGGCGATCCCTCGTAGTCCGACGATGATGGTCCTCCAAGTGTAGTATCCTGGCGGTGGGTCCATAGGTGACTGTGAAGCCCTATTCTTGACCTGCATCGTCTCCCGCAGTGAGGGCATCGGTTTCCAAGTTGAAGGCGGTCTTGGTCGGGGTTGGCTTGACGCGCCTTCCTCCTGGCACGTTTCTCTCTTTCGTCCTCCATTCATGCCTCTTGAAATTCTGCAGCACTGCTGGTCACAGCTAACCTCCAGCTGGAGTGCTCAAGGGCCAGGGCTTCCCAGTTCTCAGTGTCTATGCCAGAGTTTTTAAGGTTGGCTTTGAGCCCAGTTTTAAATGTCTTTTCCTGTCTACCAACCTCCAGCTGGAGTGCTCAAGGGCCAGGGCTTCCCAGTTCTCACTTCCTGGGGATATTAGATCAGCCTCCTCCCTCCTGACTTTTAGGAAAAGAGTAAAAACCTTGCACTTCGAGCAAGCTTTTGGAACCTCATTGTAACCAGATAAACTCAGTATTTTGAAACAATATGGAACGGGTTAAGGATGCAAATGGACATGGATTTAAACCTGGAAGTCATTGATTTTTATAGTTTTAAATTGATTTCAATATGAATTTTATTATGTGATTTAACCTGTTTTAAACGATGTATTTATGTGCGTTCGGCATCTAATTATTGCCTGTCTGTACACCACCCTGAGTCGCCTTCGGGCTAAAAAGGGTGGGATAAAAGTGGGGTAAATAAATAAATAAATATCAACAACAGGGACTCAAAATGTTAAAGCAAGGCAACGCCTCAGGGATAAAGCGGCCCAGCAGGAAGTGCCTGGATGCTGAAGAGGAGCGTGGAAACAGAGGGAAGGAGGGAGGATGCTTCCGCTTCCGGTCCTGCCTCTTTTCCCCCTTTCCTCCCCTCTCCGCCTCCTTGTCTTGCCTTTTTCATATATTGGAAATGGGGAGAGAGTTGGGGAGAGCTCCTTTAATTGAAGGGGAAATGCTGGAGGAAAAGGGGGGCGCTGGATAAGAATGTCGGATAAGACGGAATGACAGATAAGCGAAGGTCGGATAAGCGAGATTCTACTGTAACCCATTTTTTTCCCAAAATCAAAGTCAACTTGTTTTGAGTTGCTCAAAACAATGTCCAGCTTCTGAAGGTCGAAAGATGAACTATCAAACCAACTTTCAAGGCAAAATAATTATAATTAACAACACTGTAGGCAAGCTGAAATGAACATGATGCGAGGAGTGTTTCCAGGATTCCTCTAAAACTGTGTTTCTCAACCTGGGGGTCAGGACCCCTGAGGGGGTCATGAGGGGGTGTCAGAGGGGTCGCCAAAGACCATAAGAAAACACAGTATTTTCTGATGGTCATGGGGATTCCATGTGGGAAGTTTGAGCCAATTCTATCGTTGGTGGAGTTCAGAATGTTCTTTGATTGTAATGAACTATAAATCCCAGCAACTACAACTCCCAAATGTCAAGATCTATTTTCCCCAGACTCCACCAGTGTTCACATTTGGGCATATTGAGTATTCGTGCCAAGTTTGGTCCAGATCCACCATTGCATGAGTCCACAGTGCTCTCTGGATATAGGTGAACTACAACTCCCAAATTCAAGGTCAATGCCCATCAAACCCTTCCAGTATTTTCCACTGGTCATGGGAGCCAAGTTTGGTTCAAATCCATCGCTGGTGGAGTTCAGAATGCTCTTTGATTATAAGTGAACTATAAATCCCAGCAACTACAACTCCCAAATTGCAAAATCAATCCTCCCCCAACCCCACTAGCATTCACATTTGGGTGTATTGGGTATCTGTGCCCAGTTTGGTCCAGTGAATGAAAATGCATCCTGCTTATCAGATATTTACATTGATTTATAACAGTAGCAAAATAACTGTTTTGAAGTAGCAATGAAAACAATTTTATGGTTGGGGGTCACCACAACATGAGGGACTGTATGAAGGAGTCACGGCATTAGGAAGGTTGAGAACCACTGCTCTAAAAGGTTGTCCCCTGACACTAAGTCCAGTCGTGTCTGACTTTGGGGGTTGGTGCTCATCTCCATTTCTAAGCCGAAGAGCCTGCATTGTCCATAGACACCTCCAAGGTCATGTGGCCAGCATGACTGCATGGAGCATCCCTACCTTCATGCCGAGGTGGTACCTATTGATCTACTCACATTTGTGTGAGTAGGTTGGCAGACAGCTAGGTTGGCAGAAGCTGGGGCTAACAGGGGGAGCTCACGCCGCTCCCTGGATACGAACCTGCAACCTTTTGGTCAACAAGTTTAGCAGCTCAGCACTTTAACCCACTTCAACTCAAAAAAGGACCAAAAAAAGAGATGTATTTAATCTTTCTAAACAGGGGAGGAGGCCCCTTCTACTCTTATCATAATATTTATGATTTTTTTTAAATCCGCACAGAGAAAGGAAAAGGAAAAATGGCTATAATGTACTCTGGATGACCTCTGCTTTTGAACGAGAATGAAAACAAGGCTTTTGCTTTTCAATCCCCATCAAAGTGGAGTTAACGGAGGGACAGCGTTCCCTCGCCTGCTGCCATTAATCACTGCTTTCTTCAAGCAAGTGCGTATTAATTTCTGTCACCACAAACATCACGGAGTATTGTTGCCACGCCGTCCGCTCCTCATTCACCACCAGTTGTTACCAGTTTCCCGACACCGTGCAGAGAGACAGGGCGAGATTCGTGTGGGTTTCAGCATCGGAGGCCTTTATCCCTGGGGTGCTGACACCAATTAAGCCGTTGCAAGGAGAAAAGGCGGCGAAGAAGAGGCCCTTCCTGTGCAACAAGAGCTCACACCTACCCTTGGCAGGTTGCCATGCTTACCCCCTCCTTCCTTCCTTGCTTCCTTGCTTCCTTCCTTCCCACCCGGAGACTGGCACTTTTGGCATCGCAGAACATGATCTACCCATTGAAATCTCCTTGTCGGTTCACGCCTGGAGACCCAAGACAAGCACGAGAGAAGAAGTGGAAGAGGAGGATGTGATGGGAGACAGTCCTAGAGATGCATTTCGGCAACACAATCTGGCTCTATCATTTATTTATTTACTACCTTGGGGACCCAGCATTACCCAGGTTAATTTTTCTTATTTTACAAAATGCAGAAGGTTTTGGGTGAACTACAATTCACATCATGCCAGATTAACTCCCTGAAACTCCATCAGTGTTGGGCATCGGTGAGGTTCAATGTGCTCTCCGGATGCAGAATGGATTACAAATCCCACCATGGTGAGTCAGTCATATCAAATCCCTCCAGAACATTCAGTTGGTCCTGGGGCTCCGTGTGCCAAGTTAGGTCCAGGTCCATCATCAGTAGCATGCAGAGTGCTCTTTGATTGCAGGTGGACTATAAATCCCAGGACCTACAACTAACAAATGTCAAGGCTAATTCCCACACCCAAAACTCACCAGTAGTCAAATTTTGGCATATCAGATATGTGTGCTGAATTTGGGACAGATCCATTGTTGAAAGGAAGGAAGGAAGGAAGGAAGGAAGGAAGGAAGGAAGGAAGAGGAAGGGAAGGAAGAAGGCATAAAGGAAGGGGAAAGAAAGAAGGGAAGGGAAGGGAAGAAAAAAGAGATGAAGGAAGGGAGGGAAGAAAGAAAAAGAAGGGAAGAGAAATGAAGGAAGGAAGGAAAAGGTAGGATAAGGAAGAAGGAATGAATGGAGAGAACAAAGAAAGAAAAAGGGAAGATAAATGAAGGAAGAGAGAGAGAATGAATGAATGAATGTGAGGAAGAGAAAGGAAGGGAAGGGAAGGGAAGGAAAAAGAGATGGAGGGAAGAAAGAAAGAAAGAAAGAAAGAAAGAAAGAAAGGGAAGAGAAATGAAGGAAGGAAGGGAAAGGAAGGGAAAGGAAGAAGTGATGAATGGAGGGAGGAAAGAAAGAAAAGGGGAAGATAAATGAAGGAAGAGAGAGAGACAGAATGAATGAATGAATGAATGAATGAAAGTGAGGAAGGGAAGGAAGAAAGGAAGAATGGATAAAGGAAGGGCAAGAAAGAAAAAGAAGGGGAGAGGAATGAAGGAGAGAGAGAGAGAGAGGAAGGAAGGAAGGAAGGAAGGAAGGAAAAGAAAAGAGATGAAGGGAGGTAAGAAAGAAAAAGAAGGGATGATAAATGAAGAAAGAGGAAGGAAGGAAGGAAGGAAGGAAGGAAGGAAGGAAGGAAGGAAGGAAGGAGAGGGGATGAAGGGAAGGAGGGAAAAAAAGCAAAAGATGGAAACAGAAATGAAGAAAGAGAAAGAGGGGGAGAGAGAGAGAGAGAGAAAAGTGGGAGGGAGGGAAATGATGGGAAGGGGGGAGGGAATGAAGGGAGGGAAGAAAGAAAGAAAGAAAGAGTAGGAAAAGAAATTAAGGAAGAAAGGAAGGAAGGAAGGAAGGAAGAATAAAGAAAAACAGAGGAAGGAAGGAAGGAAGGAAGGAAGGAAGGAAGGAAGGAAGGAAGGAGGGAGGGAGGGAGGGAGGGAAGAAAGGAAGGAAGGAAGGAAGGAAGGAAGGAAGGAAGGAAGGAGGGAAGGAAGGAAGGAAAAGGTGTCAAATGAATGCAAGAAAAGGAAAGAAAGAAAAAGAGAGGGAGGGAGAAAATGCTGGCGAGAAATGAAAGAAGGAAAGAAAAAGCCACAGAGAAAAGGCATGCTCAGGCAACGCTGGGTAAGTACGCTAGTGGCTGACTAAAAATAAAAACCTGTTATATTTATTGTGATGTACATTTTGTGTGTGTATACACACATACATAAGGAGAGAAACAAAGCGAATACCTCATTGGCTCATTCTCCAGAACAGGGCGAGATTAATTTCAGGAGACAGAGCTCCATTTTAACATTAACCTGAGTGTGGTTACTATATTAAATAAGGAGAATAATAAAGGATTCCTGCAATTAGCAGAGAGGCCGCCCCTCGGCTCCCTGGCTGCTGGTTTGCCTTCGGTATTTCCCTTGTCGCTGCTGCGGTCGTGTTCATGATTTCTCAACCTTCACCCCCAAATCCACCCATTTAATGAATTTAATATTGTTTATGCATTACTAAAAACGGCACCGAGATTCATCAAACTCTCCAGCCCGGCTGTTGATTTTTCCCCCTTTCTTTTTCCCAGACCGCTTTAGATCTAATCATTCTCCTTGTTTCAGACGTTTACATCTGCTTTTAAGTTTTTATGGTTGCCTTTTGGCAGGCAGCAAAGTGGAGCTGTCGATGTCGCGGCAGAATAATGCAAGGTTTGTTATGAATTAAATATTAGAAAACCTTAACACAGCGGCCAATAAGAATTATTTGCCTTATTAAAGCAGCAGAAGACGCTGATTAAATTTTCATTGCATTGCAGTCTTTTCCCCATTTCTGCTTTCAATTCATCATTCTAATGTATGAAAGCCTTGCCGAATAATGGCACGGAGACTTAATTTCTGGAATGCAAATATGGCAAAGGAAATGCCATAAATACCCTCCCCGAAAACATTAAACAGTCAGTTCTAATTAAGTGAATACTAACTAAGTAAATATTCTCTTAAAGGAGGGGAAAATATAACTCAAGGTGTCAAGGATTTCCAGGAAGAAGGAAAAGCAAAGGGCAAAACCATGGAAGCGACAAAAAAAAAAAAATCCTAGAATTCACCTGAATGTCAAAGGAAGTCGCAAAGACGTCTTAGATACATGCATTTCAGGTTCATTGTAATTTAATAACAAAAATAACTTTAAAAAGTTGAACTAGTAGCAAAATCAACTGAAAATCAACCCATACATAGTTTTTCAACAGATGTATATGTCATGTGACTATTGCCATAATCTGTGTTTATGTATATATGAATCAAGTATGGGCAAGCCCAGGCCTGAGGGCTGGCTGGGGCACCTTGGGGTCTCTTCTTAGACCCTCCTCTCTCACACCATTCTCTCCTTCCTTCCTTCCTTCTCTCCTTCTTCCTTCCCATCCATAGGTTACCTCTCTCACCCTTGTATAAGGCATATATGGAAGATCAACAAATGGGCACCACAATTGAAGAGAGATGTTGACAAGCTGGAATGTGTCCAGAGGAAGGCGACTCAAATGATCAAGGGTCTGGAGAACAATCCCTATGAGGAGCGGCTTAAAGACCTGGGCATGTTTAGCCTGAAGAAGAGAAGGCTGAGAGGAGACATGATGAGGGCCATCTATAAATATGTGAGAGGAAGTCATAGGGAGGAGGGAGCGAACTTGTTTTCTGCTGCCCTGGAGACAAGGACGCAAAGGAACAATGGCTTCAAACTACAATAAAGGAGATTTCATCTCAACATTAGGAAGACCTTCCTGACTGTGGGAGCCGTTCAGCAGTGGATCTCTCTGCCCCGGAGTGTGGTGGAGGCTCCTTCTTTGGAAGCTTTTAAACAGAGGCTGGATGGCCATCTGTCAGGGGTGCTTTGAATGCAATTTTCCTGCTTCTTGGCAGAATGGGATTGGACTGGATGGCCCAAGAGGTATCATCCAACTCTGTGATTTTATGATTCTATGATTCTATCACAAAAAGCCAGAAATGTATACTTGGGCTTCTGTATTTATGGATTTTGAATCCATAGAGTCAACCAACCATGGCCCACAAGGTCTCTTCCAACTCTATGATTCTATGAAATGTTACGTTTGGATTTGGATCCCATCTCCAAGAGAGGTCATTATGTAAATACATGCAAACACAGGTATTCCGAAATCCAAAAAAACCAAAACGCTTCTGCCCCCGCCCCCGCCCCCAACCATCTTGGGTAAGGGATGCTCAGCTTGTACTAGCAAATACATGCAGAGTGGGAGAGATACAGATATATCAATATACAGATATATACAGTAAAGTCTCGCTTATAAGACTTTCACTTATCCAACACTCCATCTTATCTGACACTCTTATCCAGTGCCCCCCTCTTTCCTCCAGCATTTCCCCTTCAATTAAAGGAGCACTCCCCAACTCTTTCTCCATTCCCAATAAGTGAAAAAGGCAAGACAAGAAGGAGGAGGAGAAGCAGCAGCAGGAGGAAGAGGAGGAGCAGGAGGGAGGAAATGGGGAAAAGAGGCAGGACTGGAAGTGGAAGCATCTTCCCTCCTTCCCTCTGTGATTTCCACGCTCCTCTTCTGCATCCGGGCACTTCCTGCTGAGCCCATCTAGCCCCGGGGCATTGCCTTGCTTTAACTCTTTCAATCCCTTTCGTTAGTATTCTAGGTGTCTAGCGCTGCATCGGATAGGTAACAATAGAAGACTCCGTATTATCCAACATTTTCGTTTATCCAACGTTCTGCCGGTACATTTATGTCAGATAAGTGAGGCTCTACTGTATACACATGCACAATACCTCTCTCCCATGCAACATATCTTGGGATCCTAAGATATCTTGTCTTAGGAAGACAAGCGGACAAATGGCAGCATGCTGGAAGAAGCAAAAATCATCAGCATTGAAGCAATGGTCCTCCGCCATCAACTCTGGACTGGCCACATTGTCCAGATGCCTGACCGTCTCCCAAAGCAGTTGCTCTACTCTGAACTCAAGAACGGAAAACAGAATATTGGAGGACAGGAAAAGAGATTTAAAGATGGGCTCAAAGGCAACCTTAAAATCTCTGGCTTAGACACTGAGAACTGGGAAGCCCTGGCCCTTGAGCGCTCCAGCTGGAGGTCAGCTGTGACCAACAGTGCTGTAGAATTTGCAGAGGCACAAATGGAGGGTGAAAGAGAGAAATGTGCCAAGAGGAAGGTGCGTCAAGCCAACCCCAACTGGGACCGCCTTCCACCTGGAAACCAATGCCCTCACTGCGGGAGAACATGCAGGTCAAGAATAGGGCTCCACAGTCACCTACGGAACCACCGCCAGTACCCCGATCTTGGAAGACTATCCTACTCGGACAACGAGGGATTGCCTAAGTAAGTAAGCAAGACAAGGAGGAGGAGGGAGGAAAAGAGAAAGGATTGGAAGTGGAAGTGTTCTCCCTCCTTCCTTCTGTGTTTTCCACGCTCCTCTTCTGCATTCGGGCACTTCCTGCTGGGCCTCTCTAGCCCCGGGGCGTTGCCTTGCCTTAACTCTTTCAGTCCCTGTTGTTAGTATTCTAGGTGTTTAGCGCTGCATCGGACTGGTAACAATAGCAGACTCCATATTATCTGACATTTTCATTTATCCGACATTCTGCCCGCACGTTTCTGTCAGAGAAGCGAGACTACTGTATACACATGCACACTAACTCTCTCCCATGCAACATATCCAGCATTCATGTCCTACACTGAAGGTTGTTCACCATTTCTGCTTTAATGTGTATCAGGAGAAAATGAACTTCAAGTCTCCATTTCCCCCAGAGAGAACCTCTTCCCTGAAACTCTGCAACTAATGAAATGGGGGAATCTATAAATAGCGGCGGCATCATTACCATGAGCGAGCGGGCTTGGTACGAGTCTCAGCGTCTGACCCCTCTTTACACTAATAACTACCAGCCTTCAATATCGTTCCCCCATAAGATGATCAATATTAGGACAGTTAAAATGTGATGTACATTTAAACAATAGCAGACGTTTGCTTACGAAGGGGACGCAGTGTGTGATGGAGAGAGAAAGACAAGAGGGAACCCACCAAGGGAGGGGGAAATCAACCCGCAAACCGAGAATGCTACCTTGCAATCTCTTTTTTCCCCGACTCCTGCTTATTAAGGAGTTTCTTATTGTCTTAAGTAGTAGGATAAGAGGGCTTCTGGGAAGGTTGCCATTGATGCTGAAGACATCCACGGTGACAAAGAGGACGCCAGCAAAAGTAACCTCCCGCTGAAAGCATTGGCAACGAACCTCATTAAAAATAAGGTTCCTATTTTGGAAACCACTTCATCAGATCATCTATATAAATAAAAATGTAATATTCGTTTGTGGGGTTAGCATAAGTCAAAAACCACTGGACAAATTGACACCAAATTTGGACACAATGCACCTCTCAGGCCAACGAGTGACCATCACTCATAAAAACACTGAAAAACACAGCAGAAGAGACTCAACAAGTCAAAAAACAAAAAATACATTACAATACATACGCAAAACCACTTATATACACAAACACACATATATACACATATACACACACAAAACACATATACCCAGACGGGACCACAGCAATGCGTGGCAAAGGATGGCTAGTCATTAATGAAAATCTGGGAAAGATACAAAAATAGATTATATTTTCAAATCCCGTTATGGATATCTCCTCTAGAGGCGAGTCGGAGAAGAGGGTTAGGTTGGCAAAGCTGGACAACATATAGGGAGATACTCACAAAAGGAAAAGGAAAAAATGAATTGAGAAAACAAAGAAGAAATTAACCAAAATGTCTAGGTGTCCCCAGTGGTACAATGGGTTAAACCCCTGTGTCAGTAGGATTGAAGACCGACAGGTCAGACATTCGAATTTGGGGAGAGCGGGATGAGTTCTCTCTGTCAGCTCCAGCTCCCCATGCGGCGACATGAGAGAAGCCTCCCACAAGATGGTAAAACATCAATTACACAGGTGTCCCCTGGGCAACATCCTTGCAGACGGCCACTTCTCTCACACCAAAAGCAACTTGCAGTTTCTCAAGCCACTCCTGACATTAAAAAAAAAACCAAAACACCCGAAAGAATATTATACCAAAGATAAGAACACAGGATTTGCAGAAAAGGACTCCTTCTGGGATAAAATAATGGAAACAGGAAAAAAAATCACAAAAATTTATTTTAAAATTGCTAGAATGGGACACAGAAACAGAACAAGTTAAAGCAGAGGTTCTCAACCTGAGGGTTGCGACCTCTGGAGGGGTCGTGAAGGGGTATCAGAGGGGATGCCAAAGAAAATCAGAAAACATAGTATTTTCTGTTGGTCATGGCGTACTGTGTGGGAAGTTTGGCCCAATTGTATCATCGTTGGGGTTCAAAATGCTCTTTGATTGTAGGTGAGCTACAAATCACAGCAACTACAATTCGCAAATGTTAAGGTCAATTTTCCCAAACTCCATCAGTGTTAACATTTGGACATACAGAGTATCCATGCCAAGTTGGGTCCAGATCCAACATTGTTTGCGTCCACAATGCTCTCTGGATGTAGGTGAATTACAACTCCAAAACTCAAGGTCAATGCCCACCAAACCCTTCCAGTATTTTCTGTTGACCATGGGAGTTTGGTATGCCAACTTTGGTTCAATTCTATCATTGGTGGAGTTCAGAATGCTCTGATTGTAGGTTAACTATAAATCCCAGCGGCTACAACTCCCAAATGGCAAAATCAATCCCTCTAATTTGGCACAAATTTGGACATATCAGATATTTGTGCCAAATTAGGTCCAATGAATGAAAATACATCCTGCATGTCAGATATTTACATTACGATTCATAACAGTAGCAAAACTACAGATACGAAGTGGCAACAAAAATAATGTTATGGTGGGGGATCACCACCACATGGGGGCCGCAGCATTAGGAAGGTTGGGAATCACCAGAAAAATATATATATAATAGGGTTCCTCCCTCTCGAAATGCCATCCCTTTTCGGAAACGGTTGGAACACAAAAGAAGGCGAATCTGGGGGAGGAAAAATGGCGCAAAGATGCAGAAATGGCGCAAACACGCAAAACACACCCCTCTTCGGTAAGAGACATAATATTGTCAGCGACAATAAATACTTGGGGAAAAGAGAGAGAGAAAGAGGAGGGGAGAAGCAGCGGATGTTTAAGTAATATTTAATGTCATTGCCGGTTATAAATTAACCCGAGCGAGAATGATAACGCTGCTACAAGATCTGGGGCGGAAAGGGAGAGGGAAAAAAGAGAGAAAAACCCAGCGGGAACTATTTATTAGGTGCCTATAGAGTGCTGAAGCACCCTGCGTAATTTATTGATACCGAGATATTTATGTTGCCCTTCATTAAAGGTAAATATTCCGCCGCATTTGCATCTCCCGCGTCCAAAGAGCGCCAAACCGTCCCGCTAATTTCGTATCTCTTAAAAATAAATATGATAAAACATTCCGGTGGGCGGAGGAGTTTAAAGGCTTTTTATTCTCCGTGACCAAATTATTGATGACAACACATCATAAATGGCACTTACCCCGCCGAAGAATGTCACGAAGGAAGGGGGGGGAAGTAATGTAAAATATTAGAACAGTTACGCATGCGGGAACGTTTACTTTTGGTTGGAAAGGCGGAGGGGAAACGGCGTTAACGTCCTGGTATTAGTGCCACGCGGCTAAATCAAGGGCATGTGCGCAGAGCCCGAAAGCGGTCATCAAATTTCACACGTACTTAATTTGACGCATCTTCTTTGTGCTCCCAGGTATTGTACGCACCGTAAAATTTGATCGACTCCGTCGACGCTACAAGACAACAACAGTTTGCCGGACAACATGCGGATTCTTCCCGACCTGCTGCTTTCTTCTCAACGCTTACGATTTGGCTCTCTCAAAACTATCCTTTGGAGATATTATTTTTGAATGTATTAGTACAGTGGAGTCTCGCTTATCCAACCTTCGCTCATCCAACGTTCAGTATTATCCACTGCAGTTTGCCTCCCGCCCGGATTCACAGCTGTTTCAATACATTGTGATGTTTCGGTGCTAAATTAGTAAATACAGTAATTACTACATAACGTTACTGTGTGTCGTACTGCTGTTTATGTCAGTTTGTTGTAAATCATAATGTTTTGGTGCTTCATTTGTAAAATCGTAATGTAATTTGACGTTTAATAGGGTTTTCCTTAATCCCTCCTTTTTATCCAACATTTTCGCTTATCCGACATTCTGCCGGCCTGTTTATGTTGGATACGCAAGACTCTACTGTAGTTGTTTATTACTATTTACACCACATTTATTATTGATTTATGTACCCGGTTGTGCAGCGGATTAAGCTGCTGAGCTGCTGAACTTGCTGACCAAAAGGTTGGTGGTTCGAATCCAGGGAGTGGGGTATTAGCCCCACCTTCTGCCAACCTAGCAGTTCAAAAACATGCAAATGTGAGTAGATCAATAGGTACCACTATGGAAGGAAGATAAAGGTGCTCCATACAGTCATGCTGGTCACACAAACTTGAAGGTGTCTATGGACGACACTGGCTCTTTGGCTTAGAAATGGAAATGAGCACCACCCCCCAGAGTCAGACTCGACTAGTCTTAATGTCAGGGGAAACCTTTACCTTTTACTAAAAGTACGACATAAAATAATTGGCTTATACATTGTGCCTTTTGAAATGACACTTCCAGTGTGAGGTCAGGTGGCCAAAGAGCCCAGAATGTGCTGATGTGAGTTTTCTGGGCTGTCTGGCCATGTTCCAGAAGCATTCTCTCCTGATGCTTCGCCCACATCTATGGCGGGCATCCTCAGGGGTTGTAAGTTCTGTTAGAAATGAGGCACGCTAATCAAGCTTACCAATAATAATAATAATAATAATAATAATACAGTAGAGTCTCCCTGTACTGTATATCTCTATCTGTATATTGGGAATGGAGAAAGTTGGGGAGGAGAAAGAAGGGGAAATGCTGGAGGAAAAGGGTGGGGTTGGATAAATGCATCGGATAAGATGGAATGTCCACAGCAAACAAGATCACTCTGCTGGCTGTTGTATTGGATCACACGTCGGACACTTCCCAAGTGTCCAGGACTGTGTGATGTATCGGCTATAATGCTTGCAGATCCCAGTAAGGTGGCCTTTTGCAGCTGGTAATTTTGTCAGCGCCCATTGTGTTTAAGTGCAGGCCAAGGTCTTTAAGCACTGCACCCAGTGTGCCGATCACCACTAGGACCACGTTTACTGGTTTGTGCCAGAGTCTTTGCAGTTCGATTTTTATTATTATTATTATTATTATTATTAAACAAAAGCACAGTATGTCATAGCAAACAAGATCTATATGCTGGATTTTGTATCACAAAATCACAAGTCGAACACTTCCTAAGCGTCTAGGACTGTGTGATGTATTTTTGAATGATGTGCGCAGATCCAAGTCAGGAGGCCTTTTGCAGTTGACAGATCATGATTTTGTCGATGTTTATTGTTTCCATTATTATTATTATTATTATTATTATTATTATTATTATTATTATTATTATTAGCCGCCCCGAGTCCCGTTTGGGGAGATGGGAACGGGGTATAAATAAAGTTGGGTTGTTGTAGGTTTTTTCGGGTTATATGGCCATGGTCTAGAGGCAATCTCTCCTGACGTTTCGCCTGCATCTATGGCAAGCATCCTCAGAGGTAGTGAGGTCTGTTGGAACTAGGAAAATGGGTTTATATATCTGTGGAATGACCAGGGTGAGACAAAAGACTCTTGTCTGCTGGAGCTAGGTGTGAATGTTTCACCTGACCGCCTTGATTAGCATACAATGGCCTGACTGTGACTGTGAACAAAATCTGGCTACCAGTATTTAAAAACTCTAAAATTACGACAGCACAACAACAGAGAGGAAGCAGGCAGGGACATCTAATTACCTCTCAACAAAAGTTTGCCCCAGGCAAAATGGAACTGTAGAGGAGAGTCTACTGAACAAGCCAGTAACTGTGCATACAAGTACTTCCATCTGTTGAGGTGTTACGAAGGTGGAGGCATTACTTTTCATTCAACCCTAATATATCTGTGGATTGATGTCCAGGGTGGGAGAAAGAACTCTTGTCTGTTGGAGGTAGGTGTGGACAGTCAGGCCATGTATGCTAATCAAGGCGGTCAGTTGAAACATTCACACCTAGCTCCAGCAGACAAGAGTCCTTTGTCTCACCCTGGTCATTCCACAGATATATAAGCCCTTTTGCCTAGTTCCAACAGACCTCACTACCTCCGAGGATGCTTGCCATAGATACAGGCGAAACGTCAGGAGAGAATGCCTCTAGACCATGGCCATATAACCCGAAAAAACCTACAACAAAACAGTGATTCCGGCCATGAAAGCCTTCGACAATACATAATTATTATTATTATTATTATTATTATTATTATTATTATTATTGCCAAGTTCTTGAGAGTCCCAGTTACTTGAGTTCTGGTTAATCAAGAGTCTAATGCAGTGGTTCTCAACCTTCCTAATGCCGCGACCCCTTAATACAGTCTCTCATGTTGTGGTGACCCCCAACCATAATATTGTTTTCGTTGCTACTTCATAACAGTCATTTTACTACTGTTATAAATCATAATGGAAATATCTGATATGCAGGATGCATTTTCATTCACTGGACCAAACTGGGCACAAATACCCAATACACCCAAATGTGAATGCTAGTGAGGTTGGGGGAGGATTGATTTTGTAATTTGAGAGTTGTGGTTGCTGGGATTTATAGTTTACTTATAATCAAAGAGCATTCTGAACTCCACCAGCGATGGATTTAAACCGAACTTGGCACACAGGACTCCCATGACCAATAGAAAACACTGGAAGGGTTTGGTGGGCACTGACCTTGATTTTGGGAGTTGTAGTTCACCTATATCCAGAGGAGTGTTGTGGATTCATGCAATTATGGATCTGGACCAAACTTGGCACAAATACTCAATATGCCCAAAATGTGAACACTGGTGGAGTCTGGAGAAAATAGACCTTGACATTTGGGAGTTGTAGTTGTTGGGGTTATTATTCACCTACAACCAAAGAGCATTCTGAACTCAACCAACATTAGAATTGGGTCAAACTTCCCACACAGAATCCTAATGACCAACAGAAAATACTATGTTTTCTGGTGGTCTTTGGTGACCCTTCTGGCACCCCCTCACGACCCCCTCAGGGGTCCCGACCCCCAGGTTGAGAAGCACTGCTCTAGACCATGGCCATATAGCCTGAAAAAACCTACAACAACCCAGTGATTCCAGCCATTAAAGCCTTCGACAATACATAAATATATTATTATTATTATTATTATTATTATTATTATTGCCAAGTTATTGAGAATCCCAGTTACCTGAATTCTGGTTAATCGAGATTCTGAGTTTATTTCTTTTACTCAAAATAAAGATGCAAACGAAGTGAACACAGGCCTTGAAAAATAAACACTTCTGGAGAAATTAGTGTTAGGTGAAGCTTGCAAAGAGCTGTAAATGCTGCACGAAAAGCCGAGGAAGCATCGCTAGAATTAGACCTATGGCATTGGTTTGGAGATGGAAAATCGGTCCTCGTGGACTCCTCCTCACGCTTGATCTGCATTTGGATTTTTTTGTGCGTTGAGTATCCAAGAGGATGCGCTGAGCCAGGAGAGTTAAATAAGGCAGGTTTGTGAAATGGCAGGATCTCCGTCAAGGAGGCAGCGAGATCTCGCTCGGAGCAAGAGCAGCTCCGAGGCGGCCCTTGACAACCGCCTTGCGTTTCCCACAATTTGAACCCTCAAATCCAATCAATCCTTGCTCTTTGCATTTCCGAGCAGCTCCTGCCTGCCACTGCCTGAAGATAACTGTTTTACCACCTCTGTCATGCCTAATTAACAAGTCAGATGTACAATTTAGAAATTTTGCAATTAACCTGCTAAAATATTGCTGGAGGATGCTAATTGTTATGCCAGTTGCCATAAAAGCTCATTTGCATAACTTATGTGTGAAAAACAATTACGAGGCGGCAGCGGCGTTGTGCAGACGCGGTCCACAAAACCGCTCCCAGCTACGGATGAGAGGGCCACGGAAACACTTAATTCATTGCCCACCCTCCCAAAAAAAAATTTTTTAAAGGAAGGGAGGAGGAGAAAAGGAGAGAAAAAAAGAGAGATTTCCCCTCCTTTTTCGTGTCGCCCTTCCCGAAACAGCATCTGTTTTTGCACAGCCATATTCGGAGAAAATCCCCAAATCAACAATTAGAAGCATATGTAAATGTGCGATTACAGTTCTTCTTCTTTCCCTGACAACTTCCTCTCTCTCCCCTCCCACAACCAGAGTAGGAAAGGAGATGATAAATGCATTGGGTTGCTGTAAGTTTTTTGGGCTGTATGGCCATTTTCCAGAAGCATTCTCTCCTGACGTTTCACCCACATCTATGGCAGACATCCTCAGAGGCTGTGAGGTCTGTTGGAAACTAGACAAGTGAGGTTTATATATCTGTGGAATGTATGGCCCTGTACCAGCAGCATTCTCTCCTGACGTTTCACCCTCGTCTATGGCAGTCAACCTCAGAAGCTGTGAGGTCTGTTGGAAACTAGACAAGTGAGGTTTATATATCTGTGGAATGTATGGCCCTGTACCACCAGCATTCACTCCTGACGTTTCACCCACATCTATGGCAGACATCCTCAGAGGCTGTGAGGTCTGTTGGAAACTAGACAAGTGAGGTTTATATATCTGTGGAATGTATGGCCCTGTACCAGCAGCATTCTCTCCTGACGTTTCACCCTCGTCTATGGCAGTCAACCTCAGAAGCTGTGAGGTCTGTTGGAAACTAGACAAGTGAGGTTTATATATCTGTGGAATGTATGGCCCTGTACCAGCAGCATTCTTTCCTGACGTTTCACCCACATCTATGGCAGTCAACCTCAGAGGCTGTGAGGTCTGTTGGAAACTAGACAAGTGAGGTTTATATATCTGTGGAATGTATGGCCCTGTACCAGCAGCATTCTCTCCTGATGTTTCACCCACATCTATGGCAGTCAACCTTGGAGGCTGTGAGGTCTGTTGGAAACTAGACAAGTGAGGTTTATATATCTGTGAAATGTATGGCCCTGTACCAGCAGCATTCTCTCCTAATGTTTCACCCACATCTATGGCAGTCAACCTCAGAGGTTGTGAGGTCTGTTGGAAACTAGACAAGTGAGGTTTATATATCTGTGGAATGTATGGCCCTGTACCAGCAGCATTATCTCCTGACGTTTCACCCACATCTATGGCAGTCAACCTCGGAGGCTGTGAGGTCTGTTGGAAACTAGACAAGTGAGGTTTATATATCTGTGGAATGTATGACCCTGTACCAGCAGCATTCTCTCCTGATGTTTCACCTGCATCTGTGGCAGCCATCCTCAGAGGTTTACGGGGCTCCATACTTTGCACTTTAACAATACAACCGTTCAATGCTAAGGCTGCCCACCAAAATGGAACTGTAGAGGAGAGTCTACTGAACAAGCCAGTACTGCCACTTACCAGTACTGCCATCTGTTGAGGAGTTACGAAAGTGGAGGCATTACTTTTCATTCAACCCTTATATATCTGTGGAATGATGTCCAGGGTGGAAGAAAGAACTCTTGTCTGTTGGAGGTAGGTGTGAATGTTTCAACTGGCCACCTTGATTAGCATTGAATGGACTTGCAGTTCTCATAGTGTGGCTTCTTAATGCCTGGGGGAATCCTTTGTTGGGAGGTGATTAGCTGTCCCTGATTGTTTCAACTCCTACAGTCCCCAACATGAAGATCAGATGGGTCTCTTCTTTCTCTGCTCATAGTTTATGATTTTTTTATATATATAACGTAAGTTTGCAGAGTTTTGTAGTCTTCTTGCCAAGCACTATTGTAATGCACAGATAGAGTAAAAATATATCTTCTTCCCTTTGACATTTGTTCAAATGCTATAGTTAATACTTGTGGGAAGCGTGAGAGAAGTAAATAGGTTGGGTGTTTACGAGCATTTCCCCCCCACAGCTGGCTGAGAAGGATAAAAGGTCTCTGTATTTAAGGGAATGCTATAATTTTAGCTCACTTTGAGCAGTCGGTTGAAGATTGTGCTGAGACTATCAAATGAATTCTGTGCGAGCAAAGGTAATCCAAGTCGACTTTTCCAATATACATTCAAACGGGAGATTACAGGTGTTTTATAAACAAGACTTTTCAGCCATGGAAAATATAGGGGAGGTTCATCTCAGTGTCCTGGGATTAATGTTTCTAACTTGGAAGGTAAAGCAAATAATTCCATGGACCGAAGAGATTGGGATATCACACTAGCTTGGCAGCTTTGTCCTTCAACTCTGGATCATAGAATCAAAGAGTTGGAAGAGACCTCATGGGCCATCCAGTCCAACCCTCTGCCAAGAAGCAGGAAAACTGTATTCAAATCACCCCCAACAAATGGCCATCCAGCCTCTGTTTAAAAGCTTCCAAAGAAGGAACCTCCACCACACTCCGGGGCAGAGAGTTCCACTGCTGAACGGCTCTCACAGTCAGGAGGTTCTTCCTCATGTTCAGATGGAATCTCCTCTCTTGCAGTTCGAAGCCATTGTTCCGCGTCCTAGTCTCCAAGGAAGCAGAAAACAAGCTTACTCCCTCCTCCCTGTGGCTTCCTCTCTCAGTCCCACCATCATCACAAGCATGGCGGGGACGAGAGACAAGGACTTCTCAGTGGTGGCCCCTCGACTATGAAACACCCTTCCTATGGCGATTAGATCGGCTTCTTCGCTTTTAGCATTTTGGAAAAAACTCAAGACATGGCTATTTGAGCAGGCATTTGTGAATACTGAGTAACGGACATAAGAACGGAATAAACTACACGAAGGATTGGACATTGTTTTAATGAGTATTTATTGAATTATGTTTTATTACAGCTGTTATGATTTTATTGAGGTTAAAGTTTTTATATTGGAACTGTGTGTTTGGTGGTATTGAATTTTGCCTTGTAAACCGCCTCCAGTCACCGGAAGGCTGAGAGGGGCGGTACACAAATACTGTAAATAATAAATAAATAATAAATAAATTTACCTGTCTGAACACATCTTCCCTTATGATCCATCTAGGACTTTAAGATCGTCTGGGGAGGCCCTGCTCTCGATCCCACCTTTATCACAAGTATGTTTGGTGGGGATGAGAGGCAGGGCCTTCTCAGTGGTAGCCCCTCGGCTATGGAACGCCCTCCCTAAGGAAATTAGATTGGCTCCATCACTCTTAACGTTTCGGAGACAAGTTAAGACATGGTTGTTTGAGCAAAGCGTTTACAAATGCAGAGTAACTGACATAGGAAATAGAATCGGTTGACAATAGAATTGGACAATGTTTTTAACTAGGAGACGCGGATGACGTTGCTTTTATTGTTTCTGTTGTGGTTTTGTATTGTTTTTAATGTTTAGTTTGTTTTCGATATTATGTGTACTGACTTGTTATAAACTGAGTTGCCGATAGGCTAAGAAAAGCGGTATAAAGTATAGTAGATAGATAGATAGATAGATAGATAGATAGATAGATAGATGCTGCGTTTGGGGGTCCCTTTGTAGACTTGTCCACAGTTGCATGGTATACAGTAGACTCCTGCAGAGGTGAGAGGATCCCTCACATCCTTTGCTGAGCTTAGCATTGTTGGATTACCTTAGTGGGCCTGTGGATAGTTTGCTATGTTCAGCAAAGGAATCTACTGTATGTCATGAAGCTGTGGACAAATCTAGATAGGGAGCACCAAACACAGCATTGTCCAAGCACGAATCAAGGAACATGAAAGGCACTAATCCAACCAGAGACGTCAGCCATAGCAGAGCACTTCATGGATCAACCTGGACATAACATATTTTTTGAGAACACAGAAATGCTGGACCACTCTCACAACCACCATGTCAGGCGACACGGAGAAGCCACTGAAATCCACAAACATGTGGACAATTTCAACAGAAAGGAGGAAACCCTGAAAATGAACAAAATCTGGCTTCCTGTATTTAAAAAAACTCTAAAATCAGGACAATAAATAAAGAGCAACACTCAGAAAACAGAGCAATTCCAGACACAAAGCAATCTGGGCCAGTTAACACCTCCCAACAAACAATTCGCCCAGGCAGCAACCAAGTTAAACCCTTGTGCCTGCTGGACTGCTGACCTGAAGGTTGAGTTCCTGACCTGAAGGTTGCCCGTTCGAATCCGCGAGACAGGGTGAGTTCCCATCGGTCAGTTTTAGTTTGCGGAGACATGAGAGAAGCCTCCCAGCAGGATGGTAACACATCTGGGCATCCCCTGAGCCAATTCTCTCACACCAGAAGCAAATTGCAGTATGTTCTCAAGCCAATTCTGACACTATTTTTTTTTAAAAGCAACGAACCAGACTTTGAAGCTGCAAGGCCATTAATTGCTAATCAAGGTGACCAATTGCAACACTCACAATTGCCTCAAGCAGATTAGAGTTCTTTCTCACACCCTGAACATTATTACACAGATATATAAAACCCGATTTTCCCAGTTTCCAACAGAACTCACAACCTCTGAAGATGCTGCCATAGATGTGGGCGAAATGTCAGGAGAGACTGCTTCTGGAACATGGCCAGACAGCTTGGAAAACTCACAAAAAGGTTGTTGTTGTTGTTGTTGGCCATTTCCAACCAATTGTGACCCAACTATTTTTTTTTCATTTTGGTTTGCCATTGCCTTCCTCTAAGCATGAGAGTGTGGCTTGCTCAAGGTCACCCAATGGGTTTTAACTCAACTAACTCTACCACAATGGCTCTTGCGGGTCAAAAGGGGTGAGGAACAACATAAATCGTGATATTTAAGGCAGAAATCATGCCTGCCACACTGGCAAACCAAACAACGGGCTGAAATTTGGCCATCACTGCGGCACCGTAACAGCTTGTGAGACAATGCCACCTGATCCTCCCCTCCCCAAAATAATATTGAAAGACAATTGAAAAGTTACCTAACAATCAGGGTGATTATACAACAGCTGTTATGATAATCAGCCCGTAAAAAAGGGAATTGATTTGCGTAGTGCTAGGAACTAAAATATTATTAGGACTCTCTGTATACCGAAAGGAAGAAATATTTCCGTTATTGAACATCAAATGCCATAAATTCAGGTAAACCGAAATTAGTCCATGTACGACACTGACACCCCAGAATTTATGTATACACAGCCTATCATTTAATTTTCCGACATTCGATTCCTATACTTAGCCACAGTCAAAAGGTCAAGAACCAACACGTCAATAAGTTCCCAAGGAACGTATCGATAACACGTCAGGGTCCTAACAAGTGGCGAGCTGGTGAGAACTAATTCACAGTAAATTCGCTTCTGCTAACCAATGGATGAAAACGCGGCCGATGACCAAGGCGGAAAGAAAGCTCTGTTGAAGGCCAGCAAAAGTCCTTCTAAGATGTAGATTGAAAAAGTCAGTCTGAAGATGGCAACGTACACTCAAGGTAAGTGCTTCTGACTTTTTGTCCTTAGTTGGAAATAGCAACATTCTCAAGCCTCCACTAGTTGCTTGTTATGTATATCATTCAGATTGCTAACTGTATTGTATATGCATGTATTGGTTTGCAGTTTTTCCTTAACACTATGTTGCGGGAGGGACTGCAGATCACGTCTAGGCTTGTTCAGGACTGAGCTAAAATCCTTTCCCGTTTCATACAAAGCCTTTCCTGTCTCATGAAACGAAAGGAAAACATTCCGTTTGCCTTTACAACCAGATAAGGATTTCTTATCTCTCTTTTCCTTTGGCAAGCTTGAGAACGGTTCTGGCCCAGACTACCTGTCCGAACGTATCTCCTCTTACGAACCATCATGAAATTTAAGATAATCTGGAAAGGCCCTGCTCTCAATCCCACCGCCATCACAAACGTGACTGGTTTTGTTTTTGTTTTGTTTTTTGTTGTGTCAGGAGAATCCTGTTGTGAGAGAATTGGCTGTCTGCAAGGACGTTGCCCAGGGGACGCCTGGATGATTTTGATGTTTTATCATCCTTTTGGGAGGCTTCTCTCATGTCCCCGCATGAGGAGCTGGAGCTGATAGAGGGAGCTCATCCGCCTCTCCCCAGATTCGAACCTGCGACCTGTCGGTCTTCAGTCCTGCCGACACAGGGCTTTAACCCACTGCGCCACCGGGGGCTCCTAACGTGACTGATGGGGACGAGGGACGGGGCCTTCTCTGCAATGGCCCCCCCATCTGTGGAACTCCCTCCTGAGGAATATCAGATTGGCCACCTCCCTCCTGTCTTTCAGAAGGAAACTGAACACCTGACTATGGGACCAAGCGTTCGACCAGTAATAACAGCAAGTAAAAGAAGTTTTAAGACAATGAATTGACCCGGACTGGACCTTCGACTCTGGATTTTGGATTCTGATTTTAACAGGCGTGTTTTTAATCAATTGTTTAATTACTGTTTTTAATATTTTAATATATTGCTGATTGTTGGTTGTTTTTATGATGTCGGCATCCTATGACGCTTTTGTGAGGCCGCCCTGAGTCCCCCCTTGGGAGTGAGAAGGGCGGGGTAAACATATAGGAAATAAAATAAATAAATAAGTTTCCCTCTTGCCTTCTATCTCCAATCTCATTAACTTCTGCATCTAACAAATCATCCTCAGAAGACAGTTTCTCAGAGAAAGGCTGCCATGGGTCCCTTTCAGGAATTTGGCCTTCAGAATCTAGAGGAGAAGCACTCCGTTCATGAGAAACAACCTCGGCCCTCTCCGCAAGGACAGAACCAGACTTTTCAATAACTCAAGCAAAGAAAAACCATCATCCCCATTGACATCATAGGCCTAGGAAAACCATAATCCCCATTAATATCAAACAACAACTTCCCATATCTCCCAGTAAATGTGACCATTGCTAGCTGAAGGCTTTGTGTCAGAAACATCTAACTCTTCCAAGCTCTATTGAAAACGTACATATCCATTTGAAATGTTTCAGTCTTCCCGTAAAAAACACTTAGGGACCCCCGACCTTTTCCGATTCCGCAGCATATTAGCTATGGGTGAATCTGCCAGTTTCGCTTTCTCCCATACTATTTCTCTTTTTCCACCTCGAGTTCTTTCCATTAAATTTGTGAAGAAATGCGTAGCTTTGGGGAAATTCTTGTCAAAAACAAATCTAACAGAACTGTCAACCATCTGCACCTGTCAAAGGCAGTAAGTACAACGATTCGCAGTTTAGCAGGGGATCATGTTCTACCTGCCTGCCGCGTCGCCGTTAAAGATTGGGATCCTGTCAGAAGTGGAAACCTGAGTTCGGCGTTCGGCGCCACAAAACGTGGCCAAATACCCAGGGGTTCAGTGTCAGAGCTGGGTGTCCACAACCTTCGGCCCATAAGTTCCCTTTTGTTCAAAATTTCCAAAAATTATGTTTATCCATTTGCGAGGAAGTCTACAAACCTGGGCAACATCTTATGAAAAGGAACCCAAGCGAACGTTTTCATATCAAATCTGTTTTGCTACAAGCCCAAGCTTTCACATTCAGAGCAACCCTTCTTGCAGAATAAATATAACGCAACCACCATCTGTCAATTGCATGCTTGCAATTGGGGTATGTTTCACTACATCTGTTCCCTCGAAGTCCAGCCTTGTTCATCCACCACTCCCGACTGACATGTATCTCTCATTTTCTCAGTTTGCCCCTGACAACGCAGGCTGTTCCCTCTGGGATCCTGACCCACAACAGACTACGAGTCAATCTTCCATTTATTTATTTATTTTTATCCTCGGTCTCCCAGTGGCTTCCAACAAAATACAAACAGACACAGCTAAACGGATTTGAATCATATCATATCATTCATATATATATATATATATATATATATATATATATATATATTTAAATAATCTATATAAATAAAAATATAAATATCCGTTTGTTCAGAATCTTAACTCTCCCAAAATATTTAACCGATTGCTTTGAAATTTGGACACAAAATAGCATTCAAATAGGTGCGTGTTTTTATGTTTTCACATACCTACTATTATATAGATGTCATACCTGTGACAGGTAAAAATAAGATTTTTTTCAAAAACAGCGCCATCTGCTGGACGTCTAAGCAACATACACTATATTACATTTTTTACGATTCTGGCCCAGCCTACAAGCTCTATACGGTTCTGGCCTAGCCTACTTGTCTGAACGCATCCACCCCTACGTCCCATCTCGTAATCTAAGATCATCCGGGGAGGCCCTACTCTCGCTCCCGTCAATTGCACAAATGCGTCTGGTGGGGATGAGAGACAGGACCTTCTCGGCGGTGGCCCCTCGCCTATGGAACACACTCCCAAATGCGGTAAGGTCTGCTCCCTCCCTCCTGGCTTTTAGAAAGAAATTAAAATCATGGCTTTGGGATCAGGCCTCCGGGCAGTAGATGTTTGTAGAATTTAAAGGACATGGACTAGAATGACAATACAACTGGCGAGACTGTTTTTATTATTTATTGTTTTAATGGTTGCTTATGTACTGTCTAATTATGATTTATGTTTAATTGTGGTTTTATTATTGTGGTTGTTATGTCAACGCAACTTAAACAAAGTGTAGTCACTGAGTTCTTGACAGCAGAAGGTGTCACCCCAAAGGAGATTCACCAGAGAATCCAAGCTGTTTATGGTGATTGTGTTGATGTGAGTACTTTGTGTCATTAGGAAAGTAAATTTAAAGATGTTGAGGTGACACCTTCTGCTGTCAAGAATTCAATGACTGCACGTTGCGTAAGTAGCACTGACTGACCGTCTGCACAGAGTTCCATACTTTGCACTTAAACAACACAACCGTTCGATGCTAAGGCTTCCTGCCAAAATGGAACTGTAGAGGAGAGTCTACTGAACAAGCCAGTACCTGCCTCATACGTTGCTTAGGTCACACTGACCGACCATCTGCGCAGGGTTCCATACTTTGCACTTAAACAACAACACCGTTCGATGCTAAGGCTTCCTGCCAAAATGGAACTGTAGAGGAGAGTCTACTGAACAAGCCAGTACCTGCCGGATACGTTAAGTCACATTGACTGACTGTCTGCACAGGGTTCCATACTTCGCACTTTAACAACACAACCTTTTGTTGCTAAGGCTTCCTGCCAAAATGGAACTATAGAGGAGAGTCTACTGAACAAGCCAGTACCTGCCGAATACCATCTGTTGAGGAGTTACAAAGGTGGAGGCATTACTTTTTATTCAACCCTCGTACTACTCCATTTATTGGCTAACCTGGCTAAGGCTGATTGGAGATGAAGTCCAAAAACACCTGGAAGGCTGTGCATGCAAAATACCTGTCCTATAGCTGATCCTTTTTGCCGACGAATTCGCAATGGCTCTGCAGTCACCCTGGCTCATGCTTTTATCTCCCTTTCTCAACAAGTCTCCCAAGATGGTGCGTTGCTCCTTAACTTGACTTCAAGGATGTATTTATTACCATTTTTGAACAAATTATACAAACATGAAAAGTTGTGGAAATGATTGTGTGCTAGATGAGATGATTCATTACCGGAGCCGTTGGCTTTATGGCTCTTTATGCCCGGGTTTTCCCTCAAAAATTATAGCATCGTCTTCCTGTCACAATAAAACCCCGCGATACAGTCCATAATAACATGCAGTGGTGGTATTTTTAAGATTTCACTTGTTATTCAAATGGAGTGGGAGCTATCAGTTTCTCTTCCTCGTATTTCTTTCCTTTGTTGACTTCAGGTATTTAAAAGAGAGGGATGGGACTGGGGAAGAAGCATCCTATAATAACAGCAAGCCAGAAATATTGAGATGTTATTTCCCCACCCAATCCTCTTTCTGGGGAAAGCAAATTCCTGTCATCAGATTGTGTAGAAAGAGCTGCAACATCATTTTCCTTGAGTTAAAATGTAGGCTACATAAGCTCTACGGTCTTTTTTTGACCAGGGACCACTTTGACCATGGACCACTTTGATCTGGGACCTCTTGACCAGGGACCACTTTGACCTGGGACCACTTTAACCAGGGACTTCTTTGACCAGGGACCTTTTTGACCAGGGACCACTTTGACCAGGGACCACTTTGACCAGGGACCACTTTGACCAGGGACCACTTTGACCAGAGACCTCTTTGACCAGGGATCTCTTTGACCAGGAACCTCTTTGTCCAGGGACCACTCTGACCAGGGACCACTTTGACCAGGGATCACTTTGACCTGGGACCACTTGAACAGAGACCACTTGAACAGGGAGCTCTTTGACCAGGGACCTCTTTGGCCAGGGACCACTTTGTCCAGGGACCATTTTGACCAGGGACCTCTTTATCCAGGGACCACTTTGTCCAGAGACCACTTTGACCAGGGACCACTTTGACCTGGGACCACTTTGACCTGGGACCACTTGACCAGGGACCACTTTGTCCAGGGACCACTTTGTCCAGGGACCACTTTGATCAGGGACCTCTTTGACCAGGAACTACTTTGACCAGGGACCTCTTTATCCAGGGACCACTTTGTCCAGGGACCACTTTGACCTGGGATCACTTTGACCAGGGACCATTTGACCTGGGACCACTTTGACCAGGGACCATTTGACCTGGGATCACTTTGACCACGGACCACTTTGACCAGGGACCACTTTGACTAGGGACCACATGAGCAGGGACCAAAATGTCCCCAAAGGCCCTTCATGAAGTATGGGGAGCATTTCCACTATGTTTTGTGCCTATGAATCAACGGAGGTGATTCTGGTTTTGGATTCCCCATGACATATTATGACTTCAAAATGGATCACTACACCTCCAGAAAAGGATGTTCACTCAACAGCTCAAACCAGAGTGTCTTGGAGTTCTGATGACCCACAAATGGGTATTTGGTGCCAAGTTGCCCCCTTCGTTGCAAGTACCTCGATCTGCATTCACGCATCAGAGACAGGTGATAAAGCATGAAGTATTCCTCACTGAGCACTTAGGTTAAAGAGATTATAGCTCAGAAATGAACAGTTGCTCAACCCAACGTTACTTCTGACAAGGGGATAATTTCGGCAGGCGTTAGTCACAGTTCACTCTCACCCGAATCCAAAATGGTTTATTTTATTCGCCTCCTATAAAAGGTAATATAGACACAGTCTGAATAGAAAGAAAGCAAAAGCAAGACTGCTTAGAAAGAGCAGGCCCAACATGCTTTAAGAAGAACATGACGCTCCCATGTTTATAGTGGAATGTTTACAAACACATATCGTCTATAGTTAATACCCAATTGGCATTTTTTTTCCATCATAGAAAGATGATCTTCAACTTTCCAGGATGCAAAAGGTTGGCCTACTTAACATATCAACATACCCAGCATATAGAATGATGCTGCCAGACTGTAGAATGAATGCAGTTTGACGTAAAGCTTTGGAGAGCTTGTGTTCAATCATTTCAAAGCTCCCTACTTGGGCAGTGATGGCATGATCCTCAGCATAGATGGAACTCTATTATGCTCCAGTAGTAAAAGCTTGCTCGAAGAGCCAGGTCTTAACCATTTTGTAGAATGTTAGAAGGGAGGGGGTCAATCTTATATCCCTGGGAAGGGTGTTCCATAGCTGAGGGGCCACCACTGAGAAGGCTCTATCTCTCATCCTCACCAAACGCATCTGCGAGGAAGGCAGGATCAAGAGCAGGGCCTCCCCTGACGATCTTAAAGTTCTAGATAGTTCATAAGGGGAGATATGTTTGGATAGGTTTTGCAGAATATTAGAAGGAAGGGAGTCAATCTTATATCCCTTGGAAGCACATTCCATAGCCGAGGGGCCACCACTGAGAAGGGCCTGCATCTGCGAGAAAAGCAGGATCGAGAGCAGGGCCTCCTCAGACGATCTTAAAGTCCTAGATGGTTCATAAGGAGAGATATGTTTGGATAGGTTTTGCGGGATGTTAGAAGGGAGGGAGTCAATCTTATATCCCTGGGAAGGGCGTTCCACAGCCGAGGGGCCACCACTGAGAAGGCCCTGTCTCTCGTCCTCGCCAAACGCATCAGCGAAGAAGGTGGGATCGAGAGCAGGGCCTCCCCAGACGATCTTATAATCTTAGATGGTTTATAAGGAGAAGTATGTTTGGATAGGTTTTGCAGAATGTTAGAAGGGAGGGAGTTGATCTTATATCCCTGGGAAGCACATTCCATAGCTGAGGGGCTACCACTGAGAAGGCCCTGTCTCTCATCCCCGTCAAACTCATCTGCAAGAAAGGCGGGATTGAGAGCAGGGCCTTCTCAGACAATCTTAACATCTTAGATGGTTCATAAGGAGAGGTATGTTTCGATAGGTTTTGCAGAATGTTAGAAGGGAGGGAGTCGATCTTATATCCCTGGGAAAGGCATTCCATAGCCAAGGGGCAACCACTGAGAAGGCCCTGTCTCTCGTCCTCGCCAAACGCATTAGTGAGGAAGGTGGGATCGAGACCAGGGCCTCCCCAGACGATCTTAAAGTCCTAGATCAGTGGTTCTCAACCTGGGGTCCCCAGATGTTTTTGGCCTTCAACTCCCAGAAATCCTAATAGCTGGTAAACTGGCTGGGATTTCTGGGAGTTGTAGGCCAAAAACATCTGGGGACCCCAGGTTGAGAACCACTGTTCTAGATGGTTCAAATCCCTAGATGATCCTATATCCCTGGGAAGTGTGTTCCACAGCTGAGGGGCCACCACTGAGAAGGCCCTGTCTCTCGTCCCCGTAAAATGCATCTGCAAGGAAAGTGGAATCGAGAGCAGGGCCTCCTCAGACGATCTTAAAGTCTTAGATGGTTCATAAGGAGAGATATGTTTGGATAGGTTTTGCGGAATGTTAGAAGGGAGGGAGTCGATCTTATATCCCTGGGAAGGGCGTTCCATAGCCGAGATGGCCCTGTCACTCGGCCCTGTCAAACGCATCTATAAGGAAGGCGGGATCGAGAGCAGGGCCTCCCCAGACGATCTTAAAGTCTTAGATGGTTCATAAGGAGAGGTATGTTTGGATAGGCTTTGCAGAATGTTAGAAGGGAGGGAGTTGATCTTATATCCCTGGGAAGGGATCGAGAGAAGGGCCTCCCCAGACGATCTTAAAGTCCTAGACGGTTCATAAGGAGAGATATGTTTGGATAAGTTTTGCGGAATGTTAGAAGGGAGGGAGTCAATCTTATATTTCTGGGAAGCGCGTTCCATAGCCGAGGGGCCACCACTGAGAAGGCCCTGTCTCTCGTCCCCATCAAACGCAGCTGTAAGGAAGGTGGGATCGAGAGCAGGGCCTCCCCAGACAATCAAAGTCCTAGATGGTTCATAAGGAGAGATACATTTGGATAGGTAAGTATGTTGATGTTTACTATTGTTTTCTTTATTTTGCCTTTTTTACTTGCAATGTATACATTTTTCAAATGGGTAGAAATAATGTGGATTTTCTTTCCCCGTTCCTGAGTTTGAAAGCCAAACTTCAAAACCATTGGTGCACTCCTTCCTGGAAGGCAAACAGAATCAGATGGGAAACCTCCGCAAGGGAAGGACCGATCTGAATTGCCGAGCCATTTCCCAGGAAACGTACAGGACGGATTCTCTATTTGAGAAAAGGAAAGCGGGGTGGGAGCTACAGGCCTCATTTACGGAGACACCTGCAGCTCCTTTGTAAATGCTTTGTTCAGCGGGCCACCGATTGTCACTGGTCCTGCTGTTATTTATCTCCGAGCGAGTGGCACATCTCGCGTCTCGGCGTACATCTTCCGAGTGGTACTGAT
This sequence comes from Anolis sagrei, assembly GCF_037176765.1. NCBI lineage: Eukaryota > Metazoa > Chordata > Lepidosauria > Squamata > Anolidae > Anolis > Anolis sagrei. The sequence goes on along the minus strand of NC_090031.1, from coordinate 6,718,309 downwards.
CATCGGAAACGCGAGCAATGCCCTCCCCGAACAAGACAGCCCTTTCCTTTCTCTCGGTGTACTGCGAGACGAACACAAAGGAATCCTTCACGTTCACTGTCTCCCATTAGATCAATTAATATTCAGAGAAAGTCTCTAACATGAAGTTTAAATAATCATAAAGGGGGGGGGGGAGAGAAAACCACCGATGTTCTAGAAGCTTCTCTAGACCTTTCAATCAATTTTATTTATATGCAAAACCAAGAGAAAACTCAGGAAACAGAGAGAGAGAGGGAAAAAAACACAGTCACATACAAAGCTCTTCCTGATGCTAAAGCTCTCAATTTACTGACAGGCAAATGGCTTCACACTGCCACTTAATCTCATTTCTTGCATAATGCCCTCTAATTAGCATATCAAAGTGAATTAATACTTCTAGGGCATTAGCAATGGGGGGAGAAAAAATCTGCTCCAGGCTTCACAATAGCAGTTAAAGCAAGAGCCAAGAAATCCTCCTCTTTTGCAAAAATAAAAAATAAAAATAAAACCAAACCTAAACCCAGAACCACTTTGCATTGCAAAACTGTCCCATTTATTTACCCGCTCTGCCTCTAAACACTTTTACCGCACACTGTTTTACTACTGTTCGCCAAACAAAACGATAATTGCGAAAAGTTACCAGCATCTGTAAAGGGCCCGCGCAGAATCTTAATTTAGATTGCACGGGAAGGGGATCGGGAGATGGATGGGTCTGTGTCGTGATGTTTGCCGAAACATTAAACCAAAGGCAGCTCTTCCAAAGGAAATGCAGGAAAAAAAACGCGAGCACAACTGTATTATTCTGCGTAGGTCATATTGCACGTGGGAGCAAAACCTGTCCGAATGCATAGATGTGGAAGCACATAGGTACGAAGCAGGAAACACACGTTAGGACAGAAGAAGCCAGACTCTAAGACAACGTTTCTCGACCTGAGGGTCACGAGGGGGTTTCAGAGGGGTCAACATATATTTCTGATGGTCTTAGGAACCCCTTTGGCAGAGAAGGCTGAAGATCTCTCCGCCTGTCCTTCTCTTCCTTTTTGGAAACAGACAGTGAATCTTTCCACTCAAAGCCCTTGTCCGCTGTGATTGGCTGGTCTCTTAGCCAAGGCTGTTTCTGAGACTCCAAGTGGGGAGGGGAGAGCAGGCGTGCTCAGCGCATGGCAGCATGGTGCACATGCACAGATTAGGGAGAGCGTGCCAGGCTGGAGGGAGGTTCGCACCAGCAAGTCCCTTCAAAGCATGATGGTTTTGTGTGGCCCAATTCTATCATTGGTGGGGTTTGGAATGCTCTTTGATTATAAGTGAACTATAAATCCCAGCAACTACAAGTCCCAAATGACAAGGTCTATCTCCCCTACGCCAGTGTTGAGATTTGGGCATATTGGGTATCAGTGCCAAGTTTGGTCCAGATCCATCATTGGTTGAGTCCACAGTGCTCTCTGGATATAGGTGAACTACAACTCCAAAACTCAAGGTCAATGCCCACCAAACCCTTCCAGCGTTTTCTGTTAGTCATGGGAGTTCTGTGTGCCAAGTTTGGTTCAATACCATCATTGGTGGAGTTCAGAATGCTCTTTGATTGTAGGTGAACTATAAATCCCAGCAACTACAACTCCCAAATGCCAAGGACTATTTCTCCTTCGCCAGTGTTCACATTTGGGCATACTGGGTATCAGTGCCAAGTTTGGTCCAGATCCATCATTGTTTGAGTCCACAGTGCTCTCTGGATGTAGGTGAACTACAACTCTAAAACTCAAGGTCAATGCCCACCAAACCCTTCCAGTGTTTTCTGTTGGTCATGGGAGTTCTGTGTGCCAAGTTTGGTTCAATTCCATCGTTGGTGGAGTTCAGGATGCTCTTTGATTGCAGATTAACTATAAATCCCAGCAACTGCAACTCCCAAATGACAGAATAAATCGTTCCCAACCCCATCAGAGTTGTATCCAGTATTTGTACCAAATTTGGTCCAGCAAATGAACATACATCCTGCATATCATATAATTACACTACAATTCATAACAGTAGCAAAATTATAGCTGGTGGAGTTCAGAATGCTCTTTGATTGTAGATTAACTATAAATCTCAGCAACTACAACTCCCAATTAATAACAGTAGCAAGATGACAGATATTTACATTATAATTCACAATAGTAGGAAAATTACAGTTATGAAGTCACAACAAAGATAATGTTATGGTTGGGGGTCACCACAACATGAGGAACTGTATTAAGGGGTTGCGACACTAGGAAGGTTGAGAAATACTGCTCTGAGGTATGCATTCCAGACTATCTCTTTTCATCCTTCATGCCAAAATATAGTCAACCGAAGTTGAGAACACATCTGCCAATGCCAATGGAGGAATTAAGAAAGATGTCGTACACCAGAGCAGGAACACCTCTCGCCTTAAATAACACATCAGCTTGGTAAAATCAGCAAGCAGTTTATTGTAGAATATATGTAGGCAAAGCAGTAAAAAAATAGCAAAACAGTAAAAGTCCAAAATCGAAAATAGTCCATAAACTTCAAAGAGAAACAAGATCCATAGGTACATAGTGATCCATGAAACAAGGCACTTGAAAGCATGAAACAAAACAGCAGAAAAATCCCATATGCACAACTTGGCTTGGCAAAAACTTGGTACATGAAACTCAGAGCACTTGAAAGCAAGACCATGATAAAATAACGTTGACTTGACTGAGGCAACTGTCTCCCATGAATCATTATAAACCTTGTCCAAAACCCAAAACTGAAAGGAAAGCATTTTTCTTGACTTTCCCACCACATAAAAGTGTTATCTTTCTTTTGCTGTAGACAAACTGATTGCCTCAGTCTCTGAAAGCTCTGCCTCTGTTTACTAAAACTTGCTTCACTATCCTCTCCCAACACCAGACAAATCAATCTCAGCATCATTTTCAGAGAGTTGCTCTGAGAAAAGCGGTGAAAGGCCTCTCCCAGGAATGTGGCCTTGTGAATCTTCCTGAGACAGCTCAGACCTCTCTTCTGAACTTAACTCAGGCCCAAGCAAAGCCTCATCCCTAGGCCCATCATCAGGCCCATCATGAACATCTGTCCGAGTATTGAAGCTTTGCCAGCGGAAGGATTGGGAGATCAACGGACACTGTGTTCCAGAAATCAGGACTCTGCAAGCTTTCAGTTACAACAGAAAACTAAGTTTATACATCTATACACGTCTATTCACAGCAAGCAACAGACAGGAACTACTAGGCACAAAACAACAGTCTCTGAACGGAGCGTCGGATAAGAGCGTCGGGATTTATAGTTCACCTACAATCAAAGAGCATTCTGAACTCCACCAATGATGGAATTGAACTAAATCTGGCACACAGGACTCCCATGACCAACAAACACACCAGAAGGGTTTGGTGGGCATTGACCTTGACTTTGGGAGTTTTGGTTCACCTACATCCAGAGAGCACTGTGGACTCAAACAGTGTTGGAACTGGACTCAATTATATGTCCAAATGTTAACGCTGAGAAAATTTGACCTTGACATTTGGGAGTTTTAGTTGCTGGGATTTGTAGCTCACCTACAATCAAAGAGCATTTTGAACCCCAACAATGGTAGAATTGGGCCAAACTTCCCACACAGAACCCCCATGACCAATAGAATATACTGTGTTTTCTGATGGTTTTTGGCAACCCCTGTGGCACCCCTTCACGACCCCCCAGGGGTCGCGACCCCCAGATTGAGAAGGGCTGCTTTAACTTGTTCTGTTTCTGTGTCCCATTTGAGTAATTTTAAAATAAATTTTGGTGATTTTTTTTTCTGTTTCCATTATTTTATCCCAGAAGGAGTCCTTTTCTGCAAATCCCGTGTTCTTATCTTTGGTATAGTATTCTTTCAAACTCAAACAATGATGGATCTGGACCAAACTTGGCACGAATATTCCATATGCCCAAATATGAACACAGATGGAGTTTGGGGGAAATAAACCTTGACATTTGGGAGTTGTAGTTACTGGGATTTACCGTTCAACTACAAACAGAGAGCATTCTGAACCCCACAAACTATTTACCCACAAGCATAGAGAAATTACATATATTAGAAACCAAACATTCTCGTTACTTTCTTTTCTAGGTCACTAGACTGGGCCACAGCAACGTGTGGCAGGGGATGGCTAGGCTATATAAATAAAAATGTAAAGTTCATTTGTGGGATTAACAGAACTCAAAAACTACTGGGGGAATTGACACCAATTGTACACAATACACCGAACAACCCGATGTATGTCCTTCACTCATAAAAACACTGAAAAACACAGCAGAAGGGACTTAAAAAGCCCCAAAAAGCTAAATGATGAAAAGCTAAATGACAATACAGAAAAAGGGGAAGAAAGAGGGAGGAAAGGGGAGAAAAAGAAAGAAAGAATGAAAGAAAGAAAAGAAAGAGGGAGGGAAAGAAAGAAGGAAAGGGAGAAGGAAACATGGAAGCAAAGAGAGAAAGAAGGAAGGAAAGAGGTAGAGAAGGAAGAAAGGAGAGAAAGAGGGAGGGAAAGAAAAAGGGGGAAGGAAGGAAAGTTAGAGAAGGAGAGAAGGAAAGAAAAGAAAAGAAAAGAAAGAGGGAGTGAAAGAAATAAAGAAGGAAAGGGAGAAGGAAGCATGGAAGCAAAGAGAGAAGGAAGGAAGGAAAGAAGTAGAGAAGGAAGAAAGGAGAGAAAGAGGGAGGAAAAGAAAAAAGGGGGAAGGAAGGAAAGTTAGAGAAAGAGAGAAGGAAAGAAAAAAGGGAAAGAAGGAAGGAAAGAGGGAGCGAAGGAAGGGGGAAGATGTAGAGAAAGAGGGAGGGAAGGAAAGAAGGAAAGAGAGAAGAGACAGCAGAAGAGAAAGAAAAAGGAGGAAGGAAGGAAAGAGATAGAGAAGGAAGGAAGAAGAGAAGGAAAGACGGGAAGGAAGGAAGAAAGGAAGGAAGGAAGGAAGGAAGGAAGGAAGGAAGGAAGGAGGGAGGGAAGGAAGGAAGGAGGGAAAGAAGGAGAGAAAGAGGGAAAGTAGGTTTGCCACAGCAACGCGTGGCGGGTACAGCTAGTAATAAATAAATAAATAAATTGCATACCAGAGGAAGACAAACATGACAAAAGGTCAACCGGATGTTTTGTTTTTGTTTTTTTCCGAAATGGGGAGAGAAGCAGACTCTGGGAAGTTTTTATCAGAACTCTCCTGATCGCCTTGATAAGTGAATGACATCAAACACGGATGCTGAAAAGGGGAAGTGGAGGCGATGTACCCGAAACATTTTTTTTCCCCTCTTGGTGTCAATGCGCAGAAACAGCAGAAACATCTACATCTCGCTCAATCAATGATACACAAGGAAGGGAGGGCTAGCCGAGGGAAAGCGACTCCTAAAGCCCAGATTTATGTTAAGATGTTGATACGCAAACCTATTCGTCATACCGCGTCCTCTTAAAATATTCACCTAGCTTCGAAACCGGAGGAAAATATTCCATGCTCACAACATCCCACGCTTACGAGACCTTTCGAAACGTGAAACACGGGTCGTTCGGTTGTTGCAAAGGTGATTTTCAGGAAATGCCTTCCCCACCTTTGGCTTTCTTGGAATTGAACAAGAATCACGTCTCTATTTCGATATTTACAGCAGGGAAATGGGCACGCCTCATCGAGAGCTGCAGAAATTGAGTTGACAAATCTATTAAAAGCGGTACGGCGGAAAAATATAAAAAAAACTGGGGGCCCCGAACCTACCTACGAGTAACATTAATTCATTTTTGATTTGATGCAAAAGAAGGAGAGAGATCTAAGTCGGAAACAAACCGTCACATAAATATACCGGCTGACAGCTCTTAATCAGTTCTAAAATATTTAAAAATATGCAAGGCGGTTTCGGTGTCAAGCGGCAAATCAAGCTCGCCTCTTAAAAGAAGGAAGGAAGGAAGAAACAGAAAACACAAAGACCGAGTTAGTATCGACAAGCCAGTCTGATTGTATCTTATGGGTTGAAGGGGAGGAAGAAAATGGCCAGGAAAAGAGAGAGAGAAAGAGAGAGAGAGAGAGAGAGAGATCCCTCCTAATCCAATTGATGCTTATTTAGTACTTCAATACAATCAGGGTCCTCGAGCAACGGCGGTAAGAGAGGCCTGCGCAGTAACAGGTCTTTTGCAATCAGATATTGAAAGCACAGGGATGGTATCCTAGCGTAAATAAATACCTGATGTGTGTGTGTTCGAAAGGGGAAAAAAACCACTAAGAGACCGACAACAAGGAGTCACACTGTTCGCAAAACAATGCACAACACTTTAGTTTCCTTGCAAGGAGAGAGAAAAAGGGAATTTTTTCCCCATTCCATTTGGAAAGGAAACTCAGAAGGAGAACTAGGAACGAAAGAAAACACTCATCTAGTGAAGATGTACCAGTTCGAGCAGAATCTTTCAAACTGAATGAGAACAGGGCAAAGTACAATTAATAATAATTAATATAATAGTAATTGCCGTATATACTCGAGTATAAGCCGACCCGAATATAAGCCGAGGCACCTAATTTTACGACAAAAAACTAGGAAAACAGATTGACTTGAGTATAAGTCGAAGGTAGGAAAGGCAGCAGCTATTGGTAAATCTGTATAAATAAAAATGTAATGTTCGTTTGTGGGATTAACAGAACTCAAAAACCACTGGGGGAATTGACACCAAATTTGGACACAAGACACCTAACAACCCAATGTATGTCCTTCACTGAAAAAAAATTGATTTTGTCATTTGGGAGAAGTAGTTGCCGGGATTTATAGTTCATCTACAAACAAAGAGCATCCTGAACCACACCAACGATGGAATTGAACCAAACTTGGCACACAGTTCTCCCATGACCAACAGAAAATACTGGAAGGGTTTGGTGGGCATTGACCTTAAGTTTGGGAGTTGTAGTTCACCTACATCCAGAGAACACTGTGGACTCAAACAATGATGGATCTGGAACCAACTCTACACGAATACTCAATATGCCCAAATGTGAACACTGGCGGAGTTTGAGGAAAATAGAATCTTGACATTTGGGAGTTGTAGTTGCTGGGATTTATAGTTCACCTACAATCACAGAGCATTCTGAACCCCACCAATGATAGAATTCGGCCAAACTTCCCACATAGAACCCCCATGTGGGCCACAACAACGCGTGGCAGGGGACAGCTAGTAACAATAATAGAGTAAAATAATAAATGTAAAATAACAATAATCAATAGAGTAAAATAGTAAATGCAATAATAACAATAATAAATAGAGTAAAATAATACATGCAATAACATTAATAATAAAGTAAAATAACAAATCTATATAAATAAATGTTCATTTGTGGAATTAACATAACTCAAAAACCCCTGGACGAATTGAGAAAAAATGTGGACACAAGACACCTATCAGGCCAACAAGTTACCATCACTCATAAAAACACTGGAAAACACAGCGTACTTAAAAAGCCAAAAAACTATATATATATATATATATATATATATATATATATATATATATATACACGCATATATATATGCATGTGTGTGTGTGTATATATATATATATATATATATTACAATGCATGCGCAAAACCACATATATATACACACACAAACACACATATATACACAGACTGAGCCACAGCAATGCATGGCAGGGGACGGCTAGTGTAAAAATAATAATATATTTATTATGTATTTATAACAGAGCAAAATAATAAATAACCTTGACTCGAGTATAAGCCGAGGGAGACTTTTTCAGTCTAAAAAAAGGTCTGAAAAACTAGACTTATACTCGAGTATATACAGTATTATTAATAATTATTAAATAATAATAATAATAATAATAATAATAATAATAATAGTGCGCTAATAATAATAAGGAGCACCCGTGGCACAGTGGGTTAAATTGCTAAGCTGCTGAAGTTGCTGACCGAAAGGTCGGTGGTTCGAATCCGGGGAGCGGGGCAAGCTCCCGCTGTTAGCCCCAGCTTCTGCCAACCTTCTTCTTGCATACAGATGGGAATCTGCCAACTCCTAAAAGTATCCTAGCCTCCTTCTGGTTTAATAACATGGCATCCCACCGTGGGATATTTCAACCGTTCCAAGAATTCCCCGTCCAGAGAGGCTTTTGATACCATTAGCCCAATCCTGCCTCCAAATGGCGCCTAATGAGAGACGGAAATATGGAAGAGGTGGCATCGCCTTAGCAAAAGGAGTTGTCTCACTCGTGTCGAGTGGAAAGGTTGCTCTTTCCTCTCTCCTTGCTGCATACAGATGGGAATCATTAAAGGCCAGCTCCGGTTGGGCTCCGTCCAACCACTCTCCGGCTAACTAGCCTCCTGAAACTAAGTGGGATTCGAGAGTCAGCCCTTGAACGCCAATGAGGATAATGGAAACGTAAGCGCTGCCTGTCAGCAGCCGGAGCAAAGGAGCTCCTTTGCAAAGCCAACCCTTTCCACACGTGTGGGATGCAAATAAATAATATCAACAGTGTTTGGTTTTGGAGGGAGGAAAGCCAGGAAACATTACGTGAAAAGACACCCGGGTGTTTTACCATCTCGTGGGAAGCTGGAGCTGACAGATGGGAGCTCACCCTGCTCAACAGATTTGAATGAATTTAACTCCATTGCACTACTCTGGTATCTCTTGAAGCCTATTTGACGTTCACACGGATGTATTGCTAACCATCCCCAAACCCGAACGAGTTCTAGAGTCGACCCTACAAAGCGTCTCTGCCGAAGTTGATTAAGTTTTATGATCTCCCCTCAAACCCGCACAAAAGGCCACAAATCTGGCAAGGCATCACACACGGCATTAGAAGTTACAAGCGATTTTCGGGTCGTCGCGGCATTAAATAAGGTTTTGGTTGGCAGCTGTCATATTTGATTCCTAAAGGAGACACATGCCAGGCTTTTGCATAAGTACACACACACATATATATATTCAAATCCATTGACAATACACAGATTCCATACGGGTGCAGAAGTCGGCTTCTGCAAAGTGTTCCTTGCTTGTTTTACGAAACGTCAGAAACAAAAATAATCCCATCTTAGTCTCATCTAAAGACAAGAATGGGGAGGGGGTGAAAACAGACGCCATGGCATCCAGAAAATGCTAATGGGTAGAACAACAACAACAACAACAACAACAACAACAACAACAACAACATAATAATAATAATAATAATAATAAAGGTGGTCACAGTGGTGATCGGCATACTGGGCACAGTGCCTAAAGACCTTGGCCTGCACTTAAAAACAATCAGTGCTGACAAAAGTGGTCCCAGTGGTGATCAGCAACTGGGCACAGTGCCTAAAGACCTTGGCCTGCACTTAAAAACAATCAGTGATGGAAAAATTTGCAACAACAACAACAACAACATAAACATCAACATAATAACAATAATAATAATAATAATAATAATAATAATAATAATAATAATAATGGTCCCAGTGATGATCGGCACACTGGGTGCAACACCTAAAGACCTTGGCCTGCACTTAAAAACAATCAGTGCTGACAAAATTTACAAGAACAACAACATAATAATAATAATAATGGTGGTCCCAGTGATGATCGGCACACTGGGTGCAACACCTAAAGACCTTGGCCTGCACTTAAAAACAATCAGTGGTGACAAAATTTACAACAACAACAACATAATAATAATAATGGTGGTCCCAGTGGTGATTGGCACACTGGGCGCAGTGCTTAAAGATCTTTGCCTGCACTTAAAAACAATCAGTGCTGAGAAAAGTTACTACTACATAATAATAATAATAATAATAATAATAATTGTCCCAGTGATGATCGGAACACTGGGCGCAGCACATAAAGACCCTTGGCCTGCGCTTAAAAACAATCAGTGCTGACAAAATTTACAACAACAACATCAACATAATAATAATAATAATAATAATAATAATAATGGTGGTCCCAGTGGTGATCGGCACACTGGGTGCAACACCTAAAGACCTTGGCTTGCACTTAAAAACAATCGGCGCTGACAAAATTATCATCTGTAACCTGCAAAAGGCCACTCTACTTGGATCTGCATGATTATTTGCTGATACATCACACAGTCCTAGATACTTGGGTAGCGTTCAACATGTGTTCGAATACAAAAGCCAGTATAGTGATCTTGTTTGCTGTGTACCAATCTTGTTGTGTATCAAATAATAATAATAATAATAATAATAATAATAATAATAATAATGGTGATCGGCTCACTGGGTGCAGCACCTAAAGACCTTGGCCTGCACTTAAAAACAATTAGTGCCATCTGTCAGCTGCAAAAGGCCACTCTACTTGGATCTGCAAGCATTATTCGCCAATACATCACACAGTCCTAGACACGTAGGTAGTGTCTGACACATGGGTAGTGTCTGGGGAGGAGGAAAGAAACAGAGGGGAAACCTCCCATAGATGTGGACAAAACATCAGGAGAGAATGCTTCTGGAACATGGCCAGACAGCATGCAAAACTCACCAGAACCCAGTTATTCCAGCCATGAAAGCCTTCGACAATACAATAATAGCTTTCTTCTATTTTTACTGGGGGGGAGAAAAGAAACAGAGAGGAGACCTGCCATGAATGTGGGTGAAACGTCAGGAGAGAATGCTTCGGGAAGATTGCTATATTGCCTGGAAAATTCACAACAACTCAGTCATTCCACGAATGAAAGCCTTTGACAACACAGGAGAGGAGTTTCTTTCCAGTTCCAAGTGTCTGGAATTGCCAGGGTCAAAGAAAAACATAAGACACTGCCATACGTTTCTGCAAGATTCTGTAAGACTTTATTGCGGATCTTTAAGATGTCAACAAAGGAGTAATTAATATTATTTTTTAAGCAAGAGAAAGTTATAAACAAACAATAATAACTTTGCTATATTATTTTTGTGCTTGTCCCCATGTTAGCTGCCCCGAGTCCCCTTTGGGGAGATGGTGGCGGGGTATCAATAAAGATTATTATTATTATTTGAAACACAACAAGATGAGCCCACAGCAGACAAGATCACTCTGATGGCTGTTTTATTGGATTATTATTATTATTATTATTATTATTATTATTATTAGAAACACGACAAGATGAGTCCACAGCAGACCAGGTCACTCTGCTGGCTGTTGTATTGGATCACACATTGGACACTTCCCAAGTGTCTAGGATTGTGTGATGTATCGGCAAATATTATTATTATTATTATTATTATTATTAGAAACACAACAAAATGAGCCCACAGCAGACAGGATCACTCTGCTGGCTGTTGTATTGGATCACACGCCGGACACTTTCCAAGTGTCTAGGACTGCGTGATGTATCGGTAAATATTATTATTATTATTATTATTATTATTATTATTTGAAACACAACAAGATGAGCCCACAGCAGACACTCTGCTGGCTGTGATATTGCATCACACGTCGGACACTTCCCAAGTGTCTAGGACTGTGTGATGTATCGGCAAATATTATTATTATTATTATTATTATTATTATTATTATTTGAAACACAACAAGATGAGTCCACAGCAGACAAGATCACTCTGCTGGCTGTTGTATTGGATCACACGTCGGACACTTCCCAAGTGTCTAGGACTATGTGATGTATCGACGAATATTATTATTATTATTATTATTATTATTATTATTAGGGAAGGGAAGCCCCAACGGAGCGTGGAAACGGCGGTAATAATAATAGTCCCCTGTTTTGTTTTGCTTTCCATAGTAAGACAATGCAATACAAGGCATGCAAGAATGTGCGTTCACGCTTCTCTTGCTAATGTGTGCTCAGCCATTTCATCTCAGGCGAGCAATCTTCAATGAGGGTCGCCCTATAAAAACTCTGGGGGGTTGGGGGGAAGAGGCATTTTTTCCTCCATCAATCACTCAACCTATCAATCCCGTGCTTCCCAAGCTTCTGGAGATGGAAAGGATTGTGCTCCGGACCAGATGGACAAACCCGCCACATGTATAACAATGGGGAGCATAACTTGGGAAGGGGGTGATACACACTGGAGAGAAGAAAACAGCGGAGACCCAGATCAAAAAGAAGCCCACCACCGTGGTGTGGTCTATATTAGCCAAGGCAGCTCTCCAAGGGCCCCCCCTGACCTGCAAAGGACTTTCCCCCTTTCTGGGTTCACCTTTGACACATGGAGGAGTCACACTAGTGTGGGTTTCGACGCTGCCGCCAAATAAAAGATCACAGGGATGGAGCAAGGCATCACAATTCGTCCGCTCCGGAGGTGGCAAACCTCATTCGGACTCTTTCTCACACGCGCATTTTGAAATAAACAGATGCAAACTAACTGGGGAGGGTCCGGGGGACACTCATAGGCGAGAAAGGATTTCTCCTGATCTCGCCGAGTCCAAAAACACAACACAGAATCAATCTTTGCATTTGCAATGACACAACCAGGCGTGAGCTTGTCAACATCACAAGTTAAGCCGGGTCCTGAAAGCAAGACCTGTGCAATGGGCAGAGAAAGTTATATAGATTTTTTTTTATCCTACATTTACTTGGCATTGCAATAGATGCATTACCTATCAGCATAATAGAGGATGGTATTTACTTGGCAATACATGAATTATCTATCAACGTAATAGAGGATGGGGTTTACCTCTAAGCAGCAGGCGTATTTTTCAGGGGAGCAAAAGGACAGGGAAGAAGAAGCCTTGTGGCAGCATAAATATAAAACTTATTATTATTATTATTATTATTATTATTATTATTATTATAGAGGATGGTGTTTACCTCCAAGCAGCAGCCATATTTTTCAGGGAAGAAGAAGCCTTGTGGAAGCTTAAATATTAAACATCTCATTATTATTATTATTATTATTATTATTATTATAGAGGATGGTGTTTACCTCCAAGCAGCAGCCATATTTTTCAGCGGAGTCAAAGAACAGAGAAGAAGAAGTCTTGTGGAAGCTTAAATATAATGCATCTCATTCATATAATAATAATAATAATAATAATAATAATAGATGGATTATTATTATTATAGATGATGGTGTTTATCTCTAAACAGCAGCCATATTTTTCAGGGAAGCAAAAGAACAGGGAAAAAGAAGTCTTATGGAAGTTTAAATATAACACATCTCATTAATACAATATACAATATTAATAATACAATATAATAATAATAATTATTATAGAGGATGGTGTTTACCTCTAAGCAGCAGCAATACTTTTCATGGGAGCCAAAGGACGGAGAAGAAAAAGTCTTGTGGAAGCTTAACTATAATGCATCCAATTATTATTATTATTATTATTATTATTATAGAGGATGATGTTTACTTCTAAGCAGCAGGCTTATTTTTCGGGGGAGCGAAAGAACAGGGAGGAAGAATTCTTGTGGCAGCTTAAATATAATATATTTCATTAATAATAATAATAATAATAATAATAATAGATTATTATTTTTGACTCCAAGCAGAAGACATATTTTTCAGGGAGCTCAAGAAGAGGGCATATAAGTCTTGTGGAGGATTAAATATAACACATCTCATTGATATAATATTAATAATTATTATTATTACTTAAATGCAAACCTATTAACATGATACGAGAACTTACAGATCGAACTGCAAAGAGCACAAGGCAGTCAAGGTGGTCCCAGTGGTGATTGGCACACTGGGTGCAGTGCCTAAAGACCTTGGCCTGCACTTAAAAACAATCGGCGCTGACAAAATTACCATCTGTCAGCTGCAAAAGGCCACCCTACTTGGATCTGCCCACATTATTCGCCGATACATGACACAGTCCTAGACACTTGGGAAGGGTCCAACATGTGATCCAATACAAAAGCTACTATAGTGATCTTGCTGTGTACTAACCTTGTTGTGTATCAAATAATAATAATAATAGAGGATGGTGTTTGCCTCCAAGCAACAGGCATAATTTTCAGGGAAACCAAAGAACAGGGAATAAGAAGTCTTGTGGCATCTTAAATATAACACATCTCATTAATAATAATAATAATAATAATAATAATAACATCACACAGTCCTAGACGCTTGAGAAATCTTTGACTTGTGATTTTGTGATACAAAACACAGCATATATATCTCATTTGCTGTGACATACTGTGTTTTTGTGTCAGTAAAATAATAATAATAATAATAATAATAATAATAATAATAATAATAATAATAATAATATACTTTATTTATATTTATCTCCCCAAGTGGACTGAGATGCAAACCTACATGCATATTGTTTGGAAACTATTTAGGATTCATCTTAAATTGTTCAGAAAGTCTTGTGGCAGCTTAAATATAACACATCACATTCAAATAATAATAATAATAATAATAATAATAATAATAATAACAATGTACTTTATTTATATTCCATTTTATCTCCCCGAGTGGACTTAGATGCGAACCTACATGGATATTGTTTGGAAACCAATCAGGAATCACTCCTGCTGCACCAAACATTACAGGATCCACCTGTAAATATTTCCAACCTTTTCACCCACCAAATTCCAACACAAGGATGACTTGGGATCAATGATTCCCCCTTCCACAATGTTACAAGGTTTTTGACCCCCAAAACAAGCCCTATGAGAAGAGCCACACTCATAACAGATTGTATTGAAAATAAGAGGATCGACACCTCCAAAGGCAGGATTGTTGACACAATCTTTCAAGCAACCGCTGGGCAGAAAATTAAGACAAATCTTTGCTACCTCTTCCCATATAGCACACCTATATGGAACAGGCAGCAAGACACTACTACTGCTTAGCTTCAGCCGACATACTCTGCTTTAATACATCTATACAATCCACACACAGTGCCATCATTTTCCCTTCTAAGCTTGCAATCGTCGGAAGCTTTTTTTGGACTGGACAATGCCAACAGTACAGGTAAACAAACAGAAGTTCTGAAAGCACTTTGAAATCCAGATCTCATTGCAATCATGATGGAATATTTCTCAACTCATTTCTTTCTTTCCATCTACACATTTAAAGGGGTGTGGGAATCAGAAGGCCATTTGGAGGGGAAATAATGCTTTTTGTCTCACAGTGAAAACGCTACATAACCTCTTTCCTTGGGTCTTGTTTTTCTGTGTTACGAAGGAATGCTTTTATTTTGAGAGGCAAAGGGTGTCAAGCTGAGCCGCAGAGAGTCCAATGCAAAAGCATTCCTCCCTTGCTCTCTTACAATAAAGATGTGGGTGCATGTAAACACACATGGAGAGAAATGCAGGATGCAAACACACACCGAGAGAAATGCAAAGCATCTTTGACCACTGCAAAAATACTTATTTTGAGAGGCAAAGGGTGTCAAACTGAGCCGCGGAGGGATCGACACCAAAGTACACATGGAGAAATGCAGGATGTAAATACACACGAGAGAAATGCAAAGCATTTAATACTTATTTTGAAAGGCAAAGGGTGTCAAACTGAGCTGCAGAGGGATTGATACCAAAGTATTATTCCCTTACTCGCTTATAACAAAGACGTACATACATGTAAACACACATGGAAAGAGATGCAGGATGTAAACACACACCGAGAGAAATGTAGAGCATCTTTGACCACTGCAAAAGCACTTATTTTGAGAGGCAAAGGGTGCAAAACTGAGCCGCAGAGGGATCGACACCAAAGTATTATTCCCTTACTCCCTTATAATAAAGACGTGCGTACATGTAAACACACATGGAGAGAAATGCAGGATGTAAACACACACCGAGAGAAATGCAGAGCATCTTTGACCACTGCAAAAATACTTATTTTGAGAGGCAAAGGGTGTCAAACTGAGCCGCAGAGGGATCGACACGTTACTCGCTTATAATAAAGACATGCGTACATATAAACACACACAGAGAGAAATGCAAGCTCTCCCCAGAGTATCTTTGACTATTACAAAAAACACCTTTTGAGAGGTAAAGGGTGTCAAACTGAGCCACAGAGTCCGACACAAAAGCATTCTTCCCTTACTCCCTTATAATAAAGATACACGTACATGTAAACACATACCGAGAGATATGCAGGCTATCCCCAGAGCATCTTTGACCACTGCAAAAACACTTATTTTGAGAGGTAAAAGATGTCAAACCGAGTTGCAAAGGGTTCGATATCAAAGTATTATGCCCTTACTCCCTTATAATAAAGATGCGCATAGATGTAAACACACTGAGAGAAATGCAAGCTATCCCACAGCATATCTGACCACTGCAAGAACACTTATTTTGAGAGGCAAAGGGTGTCAAACTGAGCCGCAGAGGGTTCGACACCAAAGTATAATTTCCTTACAATAAAGATGTGCAGACATGTAAACACACAATGAGAGAAATGCAAGATATAAACACACACCAAGAGAAATGCAGGGTATCTTTGACCACTGCAAGAACACTTATTTTGAGAGGCAAAGGGTATCAAACCAAGCCGAAGAGGGTTTGACACCAAAGTATCATTCCTTTACTCCCTTATAATACAGATGTGTGTAGATGTAAACACACACTGAGAGAAATACAGGCATGTCTGACCACCACAAAGGGTGTCAAGCCAAGGCAAAGGGTGTCAAACCGAGCTGCAGAGGGGTCAACACAGAAGTTTCCTTCCATCACTCCCTTATAATAAAGATGCGCATATATGTAAACACACACCAAGAGAAATGCAAGATATAAACACACATAGAGAGAAATACAGAGCATGTTTGACCACTGCAAAAACATTTATTCTGAGAGGTAAAGGGTGTCAAACTGAGCCACAGAGGGTTCGAAACCAAAGTATTATGCCCTTACTCCCTTATAATAAAGATGTGCAGACATGTAAACACACACCAAGAGAAATGCAAGATATAAACACACACCGAGAGAAATGAGGGGTATATTTGACCACTGCAAAAACACTTTTTTGGAGAGGCAATGGGCATCAAACTGAGCCGCAGAGGGTTCGACACCAAAGTATTATGCCCTTACTCCCTTATAATAAAGATGCGCAGACATGTAAACATACACTGAGAGAAATGCAAGATATAAATACACACCGAGAGAAATGTGGGGTATCTTTGACCACTGCAAAAACACTTATTTTGAGAGGCAAAGGGTATCAAACCGAGCCGAAGAGGGTTCGACACCAAAGTATTATTCCCTTACTCCCTTACAATAAGGATGTGCATATATGTAAACACACACCGAGAGAAATGCAAGCTATTTCCAAGAGCATCTTTGACCACTGCGAAAACACCACAACCAAAAGACTGAAGCCCACTCACTCCCTTTCTGAGTTAAGGTATGACAAGTTGACAAGATCCAAACACAAAGTGGCCCAAGGAAGTTGACAGCTTTCACAGCAGGGAAAGCTGGCTTTGAGCGGCAAGCAGCATCGCTATCCGCATCCGCCACACTCTCGGGCACTTCTTTAAGAAGCGGATCGCCTCCAAAGCAAGGCAGAAGAAAGAGGAGGAAGGGAAAACAAACCAGCCAGCTAGCCGGGCTGAGAGATGGGGAGAAATTCACCCTGCATGCACAGCAATCATTTTCATTTCATTTCTCAACCCCACATGGTAGGGCTTATATGGAGGGGAAAAGACACCAAATCACAAAAGCAACCCTTCTGGCTCGATTAGCACTCTTAGCACTCTCGCCTCTGCCTCCCAACCCCAAGATCTGAAACAGACAAGGAGAGGCAATCATCAAAGATGGCTGCGATTCCTACAAGCAGCTCTCTCTCCCTCCTAAGAGAAGTACATTGCAATGTTTACCTATTGGGGGGAGAGAATGAGAGGCGAGAGAATGGGGGGGAAAAGAAGAGGGAATTTATTTTTTCACGCCGTGTCACACTTGTGGTCTCTCCTACCTGTTTTCTCTTTGATTTCGCAGAGGACGCTGAACAAAGCCGGCTTCATTCTGTGGCAATTGAGTGCATGCTTCCTGCAAAATAAAAACAAGAGAGCACATGGTCAAAATACTATAATTGACATTGAAGGGGGGGGAAACATACAGGGCATTTCTGCAAAAGTGGGGAGCGGGGGGATTATTGTATTTTTTTATTTCCAAGTTTCCTAGTTGCATTTCCTTCCCTGCAAAATAGTCTACAGGAGAGTTGCAAAGCTAGTGTTGTATTTGCTTCCCCACAAAATAGTCCCAACTACAGGAGAGTTGCAAAGCTAGTGTTGTATTTGCTTCCCCGCAAAATAGTCCCAACTCCAGGAGAGTTGCAAAGGCCAACCAACTTTCTTTGGCTAGGAATAAGCCTTGCGTTCACAAAGTCCCTTCCTGCCTTAAGGAGAAAGGTAATGACATCTGAACTTGAGCAAGGAGAGGTCAGCTTAATTCCTCCTTCATCACAGAAGCCAAGACTGAGTGACAGGCCTAGGCCACCCCTAAGAGTGGGTTCCTCTTTTAATCCTAGACAAGTCAATAATAATAATAATAATAATAATAATAATAATAATAATGGTCCCAGTGGTGATCAGCACACTGGGTGCAGTGCCTAAAGACCTTGGCCTGAACTAAAAAACAACTGGCGCTGACAAAATTACCAACTGATTCAGATCTGCACGCATTATTTGCCGATACATCACACACTCTTAGACACTTGGGAAGAGTCCGACGAGTGACCAAATACAACAGCGACCTTGTTTGCTGTGTACTAATCATGTTGTATATCAATAAATAAATAAATAAATAATAATAATGCATTATTCACTGATACATCACACAGTTCTAGACACTTGAGAAGTGCTGGACGTGTGACCCAATACAAAAGCCAGCATAGTGAACTTGCTTGCCATGTACTAATTTTGTTGTGTATCAAATAATAATAATAATAATAATAATAATAAATCTTTATTTGTATCCTGATTTTCTCTCTAATTGGGACCCAAAGCAGCTCACAACATTTTAGAAAAATAATGGAGATAAGGATACATCACCTATAAAACCAGGTATACAATGTATACAATGTATAATGTATACAATGTTTACAATGTACAATGTACACAATGTACAATGTATACAATGTATAATGTACAATGTATACAATGTATACATGTATACAATGATCTATGAAACCATGTATACAATGTATACAATGTACAATGTATACAAGTATACAATGATCTATGAAACAATGTAAATAAACATATATACAAAAGTTTGATTTCTCTTGACATCCTAGCTAAGAAAAGTTTGGTTTCTCTTGAAATAATAATATCAATTTCATCACAAAAAATACTTTTCTAGGGGAGGGAAAATACTCAAAACACATATCTCCTCCGAAAAAAATGCCCGCCATTTCTTCCGGGGCCATAAATCAAAGCTTGTCCCCCAAGCTGTCATATCCTCATCACCATCATCCCTGATTGATGAAGGGAGAGAAGAAGGGGGAAACTTTCTGAGAGTTCGAAGAGACACTTTATTTGGTGGCCCAATATGCAGTCTTATTATTTTATTTCACCCTCATGAGGAGGAGGAAGGAGAAGGCTTTTCCCCCTATAAACATCCTCAACCAACGATGATGATGATAATAATAATATTTTATTTGTAGGCAACCCTATCTCTCCGAGGGGACTCCGTGGTTCCTTCAGGACCAAAAATACAGAGGGAGAAGGTGTGAAGTGAGAACTCTCAAGTTCACATCTAAAGGTAAAGCATCACAATGTAGGGCAGTGGGGGTTGGGGGTTGGTTTAGCAATACTAAATGGTAGTGGGAGGTGACCAGCAACAGCCCTATTGGGGCAACCCAAACAGAACCGAGCTGAGCAAAGCACCCTATTTACAAAGACAGACACCGAAGTCCAACTCTGGCTGACTTGTTTTGGGAAGGAAGGAAACACACAGCACACACACACACACAGACAGAGTGTCCCCTCAAAATGTATACATATGTGAGATATATATGCAATCTCCCCCCCCCCCCAAAATAATCCCTATAACACCCTCAACAGGATTAAAGCCATCCAGGAGTAGAGAGATGATGATGATGATGATGATATTATTATTATTATTATTATTATTATTATTATTATTATTATTGCTACTACTACTATTCTGATCTGCATATATATATGTGTGTGTGTGTGTGCGTGCATGCGCAATCCCCTCCCTCCCAAAAAACCTGTAACACCCTCAACAGCATTATAGCCATCCAGGAGTGGAGAGATTATTATTATTATTATTATTATTATTATTATTATTATTATTACTTGGATCTGCAATATATATGTGTGTGTGTGTGTGTGTGCGCGCAATCCCCCCCCCCCAAAAAAAACCTATAACATCCTTAACAGGATTAAAGCCATCCAGGAGTGGAGAGATTATTATTATTATTAATAATAATAATAATAATAATAATAATACTTGGATCTGAGATAGATAGATATATATATATATGCCATCCGGGAGAGGATTATTATTATTATTATTATTATTATTATTAATACTTGGATCTGCTATATACAATTCCCCCCCCCCCCAAAAAAAAACCTATAACACCCTCAACAGGATTAAAGCCATCCAGGAGTGGAGAGATGATTATTATTAATATTACTACTACTACTCGGATCTGTACACATTATTCACCGATACATCACACAGTCCTAGACACTTGGGAAGTGTCCGGCGTGTGATCCAATACAACAGCCAGCACAAGAATCTTGTTTACTGTGAATTCATCTTGTTGGATTTCAAATAATCATAACAATAATAATAGTAATTTTTATTATTATTATTTTACTGACACAAAAACACAGTATGTCACAGCAAATGAGATCTATATGCTGGATTTCATATCTCAAAATCACAAGTCCAACACTTCCCAAGCGTCTAGGACTGTGTGATATATTTTCGAATGGGGCACACAATTATTATTATTATTAATAATAATAATATTACTACTGGGATCTGCATGCATTATTCACCGATACATCACACAGTCCTAAAAACTTGGGAAGTGTACAGTGTGTGATCCAACACAACAGCCTGCACTGGGATCTTGTTTGCTGTGAACTCATCTTGTTGTGTATCTAATAATAATAAAAATATAATAATAATTATTATAATAAAATATAATTATAATTATAATAATAGTAATTATTATTACTACTACTAGGATCTGCATGCATTATTTGCCAATACATCACAGTCCTAGACACCTGGGAAGTGTCCGACATGTGATCCAATACAACAGCCAGCAGAGTGATCTTGTTTGCCGTGAACTCATCTTGTTGTATATCTAATTATTATTATTATTATTATTATTATTATTATTATTTCTCGCCCTCTCTCTCTGGATGAACAGGGGATTTCTTGAAATGACAGTTTATAATTCTGTATATATATATATATATATATATATATGGTAATCCCCCCCCCCAAAAAAAAAACTCTCCCCAATAATACAGAAACTTGGGCCCCTTCCAGCCATGCCCTATATATCCCAGGATCTGATTCCAGCCTTTTTGTTTATCCCAGATTATCTGGCAGTGTGGACTCATATAATCTAGTTCAAAGTAGAAAAGATGTGATCAGATGTATATATATTATTGGCAATCTCCCTTCCCAAAATCTTCCTAATAATAGAGAAATTTGGGGCCCTTCCAGGCAGGCCCTATATATCCCAAGATCCAATCACATGTTTTCTGTTTATCCCAGATTATCTGGCAGTGTGGACTCATATAATCAAGTTCAAAGTAGAAAAGATGCGATCAGATGTATATATATTATTGGCAATCTCTCCTCCCAAAATCTTCCAAATAATAGAGAAATTTGGGGCTCTACCAAACAGGCCCTATATATTTCAAGATCCGATCACATTTTCTGTTTATCCCAGTTTATCTGGAAGTGTGGACTCATAGAATCCAGTTCAAAGTAGAAAATATGCGATCGGATGTGTGTATATTATTGGCAATCTCTCCTCTCAAAATCTTCCTAATAATAGAGAAATTTGGGGCCCTTCCAGGCAGGCCCTATATATCCCAAGATCCAATCACATGTTTTCTGTTTATCCCAGATTATCTGGCAGTGTGGACTCATATAATCCAGTTCAAAGCAGAAAAGCTGCAATTGGAGAGATATATATGTATGTATATATATATATATCCTCTCCCAAAATATCCCCAATAATATAGAAACTTGAGGCCCTTCCAGGCAGGCCCTATATATCCCAAGATCCAATCACATGTTTTTTTTGTTTATCCCATATTATCTGGCAGTGCGGACTCATATAATCCAGTCTAAAGCAGACAACATGGAATCAGACCATGGGATATAATATAGGGCCTGTCTGGAAGGGAGGGAGGTCGAATGACAGAATTGGAAGAGACCACAAGGGTCATCTAGTCCAACCCCTTGCCAGGTGACAATTTTGGACCATATCGAAATGGCAATGGAAAATGGGATCGGCTAGGTAAACATCCCATCTTATGCATGATTATGGGGACTTCTCCTTGCTGAAGGAAGGATGCATTTTTGGAGAGGGACATCTCATGTCCACAGATATGGATGAGATGTCCCTCTCAATGTTTGTGTCAACACAAACACATGCAAGGATGGAGTGGATGGGGAGATGTATTGTGAAGCAGATTCCTTTCCTGAAGGAGAGCAACTTTGCTTGCATCTCATAAAGGTGGGCAACTTTTGGCTCTGAGAAAAAGGAGCAGTGCATCGATGGGCCATTTTGGACCTTGCAAAACAGTAAGGGAGGAATGGATGAAACCAACAGCATCGACCTGAATATCCATCCTTCTGAGCATCACAGACTACCCATCCTTCTGAGCATGCATTCTGGAGAGGACACCTTATCCACACATACCTACACTCACACTAATCATAAGATGGGAATCTTGACCTCAAAGGAACCCGCACAGGTGGGTCCATATTTTGTGGGTCCATATACACACATACACACACTCATGCACACAGACAGAGACAGAAGGGGACCGAAGCGCATCAGGCACATTTAAAACACAAGGGTATTACTTTTGGGTTTTTGGGGAGGGAAGGGGGGGTTTGTCTGCTGGAGAAGTGGGGGGGACCAACTTTGCTTGCGCCTCGTCCAGGCTCTGGTCGGTGATGGTCATGATCTGGTGGAGGATGTCGCCGATGTCCTGCTTGCGCCCGTCGCCACCGTCGGGGACCTCGTGCCCGTGAGGGGGGGGCAAGGGCATCCCTCCCCCGGGAACCGGGTGCCCCGCCAGGTTCACCCCCGCCAAGGTCTGCAGCATCCTCGTCTGCTCGTCCATGGCCCAGGAAGAGAGCAGGAAGGAGGAGGAAGGAAGGGGAAGAAGAAGATGGGGAGGAGGAGGAGGAGGAGGAGGAGGAGGAAGAAGAAGAAGCTGAAGAGGTGAATGAAAAGGAAAAAGAAGAGGAAAGAGAAGAAAGAGGAGGAAGAAGATCAGGAAGAAGGGAAGGAGGAGGAAGAAGGAGATGAAGAGGAGGAAGGAGGAGGAGGATGAGAAGCAAGAGAAGGAGGAAGAGGAGTGAGAGTATTGAAGATCAAGAGGAGGAAGAAGAGGAAGAAAAAAAGAGGAAGGAGAGGAGGAGGAGGAAGAATCAAAAGAAGAGGAAGAGGTAAGAAGGGAAAGAAGAAGGAAAAGAGGAAGGAGAGGAGGAGGAGGAAGAATCAAAAGAAGAGGAAGAGGTAAGAAGGGAAAGAAGAAGGAAAGGAGGAAGGAGAGGAGGAAGGAGAGAAGGAAGAATAAAAAGAAGAGGGAGAAAAAGGAAGGGAAAGAAGAAAGAAGAGGAAGAAAAGGGGAAGGAGGAAGTGGAGGAGGAAGAAGATGAAGAGGAGGAAGAGGAGGAAGTATAAAAAGGGGTTGAAGAAGAAAGGGAAAGAAGAGAGGAGAAAAGGAAAAGAGAAAGCAGATGAAGAGGAGGAGGAAAGAGAGAAGGAAGAAGAGGAGGAAGAATAAAAAGATGAGGAAGAAGGGGAAGAAGGGAAGGAAGAGGAAGAAGAAGATGAAGTGGAGGAAGGAAAGAAGGAAGAAGAGGAGGAGGAATAAAAAGAAGAGGAGGAAAAGAAAAAGGAGATGGAAAAGAGGAGGAAGAAAAAGAGGAGGAAGAGGAAGAAGAGGAAAGAAGAAGAGAAAGGAAAAATGAAGAGGAGGAAGATTAAAAAGAAGAGGAGAAGGAAGGGAAGGAGGAGGCGGAAAGGAGGAAGAAGTGGAGAAGACTAAAGAGAAGAGGAAGGAGAAAAGGGTGGAAAAGAGAAGGAGGAAAGATGGGAAGAAGATGAAGAGGGAAGAGGAGGAAGAAGAGGTGAAGGAAGAATAAAAAGAAGAGGAAAGAGGAGAAGGAGAGGAGGCAGATGCAAGTCCGAGCTCAGTCCTGGCTGCTCCTTTCCAGGCAAATCGAAGCAGGCAAAAGCAGGGCTTCCTCTCCTGGGTTTCTCTTCCTTCCTTCTTTCTTTCCTGGGAGCTCTTCTCTCAACGCTGGGCTCCTTTGCTCATCCTTGGGCGGCTTTCCTTGAGTCAGTCCCAGCAATCTGGAGGAAGAGAAAGAGGAGGAGGAGGAGGAAGATGCTGAGTCCCAGCAGCTCCCAGCAGAGCTCTTTCCAACGATTGGCTTTGTGTTCTTCTTCTTCCTCTTCTCCCTCAAGCTTCTTTCTTCATCCTTCGCCCTCTTGCAATTCTCCTTCAGCACCACAAAAATGTAGATATTTCGGGAAGGCAAAGGCTCCAAAGTTGACAACAGTTAGTTGCCGGTGGTTCTTTCTCGCTCTCTCTTCCTCTTGGATTTGTTTTTTTCCTTCATCGAGGGAAGAAATGGTGTTATTTTCCCAGAAAATAGATTTGCAAAAAAATAATAAAATAGTCAAACCGCTTTGCAATCCAATTATTTGGAGAGAAAAAAAATCACATCGTTGCTCCGAACGGCAAGAAGGGGGAAAAATGCAAAAAAAGCCACATCACAAAATTTCCCAGCGTCTGGTTTGCTTGCAAAAAAGAAAAAAGAGGAGGAGGAGAGGGAAAATCGCCAGCAAAGTTTGCAAGTTGTGCAAAAAAAAATTGGAAAAAATAAAATTCTTTTTTTTTAAGGAAGGGGGCAAAAAAAGAAGCAAAGTCTCTCTTTTGCAAAGACGGGAAAAATTGCAATTAATGGCACACCGGCTTTGCAAAAGGGGGAGGAGGGCCAAAGAGGGGGGAGAAACCCCATCCAGCTGCAATTTATGAGCCCAGCAGCAGCAGCCCCAGTGACTGTGGTGTGTGTTTTATGTTGTTTGATGGCCGCTTTGGTGAGGGATTGACAGGCTGCCAATGCCACTCACTCACCCTGCAGACGTGTCAAAGGAGGCGAGCCCAGAGAGAGAGAGAAAAGCAAGCGAGCTGGTCGAAGCCACGCCCCTTTCCCCGGGCTTCTCGGCCTCCAAGCCACGCCCCTTTCCCCGGGCTTCTCGGCCCTCCCAAGCCACGCCCCCTCGCTCTGAGAGGCCGCCCCAAGCCACGCCCCCAAGCTCCAAGCCACGCCCCTTTGGAATGCTCCGGGCTTTCAAGCACCGCCTTCGCCTCGGCTCAAAGCCACGCCCCCTCTCTCATGCACTCCTTCCCATCCAGCTGGATCTACACTGCTAGAGAATCCAGTTTGGGCATAAACTGCATTGCATTGAACTGCATTCTATAGCCAGGTTTTTTTTCCCCCTCCAAATAATAAGTTTTATCAATTTACTCATTTAATAACAATGTAATATTATTACTATGCTTAACAATATTACATTAAATATATTAATATATTATTACTATGCTAACAATATAATTAGATTAATATAATATATTACTAGGGTAATAATATATTAATATAATATATTAATATATTACTATGCTAACAATATAATTGGATTAATATAATATATTAATATAGTAATAATATAATTACATTAATATAATAAATTATTACTATGGTAACAATATAATTACATTAATATAATATATTAATATAGTAACAATACAATTACATTAATATAATATATTAATATAGTAATAATATAATTACATTAATATAATATATTCATATAGTAACAATATAATTACATTAATATAATATATTCATATAGTAACGATATAACTACATTAATATAATATATTCATATAGTAACAATATAATTACATTAATATAATATATTTATATAGTAACAATATAATTACATTAATATAATATATTCATATAGTAATAATATAATTACATTAATATAATATATTCATATAGTAACGATATAATTACATTAATATAATATATTCATATAGTAACAATATAATTACATTAATATAATATATTTATATAGTAACAATATAATTACATTAATATAATATATTACTATGGTAATAATATTTATTATTTATTTATTTATTTATTTATTATTTGCATTTGTTAACCGCCACTCTCAGCCCGAAGGCGACTCGTGGCGGTGTACAGAACATAGAACATAAAGACAACAGTTACAGTAAATCAAGATCATGACGCACATCAACTAACACACAACTAATTAAACTAAAAATCCGCTTCGTCTTGTTAGGGTCATAATCAATCTCGTGGTCATAGTCCATTCCGGTGGTCATTCCAAAACATAGCACTTAATTGAAGGCCTTTTCGAAGAGCCAGGTCTTCAAGCCCTTACGGAAGGCCATGAGGGAAGGCGCCTGTCTAATTTCAGCGGGGAGGGAGTTCCACAGCCGGGGGGCCACCACCGAGAAGGCCCGCTCTCTCGTCCCCGCCAAGCGTGCCTGTGAGGCAGGCGGGACCGAGAGAAGGGCCTCCCCGGATGATCTCAAGGTCCTCGTGGGCTCGTAGGCCAAGATGCGGTACTCAAGGTATTTTGGGCCGGAACCGTTTATATAATATATTCATATAGTAATAATATAATTACATTAATATAATATATTCATATAGTATTACTATGGTAATAATATAATTACATTAATATAATATATTAATATAATATTACTATGGTAATAATATAATTACATTAATATAATATATTAATATAATATTACTATGGTAATAATATATTATATATATTATATATTCACTGCTTTGAGTCGCCTGAGGGCTGAGAAAAGCGGTATATAAATAAAGTAAATAAATAAATATATTATTCTTATACTAACAATATAATTACATTAAAATAATATATTAATATATGCTAACACTGTAATTACATTAAGATAATATATTAATATTGCTATGCTAGTAATATAATTACATAAATATAATATATAATAATATAATTACAGTACACAATATATATAATTACATAATAATATAATTACATTATATAATATATAGTAATATAATTGCATTACATAATGTATAATAATATAATAACATTACATTATTATATGCCCCCGGTGGTGCAGTGGGTTAAAACGCTGAGCTGCTGAACTCGTTGACCAAAAGGTCGCAGGTTCAAATCCGGGGAGCGGCATGAGCTTCCGCTGTCAGCCCCAGCTTCTGCCAACCTAGCAGTTCGAAAACATGCAAATGTGAGAAGATCAATAGGTACTGCTTCGGCGGGAAGTTAATGGCGCTCCACGCAGTCATGCCAGCCACATGACCTAGGAGGTGTCTACGGACAACGCCGGCTCTTCAGCTTAGAAATGGAGATGAGCACCACACCCCAGAGTCGGGTGCGATTTGACTTAATGTCAAGCGAATACCTTTACCTTACTATTGGCATAGCACAATATTAGAATTATATACTACAGAAGCGGTACCTATTGATCTACTCACACTTCTATGTTTTCGAACTGCTAGGCTGGATTTGACCCACCAACTTATTGGTCAGCAACTTCAGCAGATCAGCGGTTTAACCTGCTGTGCCACCGAGGGCTACTTAATCTACTGGTACCATATAATAATAATAATGTTTTATATACTGTCCTATCTCTTAAACTATACAAATATACAATAATAAAACAGTATTATCATTATATATATTAGTACTACTATATTGCAATATTATTCTTTTGTCTTATCATATTGTATTATGACTAGTGTTATATTGTATTATCAATATTATGTCTACACGATATATTGTTATTATAGACAATATTAGTGTTATACATTACATTGTGTATATATATAATATATTTACATTGTAATGTAATAATACTAAAATAATATAACACAATATTAATATGCATGTTATAATATAATATATTACAATATAATAAAGATGTTATAATATAGTATATTTACTACAACTTATGATATAGCGCAATATATTATATAATTAAAAAGGTAAAGGTTCCCCTGACCTTACATCTAGTCCTGTCCGACTCTGGCGGGTGGTGCTCATCTCCATTCTTAAGCTGAAGAGCCGGCATTGTCCGTAGACACCTCCAAGGTCATGGGGCCAGCGTGACTGCATGGTGCGCTGTTAGCTTCCCAGAAAAGCGGTACCTATTCATCTACTCACATTTGTATGTTTTCGAACTGTAAGTTTGGCAGAAGCTGGGACTAACAGTGGGAGGTCACCCTCCGCTCTCTGGGTCCAAATTGCTGACCTTTCAGCAGCTCAGCGCTTTAACCCACTGTGCCACCGGGGGCTCTTTATTGACAGCGTATAATTATAGTTATTATTATTTAAATACCGTTCTATTTCCCAAAAAGGACTCAGGACGGTTCCTACCAACCAATAATACTATACTACAACATAATATTATAATTATATTTTATGAATAGTATTATCATTATATATTGTTATATATTATCAGTAGTATTCTATTTAACATAATAGTATTATTATATTATAATATTATAATTAATATTCTATGTATACACAATATATTATATTATTAGCATAGCGCAATGCTAGTATACATGAAATATTACATGTAATATTATGAATAATATTGCAGTATACTGGTATAGTAGAATATAATATATAATATTAATACTGTGCTATTATAGCAATATGTTGTGTATACATATAATACAGTTATTTATTATCAGTAGTAGTATATTCAAGATATTAGTATTATATTATTATATTATTAGATATTATATACATTATTATTATATTTTAATAATTACAATATTATAATTAATCTTCTATGTATACACAATGTATTATATTATTAGCATAGCACAATTTTAGTATATATGCAATATTTTGAATAATATTGCAGTATAGTAGTATAGTACAATATAATAATATATAACATTAAAACCATATAATATTTTATAATAATATTGTAATATACTAATAGTATTATATTAATTTCCTACTGATAATTGCTTAGTACAATATAATATATAATACTAATACTGTGCTGTGATAATAATATATTGTGTCTACATATAATATATGTGTATTATATGTATTATATGTATTCATATATATTTTCAATACTGTGCTATGATAATAAAACATTGTATATACATATAATATTTATAATAATATTATAATATAATACATAATATCATATTTTGTCTACATATAATTTTATAACATTATAATATAATACATTATAATACTAACAATAATACCATATAACAATATTTTATAATAATATTGTAATATACTACTACTAATAATATATTAAATTCCTACTGATAATAGTATACCACAATACAATAATATACAATACTAATACTGTGCTGTGATAATAATATATTGTGTCTGTATATAATATTGATAATAATACTGTGCTATGATAATAACATATTGTATATACATATAATATTTATAATAATATTATAATATAATGCGTAATACTAATAATAATACCATATAACAATATTTTATAACAATATTGTAATATACTAATAATAATAATACATTAAATTCCTCCTGATAATATATTGTTTACATATAATATTGATAATAATACTGTGCTATGATAATAATATATTGTATATACATATAAAATATTTATAATATTATAATACATAATAATAATACCATATAATATTTTATTATAATATTGTAGTATACTAATAATAATACATTAAATTCCTACTGATAATATATTGTCTACATATAATATTGATAATAATACTGTGCTATGATAATAATATATTCTATATATATATAATATTTATAATATTTATAATATTATAATACATAATAATAATACGATATAATAATACCATATAATAATATTGTAATATACTAATAATAATACATTAACTTCCTAATGATAATATATTGTGTCTACATATAATATTGATAATAATACTGTGCTATGATAATAATATATGGTATACACATATAATATTGATAATATTATAATATAATACGTTATAATATTAACAATAATACCATATAATAATATTTTATTATAATAATATTGTGCTATGATAATGTATATACATATAATATTTATAATATTATAATACACAATAATAACATATAATAATATTGTAATATACTAATAATAATATATTAAATTCCTACTGATAATATATTGTGTCTACATATAATATTATAAATAATACTGTGCTATGATAATAATATATTGTATATACATATAATATTTACAATAATATTATAATACATTATAATACTAATAATACCATATAATAATATTTTATTATAATATTTTGGATACTAATAATAATACATTAAATTCCTACTGATAATATATTGTGTCTACATATAATATTGCTAATAATACTGTGTTATGATAACAATATATGGTATATACATATAATATTTAGAATAATATTATAATATAATGCATAATACTAATAATAATACCATATAATAATATTTTATAATAATTTTGTAATATACTAAAATAATATTATTAAATTCCTACTAGAATGTATCATAATATACTGTTATATTGTTGCATATATTGAATTGCAATGTTTATGTTTTGGGAGCCGCTTAAGAGTTTCCTTCTGAAGAGATTCAGCGGAATGTAAACAAATAAATAACAATAATAATAATCCTCCCCGTTTGGACCAATCAGAGCGCGAGAAATCTGCCGCAGCCAATCAGAGACCGCGGTCAGTGCTTCACGTGCGCCTCCATCCTTGCTGCGGAACTCGTGATTGGGGCGTTCGAAAAGTGCACGTGATCGCGGCTCCAGGCCAGGTGGATTTAACTCCGAAGGCTCAATGCATCACGGAAGTTGTGGTTTTGCGCGGCCTCGAGCCTCCTCGGCTAAAAATAGGGCTGGGGCCTCAACCGGACCACAACTCCCACAATGCCATTGAATAGAGCGCAAGGAGTCCGAGTGACGTCAGTAGTTGCTAGGTAAAATTCCTCCCCTTGATAGAAAAAAGGGAATGTTCAAGCTTTACCTGTTGGATTTCTATAGAATACACTTCTGTTTGTTGACATTTATTGTGTTTTCAGCTAGGTGTAATCAAGCAATTCTGTGTTTAACTTTGGGTTCCATCTCCAAGATGCAGTTTAAACTGATCATATAATAATTTCCAATTATATAAATGAACAGTTACATTAAAATATTATAGAAATTGTATAAGTTAGAAATAATATTATATATAAATTAATTCCTATACATTCTCTACAATATTATGCTATACTATTTAAATCTATACATGTTAGAATCGGTGCAAAGCTGTCACATATTAAACAAGAATTTCCAATTATATAACAAAATAATTATATTAAAATATTACAGAAATTGTATAAGTTAGAGACAATAGTATATACATTAATTCCTATACATTATCTACAATATTACGCTATGCTATATAAATCTATACATGTTAGAAACGGTGCAAAGCTGCCACATATTAAACAATAATTTCCAATTATACAACCAAATAATTACATTAAAATATTATAGAAATTGTATAAGTTAGAGAAATCGTATATAAATTAATTCCTATACATTCTCTGGGGAAAGTGGAAGGTAAAAGGAAGGGGGGCCGACCAAGGGCAAGATGGATGGATGGCATCCTTGAAGTGACTGGACTGGCCTTGAAGGAGCTGGGGGTGGTGATGGCCGACAGGGAGCTCTGGCGTGGGCTGGTCCATGAGATCACGAAGAGTCGGAGACGACTGAATGAATGAACAACATATATTCTCTACAATATTATGCTATACTATTTAAATCTATCCATATTAGAAACGGTGCAAAGCTGTCACATATTAAACAATAATTTCCAATTATATAACCAAATAATTACATTAAAATATTATAGAAATTGTATAAGTTAGAAACAATATTATATACATTCCTATACATTCTCTACAATATTACGCTATACTATATAAATCTATACATTTTAGAGATGGTGCAATGCTGTCACATATTAAACAATAATTTCCAATTATATAACCAAATAATTTCCTATGGAAACACTCTCTTGTTTATAAAGTGATTGCCCTCCCAACCCAGTGAAACGTGGACTGTCTACAGACATCACACTCAACTCCTGGAACAATTCCATCAATATTGCTTCTTCCAGCACACTGACATTTTTCCACCTGTCTCCCCAAGAGAACTGCAGGATTTTTTGGAGACACTGATGGCGGGGGGGAACCCGCCATTGACTGGCCTGCACTGCAGCGGAGAGTTCCGCAGTTCCTGATTGTCAAACCAGACAGGCTTTCCACTTCTTTTTGGCAGCGCTCGCTCCATTTGGATCCAGCAGCCAGGGACTCGCTGCGGCCACTCGCAGGAGTCCTGGAAAGGCGGCCAGGCATGGACCCTGGCCCCTGATCAGGGAGATGTAGTTTCCCAAAGGACATTGCCCCACCACTTGCAGTTTGGAAATTCTCTTCGGACTCTTCTGCCTTCTCTTATTGACTTTCTGCCTTATTGTCTTGGACTGTTTCCCTGTCATACTTTTGGACACAAGCCTCAAGCCAGGCTCGCCTGGAAGGACAAGCAGCCCCAGCCTACGTGCGCCTTCACCAAGAAGACTACGATTTCTACAAAAAGCAAAATACATTTATTGTTTTTAATAAACCTTGCTGGGATGGGGATGGGAATTCATTCATGAAATGTATGAAGTGTATGAAGCATATAAGATGTATATAGTGGGATATCATATAAAATGTACCCTGACTCCCCTCCCCACCTTTTCCCTCTGAACTTCGCCCCAGAAAGGAATGTGACCTGAGGTTACTGTCAAGAGGAAATCCTATTTCCTCCAAGTAAACCAGTCCACATTTACATCTGCATGGATCCGTGGTTGATCCTATCTCGAGGCTCGTTTTCAGAGCAGACAATGGGCTGAGAGATAGGTCAACAGAAACTCCGGTAAAAGACTGATTAACTCAACTTATGGTGTTTGTGAAGCTCCTTTGTCTGCAGGGCACCCTTGTTTACAGAGTTTTGAGATCCAAATGCCATCAACAGCCCCTTTTCATATTTCCTCCAAATCTCATCAACAGACCAGGAAGCTCTTTGTTCCTCCTGTCTGCCACCCCGCTGGCAAACACAAAGGCTCGGAAATCAGCTGGCGAGTGCCCCCCGGGCACTCCGCTCCCCCTGCGCTGTCAAACTTCGTCCCGCCTCCTGGCCTCTGATTGGACCATCTCCGGAGGCGCTAGGAAGGCTCCGATTGGCCCCCTGCAGGCAGCAGCGCCCGCTGGTTGGTTGAGAGGCGGGACATGCAGCCAAGCCTCCTCCCAGCTGTTCCAGGGCCAGCCAATCAGGGCGAAGACAGCTGACGGAAGGCGGGCGGGAGTTTCAAACTGTTTTTCCTTTGTTCTGACAATATAAAAATGCCTGTAACTTCTGTGCTTGTATGCTTGTATGTGAACTATCACTACAATCGCATCCTTTTCAGCTGAATCGCAGAAATAAACGCTTCGGTCACTGGATACCTCTTCAGCCTCTGGTGAGATTAATTCTTAATATTTTGCGGTTTGGATTGGCTTTCGCTGGCTGCTCACCGAGGTCAAAAGACCCCATTAGCGGTCTTTAGGGATCTCCCTCGCTGGGAGGGCCCCACAAAAGAGCTCGATAACAACACTGCTGATGGAATTATCCCCGGAGTTGAATGTGACATCTGTAGACAGTCCACGTTTTGCAGATGTATAGCAGGGTTGGGAGGACAATAGCTTTATAAACAAGCACTCGCAGACCTCAGGCAGTGTTGTAATTCAGTGTCAATGTTGACTTTGATGGAGAGGTGGCTGCCAAGGGAGCGGAAGTAGCCAACATTTTCTAGTGTTACACTATGAAGCTGTATTTCTGGAATTGCAGAGGGATTGGCTGGTGATTGCCGGAAGAGCACTTTGGTTTTCTCGACGTTCAATGAGAGGCCGAGCTTCTCATATGCTTTTGCAAAGGTGTTGAGTAACTTGTAGGTCTTCTTCTGAATGCGCACAGACTATGTTATCATCCACATACTAGAGTTCTATAACAGATGTTGTGACCTCAGTTTTGTAGAGGGATTGGCTGGGGCCTACTGGAAGAGCACTTTGATTTTCTCAATATTTAATGAGAGGCCAAGCTTCTCGTATGTTTCTGAAAAGGTGCTTAGAGTGGCTTGTAGGTCTTCTACAATGACAATAGGAATGGCTGGCTCGCAGGCCCCAGGACTCGCTGGCCGCTTGGACATTTCCTGTCTCCATAATCCTCTCAAGAATCCATTGTTTCCCTCTCATCCCACCTCTCTCTCTCCTGATCCATCAGGACACCGAGGCGACAGGAGTCCAGCAATTGGTTCAGACACTCGAGAGGAGGCCAAGCCTCCTCCCAGCTGTAGAGCACCAGCCAATCATCGTTGAGCCAGCAGAGGGGCGGGGAATGGGAGATTCAAACCTGGCAGCTCTGTTTTATGTATTAAAAGGCCTTTATTTTTGTACACTGTATGCATAGCTTGGCGAAATATTGCTGCTTTGCATCCTTTTCAGCTGAATTGCAATAAAACCATCTCGGTGGCACTTCCTTCAACTTTGGGGAGATTTATTTTGGGAACTTAGGAAAAACCTTTTAAATTGGGCTTCTCTTTGCTCACCATTGTAGCGAGCCTTCTTTGGTAGGTCCGCAGGGTCTCTCCTTCAGGGCCAGACCCTTTTAAATTCCTCCATTATTTCAATGTTTCTGAGAGCTTTTGTTCAACCATTTCAAAACTCCCTGCTTGAGCGGTGATGGCACAATCGTCAACATAGGTTAAACTCTCTGTCACTTCTGGCAGTGGCTGATCATTTGTGTAAATGTTGAACATTGATGGAGGAAGCATGCTTGCAGCATGGCGTAAGGATGATGGGGTACTAACTAACATTGTTACATTTTCTTTAACACAAACAAGTACCTTTTGTTTACAAATATAAACAAATACATTTTACTTCCTTAAAAGTACATTTTGTTTTGTTTACTAATACAAACACATTTTGTTTATTATTAAACAAATTTTGTTTATTAACACAATTTTATGTGTTAACTAGTGGCTTAAAGAATAAATGAGGCACACTTAAAAAAAATAACAACCACAATTCTGCTTCCATCATCTCACATTTATTTCAGGCACGTTGGATGCTAACTGTTTATGAAAATAGTTTAGACGAATGTTCTGTCTGCCATTATTTATTCATGTCGCATTTAAAAATATTACGCCGATTTTTTTTATCCAGCGCGCATTAGTCCATAAATTATGCTTGCAATTCCTAATGCGTTTTTAATTATGGATCTACCCATGCCGGCCTTTTATTTATGATGGCAGGGCTGTGTATAATCGGAAGCGCTCTTAATTAAGCATCGGTGGACACTGCATATGAGAAAAGGGTCAGGCTTCATTTAAATATATTCTAATCAGCAGGCATTCCTCTGCTTGTTAGCATGGCCTAGAAGCAGAAGATACAGCTTTTTATTCAAACAGGTATTTAAAGGTGGAGGTGTTTAAGATCTTTTCACACATCTCTATAAAATCCACATTGAACTGGATTATATAGCAGTGTGAACTCAGATAATCCAGTTCAAAGCAGATATTGCTGATTATCTGCCTTGATATTCTGGGTTATATGGTTGTGTGGAAGGGGCCTTTGATCAGGCTAAGGCTAGGGTTCCATATCCACTGCCATATAAAATCCAGATTATCTGCTTTGAACTGGATTATATTAAGTCTACATTGCCATATTGATATCATGGAGGAATTTAGAAGGGTCTAGCCCTGAAGGAGAGACCCTGCGGACCTACCAAAGAGGGCTCGCTACAATGGTGAGCAAAGAGAAGTCCAATTTAAAAGGTTTTTCCTAAGTTCCCAAAAGAAATCTCACCAAAGTTGAAAGAAGCGCCACCGAGATGGTTTTATTGAGATTCAGCTGAAAAGGATGCAAAGCAGCAATGTTTCGCCAAGCTGAGCATACAGTGTACAAAAATAAAGGCCCTTTTATACATAAAACAGAGCTGCCAGGTTTGAATCTCCCATTCCCCGCCCCTCTGCCGGCTCGGCGATGATTGGCTGGCGCTCTATCCTCCTCCTGAGCACCTGGGCCAATCACTGGGCTTCTGCCGCCTCGGCGTCCTGACAAATCAGGAGAGAGGGAGGTGGGACGAGAGGGAAACAATGGATTCTTGAGAGGATTATAGAAGTAGGAAGTGTTCAAGCGGTCAGCGAGGCCCCGGGGGGGGGGGGGATCTGCGAGCCAGCCTTGCTATTGTCATTGAGTGGTTGCAATAAATATTGATGTTTGGCGATCCTGCCATAATTCGGATTTTCCCAGTGGTGAGACATAGGAACAATGTGGGAATTTTGGTAGAAGTATCGGTGAGAGAAAAGTTGAATGGGTGACAGATTAGGATGGGGTGCGGCTTTCCGAAGGTCTCCTCCGTCCTATTGAGACATGATCAAAATTGCCAACTTACCGTTTCCTCTGGGGGACCAACTCTGAGCCCAGAGGTCACAATCCTTTGTTATTGTCCATGCAAAAAATATTCTGATAAGAGTCTTTTACAACTGGAGATTTCCTTCTTTCCAGGGTCACGCAGGGGTGGCTGCCTTGTATTTTTATACATTTTTCAATAAAGGGGAATTGGGCCAAAGGGTCAGGAAAAGGTCAGATACACAGGGAGGAATATAGAAATATAGAAATCATGTTATAGAAAATATACCCACTTATCCCTCCCACCAGAGTCCCATAGAAGTTCAAGAGAGTACATAAGTGTAAAGGAAGGGGGTTTCTCAGTAATAAATGTACTACTTTCTGCTATATATGAAACCTAGGGCATAAAGCTTTGATTAAATGTACACACTATCTAACATGGGAAGGGTCCTTGTTGTTATAACTGACCAAGGCTTAACCCTTATTATGCAGTCTGGTGTCCTTGGCCTTAGCAAAACTATAAGTTACTATATTTTATGGGGGGGGGGGGTCATGTTTGACTTCAATATGATACAATATAATGCTAATAATAATATATAATAATATTGTAGCATTGTAATAAGGTTGGCAGTTCCAATCCAGGGAGCAGGGTGAGCTTCTGCTGTTAGCCCCAGCTTCTGCCAACTTAGCAGTTCGAAAACATGCAAATGTGAGTAGATCAATAGGTACCGCTTCAGCGGGAAGGAGTCAACAGACAATGCCGGCTCTTTGGCTTAGAAACAGAGATGAGCACCACCTCCCAGAGTCGGACACAACTAGACTTAATGCCTTACCTGTACCTAATATAGTATTACTAATATATTAACTATCATACTACTGATAATATAAAATAATATATAATGATAATACTGTGTTGTCGAAGGCTTCCATGGCTGGAATCACTGGGTTGCTGTGAGTGAAGGAATCCCTAGGATTTCCCTAGGCAGCAACCAACCAGGCTTTGAAGCTGCAAGGCCATTCGATGCTAATCAAGGTGGCCAATTGCAACATTGCCACTTGTCTCAAATAGACAAGAGTTCTTCAGTCCACCCTTGACATTCCACATATATATTGCATTGCATTGTAATATTATAAATATTGGGACTCAGAGCGGCTTACAAGATATACATACATACAATATATTCTATTATTAGCATAGTACAATATAAGTATTTAATATTGCTATATTGTACTTTAGCATTATATTGTAATATTATTAGTAATATTACATGTAATATAAATATATAATTATAATATATTATTAATAGTATTATATTGCATTGCATTATAATATTATAAATATTATATGTATATTATATGTCTATTATTTTACTATACCATTATATTGTAATATTATTAGTAATATTACATATAACATAAATATATAATTATAATATCATATTATTATTATTAGTATTACGTTGCATTGCATTATAATATTATAAATATTATATGTATATTATGTGTCTATGGCTTCTATGACTGGAATAATTGGGTTGCTGTGAGTGAGGGAATCCTAACAAAGGATTCCTTCAGGCAGGAAGTAGCCAGGCTTTGAAGCTTCAAGGCCATTCAGTGCTCATCAAGGTTATTATTGCATATGTCTAAGGCTTCCATGTTTTGCTGTAGTAAGGGAATCCTAACAGAAGATTCTTTCAGGCAGGAAGTAGCCAGGCTTTGAAGCTGCAAGGCCATTCAATGCTAATCAAGGTTATTATTGCATATGTCTAAGGCTTCCATGGCTGGAATCATTGGTTTGCTGTAGTAAAGGAATCCTAACAAAGGATTCCTTCAGGCAGGAAGTAGCCAGGCTTTGAAGCTGCAAGGCCATTCAATGCCAATCAAGGTATTTATTTATTTATCGAGTCAGCAGCAACCAGACATTTGTATTAAATTTTTAACAAAAACAAAAAGACAAAACAAACATACAAAACACAAAGTTTGCAAGCTTGATAGTTGATTAAATGTCCTTTGACCAGTATCTGGCCACTTGGAGTGCCTCTGGTGTGGTTGCAAGAAGGTCCTCAAGGTTTTTATTGCATATTTGCATAATGTTTTCAATTGTCAACCGTTTTGAGTCTCCATATGGAGAGATAAAGCGGGAGATAAATAAATAGAAAGTTAAAAATAAAGATGGAATCAGGCGGCGCTAGGACCTAGCGCTGGAGTCTCCAAAGGGAACCGCTGGACGTGACGCATGCGCAGAAGGCGGCTAACTGTGCCGCTTTCGGCCCCGCCTGCCAGGGCTCGGCGCGCACGCGCAGAAGCCTAACTGGGCGCGCGACCTCCTCTCTCTCTCTCCCTCCTCCTCCCCCCCGTCGCGTAGTCTGGGTCACTTCCGAATGGTTGCACGACGGCTTCCGGGTCAGCGCGTCTGTGAGGGAAGCTTGGTGTCCGGAGCGTCTCTCTTGTGGGCCTGCCGACGCCGCTATTCTCCCGGGGAGTCTTATATCCGGCTGCCGCTCGGTTTTTCCCCCCTTTCGAGGAAGGGAGAGTGAGGGAAGGAAGGAAGGAAGGAGAGGAAGCAGCGCCTCTCACAAGGCCTGTAAGTGTGAGGAACGAGGCCCAGGCCCCGCCCACTCGCGCCCAGGCCCCGCCCACTCGGATACCACTTGGGGGTCCTGTGGAAGGCTTTCATAGCCGGAATCCCCGGGTTGCTGTGAGTTTTCCAGGCTGTCTGGCCATGCCCTAGAAGCATTCTCTCCTGACGTTTCTCCTGCATCTATGGCAGGCATCCTCAGAAGTTGTGAGGTCTCTTGGAAACTAGGCCAAAACACCTGGGAACTAACAGGTTGAGAATCACTGTTCTACATAATAATAATAACTATATATATATACACACACATATACTCCTACTTTATTATTTACTAGCCGTCCCCTGCCACACGTTGCTGTAGCCCACATGGGGGTTCTGTGTGGGAGGTTTGGCCCAATTCTGTCGTTGGTGGGGTTCAGAATGCTCTGTGATTGTAGGTGAACTATAAATCCCAGCAACTACAACTCCCAAATGTCAAGATTCTCTTTTCCCCAAACCCCACCAGTGTTCACATTTGGGCATATTGAGTATTCGTGTAGAGCTTGGTCCAGATCCATCATTGTTTGAGTCCACAGTGATCTCTGGATGTAGGTGAACTACAAATCCAAAATCAAAGGACACTGCCCACCAAACCCTTCTAGTATTTTCTGTTGGTCATGGGAGAACTGTGTGCCAAGTTTGGTTCAATTCCATCATTGGTGGGGTTCAGAATGCTCTTTGATTGTAGGTGAACTAAGAAAGGTGAAATAAGAAAGTGAAGTGAAATGAACTATAAATCCCACCAACTACAACTCCCAAGTGACAAAAATCATTTTTTAAGTGAAGGACACACATTGGGTTGTTAGGTGTCTTGTGTCCAAATTTGGTGTCAATTCCCCCAGTGGTGTTTGAGTTCTGTTAATCCCACGAATGAACATTACATTTTTATTTATATAGATTCATTTACTTATTTCCAGTATTTTTGCCCTGTCCTTCTCAACCCCCGAAGGGGGACTCAGGGTGGCTTACATTTGCCACAATTTGATGCCATCAAATATATCTCTCTTAGGCAATCCCTCATTGGCCAGGTAGGGTAGACTTCCAGGATCAGTGTTAGACCCCTATTCTTGACCTGCATCTTCTCCTGCAGTGAGCGCATTGGTTTCCAGGTGGAAGGTGGTCTCAGTCGGGATTGGCTTGATGAGCCTTCCTCTTGGCACGTTTTTCTTTTTCCCCCTCCATTCGTGCCTCTTCAAATTCTGCAGCACTGCTGGTCACAGCTGACCTCCAGCTGGAGCGCTCAAGGTCCAGGGCTTCCCAGTTCTCAGTGTCTATGCCACAGTTTTTAAGGTTGGCTTTGAGCTCATCTTTCAATCTCTTTTCCTGTCCACCAACATTCCGTTTTCCATTCTTGAGTTCGGAGTAGAGCAACTGCTTTGGGAGATGATGGTTGGGCATCCGGACAACGTGGCCAGTCCAGCGGAGTTGATGGCGGAGGACCATCGCTTCAATGCTGGTGGTCTTTGCTTCTTCCAGCACGCTGACATTTGTCCGCCTGTCTTCCCAAGAGATTCACAGGATTTTCCGGAGGCAGCGCTGATGGAATAATTCCAGGAGTTGCATGTGACGTCTGTAGACAGTCCACGTCTCACAGGCATAGAGCAGGGTTGGGAGGAGAATAGCTTTATAAACAGCCCCCTTGGTATCCCTACGGATGTCCCGGCCATCAAATATAACAAAGCAATATAACAACAATTAAAATAATGAATAGAACATTAATTAAAACAATAAAAGCAGCATTAACCACCGTATCACCATTCCAGTCAAATTTCATATCCAAAGCACTGTTTATACCTGCTGTCCAAAAGCCTGGTCCCAGAACCACGACTTCAGTTTCTTCCTAAAAGACAGGAGGGATGAAGCCGATCTTACCTTGTTAGGAAGCAAGTTCCACAGGCGGGGGGCTACAGCCGAGAAGGCCCTGTCTCTTGTCGCTGCCAGACTATTTGCGATGCTGGCGAGAGCAGGGCCTCCCTGGATGATCTTAAACTGCAAAGCGGGACGTAGAGGGAAATGCGTTCAGACAAGTAAGCTTGGCCAGAACATAATAATAGTTATGGTGACTATTTGAAGACCAAGTCTATCAATGTATTCATTCATTTATTTATTTACGACATTTATATGCCACCCTGCTCACTCCGAAGGGGACTCAGAGCAGCTTACAAGATATATATGCATCCAATATATTATATTATTAGCATAGTACAATATCAGTATTATATATTACTATATTGTACTATACCATTATATTGTAATATTATCTATATAAATAAAAATGTAATGTTCGTTTGTGGGATTAACACCTCAAAAACCAATGGACGAATTGACACCAAATTTAGACACAATACACCTATCAGGCCAACAAGTGACCATCACTCATTAAAAAAACTGAAAAACACAGCAGAAAAGACGTAAAAAGGCAAAAAACAAAAATTACATTACAACGCATGCTTAAATCCACATATATATGCAAACACACAGATATACACACACATATACACATATATACACTCAAAATCACATATACACAGACAGGGCCACAGCAACGCGTGACAGGGGACGGCTAGTTAGTAATATTGCATGTAATATAAAATATATAATGATAATATCATATTATTATGGAGAGGTTCAGTCTGCCTTATCTGAAACCCTCAGGACCAGGAATGATTTGTGTTTTGAATTTTCCTCTTTATTTCAGAACATTTGCATGTGCCTATTGAGATCTCTTGGAGATGAGACCAAGTCGCAACACAAAATCCACTGATGTTTCATGTACATTTCGTATGCCAAACAATGCACGGTGATAGTATGATAGCTGGGTCCGGAAGCTCGGAGCATTACGGAGATGCCGCAAAGGTGGCTGTGAATAAGGAAAAAGAGGAGATGGAGTGAGAGCGGAGAGAGCAATGGAAGGATAGAAAGGAGAGGACGCTTAGGGCAAGGGTTAAGGCAAGGTTTAGAGTTTGGGTTAGGGTTACGGTTAGGCAACGGTTTAGGGTTAGGGTAAGGGTTTGGGTAAGGGGTTAGGTTTAGGCTTATGGTATGGTTCAGGATTAGGGTAAGGGTTAGGGTTTCACTATTAAAGAACTCATACATTCCTTCTATATTATCTGTCTCCGGCCTGGCATACATTAGCTAAGTCTCTCTTGCACAAATAGCATTTCCGAAGGAGCAATGCGGCATCTCCGTAAAGCTCGGAGCTTCCGGACCCAGCTATCCTTCTATTACCCAATGCACAGTTAGACCTCCACATTTGTGGTTTTGATTTTTCATGGATTATTTCATTAAATCGTTGTCTCAAGGGATCTCTAGATATTTTCAAGAGATTCCAAGAGATGACGTATCAATCAAACTATTCTGAAGAGTTTCCTAGAGAGGTGTTTTCTCACATTAAAACATAGTATTTTTTGTATTGTCGAAGGCTTTCATGGCCGGAATCACTGGGTTGTTGTAGCTTCTTTCAGGCTATATGGCCATGTTCTAGAGGCATTCTCTCCTGGTGTTTCGCCTGCATCTGTGGCAAGCATCCTCAGAGGTTGTGAAGTCTGTTGGAACTAAGAAAATTGGGTTTATATATCTGTGAAATTACCAGGGTGGGACAAAGAACTATTGTCTGTTGGAGCTAGGTGTGAATCTTTCAACTGATTTCTATTTACAACTAGCCGTCCCCTACCACACATTGCTTTGGCCCAGTCTGGTGATCTGGAAAATAAAGTAATGAGAAAGTGTTTTTTTTTCTAATATATGTAATTTCTTTATGCTTGTGGGTAAACAGGATTTGATTACGTTTTCTTGCCCTGGTGAAGGGAGCTGGACTGGATGGCCTTAAGTATTTTCTATTGGTCATGGGGATTCTGTGTGGGAAGTTTGCCCCAATTCTATCAT
Organism: Anolis sagrei; assembly: GCF_037176765.1. Lineage (NCBI taxonomy): Eukaryota > Metazoa > Chordata > Lepidosauria > Squamata > Anolidae > Anolis > Anolis sagrei. The sequence continues at coordinate 6,675,162 of NC_090031.1, read as the reverse complement.
TTTTGGGGTTCAGAATGCTCTTTGATTGTAGGTGAACTATAAATCGCAGTAACTTCAACTCTCAAATGTCAAGTCTATTTCCTCCAACTGTGTTCCTAGTTGGGCATATGGAATATTGTTTGAGTACCACAGTGCTCTCTGGATGTAGGTGTACTACAACTCCCAAACTCAAGGCCAATGCCCACCAAATCCTTCCATTATTTTCTGTTGGTCATGGGCGCCCTGTGTGCCACGTTTGGTTCAATTCCATCATTGGTGGAGTTCAGAATGCTCTTTGATTGTAGGTGAACTATAAACCCCAGAAACTACAACATCCAAATGACAAACTCAGTTTTTTTGAGTGATAGTCACTCATTTGGCGGCATTTCATCCAGTGGTTTTTGAGTTATATTAATCCCACAAACGAACATTACATTTTTATTTATATAGATTTTTAGTGTTTTTATTTACAATTTTTCCACTTTCATAGGGTTCCTGTGCTTCTAACTCCAAATAATGTGAAGAGATACCAATATTGTTATTATTATTGTGTTTATGTTTATTTACACCCAATTTTTTCTCTCAAAGGATACTCAAAGCGTCTTTATATATTGTTCCAATATATTATTGTATTTAGTCTCTGTGTTAGAATGCTTTCTCTTAATCACTGTTGAGTTGTTGCTGTGAGGATCACGATATAGTATCTTGAAGTGTAAAATATATACTTCCACATTAGCATTTGAGGTATGTTTGAGCAACACGGTGTGATAGTGAAATCTCATTATACCATGTGTACTCGTGTATAAGTCAAGGGCAGAATTCAGGAACTGAAATTATGGGTTTTGATATCACCCATGGATAAGTCAAGGGTCATTCTAGGCGAGGGGAAAGATCACATTTTGCTGCCATTTCCCTACCCAGCCATTCTAAAAGGCTAGAAACAGTGTTGTGCTGGACAGAGCAAAGAATGAGGGAGTTAATGCTTCTTTTTTATTCGTTCCAGGATGGATAAATCTCTTAACTTTTGTTTCTCTGTTCAGGGAAGAGGATGTTTCCTTTTTGGATAAGAATTAAGATGCAACACTTACATTGATCTGTGGATACATTGTTTTGGCTAAATATTTTGACAAAAAAATTCTAGATTTATGCATGATTTTATACTAAGTAGCCCTTGCTGAGTACTATTGACATTAAGACATGATATTATTTTGATGCTAGTGATAATACACTGGATTCTTTGTCTTTCAGTCAGCAGCCTTGTTTCCTTTTATTTACAAAGTAGCGAGACATGTGATAGTAATGGCACTGCAGCTTCCATCATCATCAAAATTACCTAAGCTAATAGGAGTTGCAACCTCAGTAATATCTAGAGCAGTGTTTCTTGATCTTGCTATTCCTATGACCCCTTATGAACAGTTCCTCATGTTGTGGTGACCCCTAACCATAAAATTATTTTGGTAGCTACTTCATAACTGTAATTTTGCTACTGTTCTGAATCGTCATGTAAATATCTGCTAAGTAGGATGAATTTTCATTCACTGGACCAAATTTGGCACAAATAATAATCTTTATTTATACCCTGCCATCTCCCCAATGGGGAATCGGAGCGGCTTACATGGGGCCAAGCACAGGACATGTTACTGCAAAATAAAATCAAAACATAAACAACAAGCAACATAATCAAAATTACATAGAAGAAGATAAAAAGTATAAACACAGTAACAAAATAACATTCCAATAAACACAATCACGATAAAAGTGGGCGGGCCACATGTACAGGATGAAATGATTAAAAGACTCTAATGAGATAAAAATAGGAGCAGGTTATTTGCAGGGAGCTCATGAAAACACACAGGGTTGTGAAACTTAACTTCCCATTTGGAGGACATGTACTCCAGTGGCAGAAGCGTTGAGGGGAGCAATAGTATCATGTTGTGCACCTACTCGCCAAAGGCGCAGCAAAAGAGCCAGGTCTTAAGGTTCTTTTTGAACGTTTCTAGTGAAGGGGCTTTCCTGATCTCTTCGGGTAATGAGTTCCAGAGTTGGGGAGCCACAGAGGAGAAGGCTCTCTCCCTTGTGCCCACAAGATGAGCTTGTGAGATTGATAGGGGCGAAAGGAGGGCATCCCCCGAAGATTGAAGGACTCTGGTTGGTACGTGGAAAGAGATATGGTCACGAAGGTAGCCGGGTCCCAAACTGTTTAGGGCTTTGTAGGTGATAACCTGCACCTTAAATTGGGACCGGAAAATAAACGGCAGCCAGTGGAGCTCCTTAAACATGAGGGTCGACCGCTCCCTATAACTAGCCCCAGTTATTAATCTGGCTGCTGAACATTGGACAAGTTGTAGTTTCCAGGGCGTCTTCAAGGGTAGCCCCACGTAGAGTGCATTACAGTAATCCAGTCTAGAAGTAACTAAGGCGTGGACCACCATGGTCAAGTCAGACTAATACTCAATACACCCAAATTTGAATATTGGTGGGGTTGGAGTGGGGGGTATTTTGTCATTTGGGAGTTGTAGTTGCAGGGATTTATAGTTAAACAATAATCAAAGAGCATTCTGAACTCCACCAATGATGGAATTGAGCCAGTTTTGGCCCACAGAACTCCCATGACCAACAGAAAAAACTGGAAGGATTATTATTATTATTATTATTAGTAGTAGTAGTAGTAGTAGTAGTAGTATTGATTTAATAATTGAGTTGATACCCTGACTTTGCTCCGGATGAGCTCAAATCAGTTCACTTGAACCCTCTTGTTCCTCATTTTATGCCCATTACAGGCCTGTATTGTAGGTCAAGATGACAGAGAGCGACCGGCCTGAGGTCACTCAGAGTTTTGTGGCTCGATGAAGACTTGTCCTGTCTCTCCCAAGTCCCAGTCCACCACTGAAACGTTTAGCAAAATGATGTTGCAGTAATAACCAGCATTTTTAGAGCCATTCAGCCCAAGCCTTTCAGACCCACCTCTCTTTTCCCATCTCAAATGACAGCTTGCAATGAGTAAAGCAGGCTGGCTTTGCTCATTGCAAGCCAATCTCCGGTGGTGGGAGGATTGTGTGGGCTTGATTTGACTATTGGTTGAACTCTTTAGCCGCATTGTCGGATCTGAGGTCACCCTGACCGAGAGGATCCGAAGAAGGCAGCCTTGGCTGCTCTAAGTGGTTTATTACAACTAAGTTGTCAAACAGTTCTGTGTGTTTTGCTGTAACTCCCTCTGCGTGCGGGGGCTTGAGGTCATTGCTTCTTCAGTGCACAGATGAGTTGTTTAGGTTGCCTTTAACATCGGGAGGACTCGTGTGGCTCCAGCTTTCCCTTCCAGAAAGCAACTTGGGTGCAGACTGAGTGAGGTGTCTAAAGTGGCAGAAAAACTTTGCTATCCCTGTTGTTCTGATAGTATGCAGTGCTTTCAACTTAGGGCTGACTCTGCCATTTATTTATTTATCGTGTCATCGACAACCAGACATTTGTATTGCATTTTTAACAAAAACAAACAGACAAAATGCAGAATTTGCAAGCTTGGTAGTTGATTAAAATGTCCTTTGACCAGTAACTGGCCACTTGGAGTGCCTCTGGTGTTGCCGCAGGGAGGTACTCCATTGTGCATGTAGCAGGGCTCAGGTTGCATTGCAGCAAGTGGTCTGTAGTTTGCTCTTCTCCACACTCGCATGTCGTGGATTCTACTTTGTAGCCCCATTTCTTAAGATTGGCTCTGCATCTCGTGGTGCCAGAGCGCAGTCTGTTCAGCGCCTTCCAAGTCGCCCAGTTTTCTGTGTGCCCAGGGGGAGTCTCTCCTTTGGTATCAGCCATTGATTGAAGTTCTGGGTTTGAGCCTGCCACTTTTGGACTCTTGCTTGCTGGGGCATTCCAGCTAGTGTCTCTGTAGATCTTAGAAAACTATTTCTTGATTTAAGTCGTTGACGTGCTGGCTGATACCCTTGAGATGTCATTGCCTTGGTCCTTTCACTATTGGCTGCTACTTCCCGGCGGATGTCAGATGGTGCGATACTGGCTAGACAGTGTAATTTCTCCAGTGGTGTAGGGCGCAGACACCCCGTGATAATGCGGCATGTCTCATTAAGAACTGTTTTAGTGTGGTGAGATGTGCTCCACACTGGGTATGCATACTCAGCAGCAGAGTAACATAGCTCTAGGGCAGATGTCTTCACTGTGTCTGGTTGTGATCCCCAGGTTGTGCCAGTCAGCTTTCGCATGATATTGTTTCTAGCAATTGTTTCTGTTTTGGCAGTGCTTCTTGTAGGTCAGAGCATGGTCCAGAGTGACTCCCAGGTATTTGGGTGTGCTGCAATGCTCCAGTGGGATTCCTTCCCAGGTCATCCTCATACTCTGCCATGAGGCAAACTAAGATGATTCTATGTGTTTTCTAAGGCTTTCATGGTTGGAATCATTGGGTTGCTGTGAGTTTTCCGGGCTGCATGGCCATGTTACAGAAGCATTCTCTCCTGTCTTCACCCACATCTATGGCAGGCATTCTCAGAGGTTGAGGAGTTTGGAAATGCCTCTGAGAATGCCTGCCATAGATGTGGGTGAAAAGACAGGAGAGAATGCTTCTGGAATATGCCCATACAGCCCGGAAAACTCACAGCAATCGTCTTAGTTTGCCTCATGGCAGAGTCAGCCCTAAGTTGAAAGCACTGCATACTATCAGAACAACAAAGGGAACAGCAAAGTTCTTCTGCCTCCTTGTCTGCCAGTATGCCAAATTCAATCACATTCATGTTGGGAGTTTTGTTTATTATATATATATTATCAAGCATTCTGCCTCAAACACATCTAAATCAGGCAAGATGCTGCTTTTTTTTTTTTTGAAAACGGCTCCCGTCCCGTCCTGCTCAGCACAATATCGGAATGAAAAATGACACCGCTTTGTCATCTGTTCCAATTGATATTGCACTCTTTGTGGTGACAGCTGAAAAGGCCCACAGGTGCCGTATAAAGAGGTGACCATGTTGTCATATTTCATTTAGGCGTCCCTCTGCAAAGCCATAATTACCTAATTAGGTTGTTAATTAGGAGATTAGCATTTCGCTATATTGATAGAATGCTCTTTGCAGGCGGGAGTTTGAGGAACGGATTTGTCTGGCCTAATTTATAAGTGCGGCGATTTCCTCACCCACCAAACCCCTTATTTATTTGCTTAACATATTGATGCGGGATATCGCTATGTCCGAGGAAGAGTTGGTTTACAGACAAAGCTTTGACCAAATGGGATGAAATATATACTGTATGTATACGCAGGAGTCAAGGACAGGCTTTGGGGCCCAAATCATGGACTCTGATAGGACCCAAAGGATGGATTCTGCTACGATTATGGATACATTGAGGAAATTGTTCCTTGTATTGTCGAATGCTTTCATGGCCGGAATCACCGGGTTGTTGTAGGTTTTTTTCTATGGCAAGCATCCTCACTACCTCTGAGGATGCTTGCCATAGATGCAGGTGAAACGTCAGGAGAGAATGCCTCTAGAACATGGCCATATAGCCCGAGAAAACCTACAACAACCCGGAAATTGTTCCTTTTTTTTTCCTTGTCATGAGAGACTTGAGAAACTGCAAGACGCTTCTGGTGTGAGAGAATTGGCTGTCTGCAGGTTCATGGCCCAGGGGATGCCTGGATCTTTTGATGTTTTACCATCCTTGTAGGAGACTTTTCTCATGTACCCGCACAGGGAGCTGAAGCTGACAGTGGGAGCTCATCCATGCTCTTCCCGGATTTGAGCCTCCGAACTGTCGGTCTTCAGTTCTGCTGGCACAAGGGTTTAACTCATTGTGCCACTGGGGGCTCCTAATGTTTCCTCTATAAGAGACAACCTTTGAATAAGTCAACCTACATTTTTTGGGTTGATATTTTTGGCCAAAGATTTCTAGACTTGTACGTGAGTCTGTAACAGGCATGGACAAACTTTCTAACTTGTGGACTGCATGGTGGGCTGAGTGGGGTGGGCAGGTTAGGCAAGAGGGGGTTCCCTGCCCTTTCCTCCTCTTCCTCTTCTCTTTTGGAGGCAGAAAGTGAATGAAAGGCAGGAAACATTTGGATTCCAAAAGGGTTAGCCTTGGTCAGGATGAGATGGTGGATGGGAGAGAAAAAAGTGCATCCATGAGGCCCTGTGTTGCCTACTCCTGATATAGAATCCTAGAGCTGGAAGAGACGCTCAAGGGCCATCCAGTCCAACCCCCTGCCATGCAAGAAGGCACAATCAAAGGACTTCCAATAGACAAGCTCTGCGGAAAAGCCTCCAGAGAAGGAGACTCCACCACGTTCCGAGGCAGCCATCACCATTCTCCAACAGCTCTTACTCTCAGGAAGTTCTTCCTAATCTTTTCAGTTGAATCTCTTTCCCTTCCATGTGAACTCATTGCTCCCTTGTGCCCTGGTCTCTAGAGCAGCAGAAAGTCAGTTTTCCCCTTCCCTCTTCCCCCTCCTCAATGGGACACCCTTTGACATCTTGAAACATGGTTCTCATGTTCCCTTTCTACCTTCTCTTCTCCCAGCTAAACATCCCCCGGAGGAAAGGAGGAAGGAAAAAGAGGAGCAAGGAAGGAAAGAAGAGAAGGATGGGTGGAAGGGAATGGAGGGAGGAAAGAGAGAAGGAAGGAAAGACAAAGCGGAAGGAAGGAGAATGTGAGAGGGGGGAGTGGGGAGAAAAGAGGGAGGGAAGGAATGGACGAGAGGCTGGGAGGGAGGGAGGGAGGGAGGGAGGGAGAGGAGGAAGGAATGAAAGAAAGAAAGAAGAAAGGGAGGAAGAGAAGGATGGATGGAAGGAAGGAAAAGTGGAAATGAATGGAGGGAGGGAGGAAAGAGAGGGAAGGAAGGAAGGAGAGAGAAAGGGAGGGTAAGGATGGAGGAAAGAGGGAAGGAAGGACAAAAGAGTGGATGAGAAGAAAAAAGGGTGAGAGGACAAAAGAGGGAGGGAAGGAAGGAAGAGAAGGATGGAAACAAAGAAGGGTAGAAGGGAATAGGGGGAGGGAGGAAAGAGAAGGAAGGAAAGACAACAGGGAAGGAAGGAGAAAGAGGGGGAAGGGAAGGAAAGAGGGAAGGAAGGAAGGACGAAAGGGTGGGAGAGAAGAAGGAAGGAAGGAAAGAGAAGAAAGGAAGAGAAGGATGGATGGAAGGAAGGAAAAGTGGAAAGGAATGGAGGGACGGAGGAAAGGGAAGGAAGGAAGAAAGGAGAGAGAGAGGGAGGATCAGGATGGAGGAAAGAGGGAAGGAAGGACAAAAGAGTGGATGGGAAGAAAGAAGGGTGAGAGGGTGAAAGAGGGAGGGAAGGAAGAGAAGGATGGAAGCAAGGAAGGGTAGAAGGGAATGGAGAGAGGGAGGAAAGAGGGAAGGGAGGAAAAACAAAAGGGAGGGAGGGAGGGAGGGAGGGAGGGAGAGAAGGAAGGAAGGAAGGAAGGAAGGAAGGAAGGAAGGAAGGAAGGAAGGAAGGAGAAAGAGATGGGGAAGGAGGGAGGAAAAAGGGAAGGAAGAACAAAAGGGTGGAAGGGAAGAAAGAAGGGAGAGAGGGAGAAAGGGGGTGATGAGGGAGGAAGGAAAGAGAGATTGATTTCAAAGCCATTGTATTTTCTTTTAAAACATAACAATGGTTTCTTTTTTCTTTGCACAAATGTTTAGGGGAAAAGTTAGCGCTTTCTCTGCTGCCTCCTCTTAAGAGTAAGATTTCTTTGTCACTTGAGGAAAGGAAGGCATATCCATGCAGATTTAATCATCTTGTCAAATTAACATTCATACAAGTGTTAGGCTTGCATTTTATTTAAACTAAAGTGTTATTTGTTAGTTTAAGGAGTATCACATTCTGTATCAAAGTTACTCAGTATTCATGTGTAACAAGTAATGCAACATCAACTGTCAATGTTGCCTTTTTAAGACAGGAAAAATTACAACAGCCACCAATCCCCCCTCTACCCTAATGTTAACATAATTATTGTTATAATGCTTACTACTTGTTGGCCCCTGTTACTTCGGGTGGGATGGATAGCAAGGAAGAAAATTGCTCTTAATGTACTGCTTTGAAGCTCTGGATAAGAAATGTATTTAGGAGCGGTGTTTCTTAGCAGATGTATTTATACTTGACAGGCATCTGCAAGCATTAGATCCCAGGTGAGGGTGTGTGGTGCTGTTTTCTGAAAGCTTTCTCTTTAAAAATTATATTAAATTGGTGCACTCTCTCTCTCCCCCCCCCCCTTCTCTCTCCCTATAGGAACTGAAGTATGGCTAGGGACCGTTGCTTCATGGTAGAACACGTGTTTTGCACAGAAGAGGTCCCAGGTTCGAGATTCAGTGTTTCCAGCTAAACAAAGTACTCTCAAAAAGTGGAGAAATCACTGTCTCTGAACCCTGGAGAGTTACTAGCAGAGTTAGTAGCACTGGGCTCAATGGACGGATGGTCTGATTCACTCTAAGGCAGCTTCGTAGACTCACAATCAAAAATTCTTCAAAGTAAGTATTCTCTTTTTTCTTCTAAGAGAGCCCAAGCCATCTATGTCAGAAATATTAAAAATTAAAAAAATAATAATCACAAAAATGTGAGTCAAGTACTGAAAAGGTTAAATGGATGCAGTGACTCAGCAAAAGCTGTAGTTCAATATAAGCAGGTGTGCCTGTAGCTTAGGAGCCCTCAATCTGAGAGAACCCTCAGTCTGTGAGAGGTCTCTGTGGGAGAAAGGCCTCAGTGTGTTAGTAGGCCTCAGTGTTAGTTTGCCTCAGCATGAGAGAGCACTCAGTGTGAGAAGGCCTCAGTGGGAGAAAGGCCTCAGTGTGTTAGTAGGCCTCAGTGTTAGTTTGCCTCAGTCTGAGAGAGCCCTCAGTGGGAGAAAGGCCTCAGTGTTAGAAGGCCTGGTGTGAGAAGCTTCGGTGAGAGAAGCCCCAGGTTGAAGGCCATCATATGTGAAGCTCCCGTGTGAAAGCTGCTGTGTGTAAAGCTACTATGTGAAGCTTCTGTGTAACTTCGGTGTGAGAAGAGGCTCTGTGATCCATTCCGACCCACATTGTACCATAAAGACACAATCTTGGAGTCTTACTGGACAACAAGTTGAACATGAGCCAACAGTGTGATGCAGAAGCTAAAAGGGCCAATGGGATTTTAGGCTACACCAAAAGGAGTCTAATGTCTAGATCAATCGAGTCATGGCGCCTCTTTATTCTGTTTTGGTCAGACTTTACCTGGAATACTGTGTCCAATTCTGACCACCACAATTTAAGAGAGATATTGACTAGCTGGAAGGTGTCCAGAGGAGGGTGACTAAAAGGATCAAAAGTCTGGAGACCATGAATCCTTCTGAGGAGCATGGGTACATTTAGCCCCAGAAGAGAAGGTCAAGAGGAGCCATGAGAGCTATGTTTAAATATTTGAAAGGCTGTCCTAAGGGAGGGAGAGCAGGCTTGTATTCTGCTGCCCTGGAGACTATGCGGTCAATGATTCCCTCAATGCAAAACCATTCAGTGCTAATCAAGGTGGCCAATTGCAACATTCACACTTGCCTCCAGCAGACAAGAGTTCTTTCTCCCACCGAGGTATATAAACGCCACTTGCCTAATTTCCAACAGACCTCCTAACCTCTGAGGATGCCTGCCATAGCTGTGGGTGAAATGCCAGGAGAGAATGCTTCTGGAACATGGCCAGACAGCCAGGAAAACTCACAGCAACCTAGTTATTTCGGCCATGAGAGCCTTCAACAACACAAAGAGTGAAAGAGTTTCCAAGCTAGCTCAGCCATCTGTTTCCAACCCATTGGGAAGTTTAGAAACAGGATGTGATGCTCGATGGCCGTCTTCTGATGTTTTCTCCTCTCAGTCTAGTCATCAGAAGTGGACTCCATCTGACCATAGAATCAGATTAGCCAACATCCTTCTCTTTCCTGTCGTCTAACAAAAGGAGTGCCAACTGTTCATTAAAAAGCGATACAAAGAATTCTGAACCTGTTTAACAATCCTGGCCGTAAAGCGGTTTGAAGCCCAGGTTTTGGCGTGGAAGGATTCAAATAAATAGAGCAGCCGATACATCTGCCGTTAACATGTTGTTAACTCCCTCGGCAGACGTTAAATCATTTTCAAGTACAATAATAGTGTGGGAGGTAAATTAACTAGCCATTAACCATTTTATAAATACACAATTAACATGCCAGCGTTTATATGACACGTTGATAGGGCAGCAGTAATGTTTGATTGGGAGTTGGGGTTTCTTTCTTTTTTTGCAGGTCTTTAAGGTGAGTTGGGTTTTTTACATTTTGGAGGGAACGTGGTACTTACAAAGGGAACCCACCTCCCTTTTGTGCTATGAAGTCTCTCCAATATCTGAGATCATCCTGGGAGAGGTAGTTTTATGAAACACGAACACTCTGACAGGGAAAGGCAAAAGAAATACTCAAATTACAAATCTCCTAATTCCATAGCATTGAGTTATTGCATTTAAAGTGATGCCAATCTGCATTAATTCTGCAGTGTGGATGCACCCATGGTCTAGGACAGTGTTTCTCAGCTGTCCTAATGCCGCGACCCCTTAATACAGTTCCTCATGCTATAGTGACCCCCAACATAAAATAATTTTCATTGAGACTTCCTAACTCTAATTTTGCTACTGTTATGAATCGTAATGTAAATATCTGAATTGCAGGATGTATTTTCATTCACTGGACCAAATTTGGCACAAATACCTGATAACACCCAAATCTGAATACTGGTGGGGTTGGAGGGGGGATTGATTTTGTCATTTGGGAGTTGTAGTTGCTGGGATTTATAGTTCACCTACAATCAATGAGCATTCTGAATTCCATCAACGATAGAATTGAAGCAAACTTGGCACACAGAACTCCCATGACCAATTGAAAATACTGGGAAAGTTTGGTGGGCATTGACCTTGAGTTTTGGAGTTGTCGTTCACCTACATCCAGGGAGCAGTGTGGACTCGCAGTGGATGGATCTGGACCAAACTTGGCACAAATACTCAATATGCTCAAATGTGAACCCTGGTGGAGTTTGGGGAAAACAGACCATGACATTTGGGAGTTGTAATTGTTGGGATTTATACAATCAGAGAGCATTCTGAACCTCGTGAATGATAGAATTGGGCCAATTTTCCCACACAGAACCCCCATGCTTTGAAGGGACTCACTGGCTCGAGCCTCCCTCCAGCCTGACACGCTTCCCTTGGAGGTACTGTTTTGCAGTAGCTCTGGTCCTTCCTGGAGGACCGTTTCCAGAAGGTGTTGATTGGGGACATCTGCTCAGCCTCGTATCCATTGTCCTGTGGGATCACACAGGGCTCAATACTGTCCCCTATGTTGTTTAACATCTACATGAAGCCATTGGGAGAGATCATCTGGGGTTATGGAGTTAGATGTCAACTCTATCACTCCTTTCCATCTACTGCTGTGGAGGCTGTTCATGTCCTTAAGCGGTGCTTGGCAGAGTGTTGACATGAAGACATTGTGAGGTCAGTCCTCCTAGAACTGGAGAAAGGAGAAAGTAGGTCCTCAGAGCTAGAGAGGAGATAAAGTAGACCCTCAGAACTGGAGGAGAAAGTAAGCCCTCAGAGCTGGAGAAGGGAAAATGTAAGTCCTCCCAGAACTGGAGAAAAGAGAAAGTAGGTCCTCAGAGCTAGAAAAGGGAGAAAGAAGATCCTCAGAGATAGGGAAGGGAGAATGTAGGTCTTCTCAGAGCTGGAGAAGGGAGAAAGTAGGTCCTCAGAGCTAGAGAAAGGAGAAAGTAGGTCTTCAGATTTAGAGAATGTAGGTCTTCTCAGACCTGGAGAAGGGAGAAAATAAGTCCTCTCAGGGGGAAAAAAGGTGATATGTGTATGAGGAGAAGAGAGAAAGGAAGGAAAGAGCCAAGTTGCCAGGGAGACATTGTGAAGTAGGCCTTCTCAGAGCTTGAGAAAGGAGAATGTAGGTGGGCAGCGTTCCCAACACCCAGGCACCACCAGGTATATACGCTAGTAAATAGGTATATTAAAATACCATTCTATGTTTTCTAGGTAGAGAAGTTTGTGGTTCAGCATGGATCGAAGAAGATAGTAGGGGGAAGGCCACAGATCCTTGGACACGATGGCTTTCTTGGACAACCCGACCATTATCCTGGCTCACATCCGGCAGTCGCACGTGACCAGCGATGACACTGGGATGTGCGAAATGGTCCTGATTGACCACGACGTTGACCTGGAGAAATTCCACCCTGCTTCGTCCAATGGGGAGAGCAGCTCAGATACGCAGGCCAACAACGGAGAGTCTCAGGGTTACGTTTACTCTCAGTCGGTTGATATTACCTCGAGTTGGGACTTTGGCATTAGAAGGCGATCCAACACAGGTGAGTAGATAACGTTGATTCATGGAGTGTACACTGATTGGATGTTTTTGAATACAATCCAATTGGGGCATAAAAATATCCTTTATGATGATTATCATCTCTTGTTTAGCTCCACATCCCAGTCTCCAATCTTGGCATTAATGAAGGTCATCAGTGCTTTGAGGAAAGTACCCACTTATTCAATTAAATGGTTATAATCTGAATTGATGTTAGCGAATATACAGTTGGTCACAGAGCATATGTGTATTTTGACAATGTCCAGATGTTATTACCTGTTCAGGAATACTACTAAACATTAGAAGGCTGTTTGTCATGTGATTGCATTAAACTTGGAACAAACTGATCACTGTTTAACCTGGATATTTCATGACTTATTGTTGAATCTGGATGTGTGGTCATAAATACTTTCCCTTTTCTAGGAGGGAGTGACATTGTTTGGCCAGTAATATCTTTTTAGGAGTCAGGTTTTTGAGTCTTCCTATCTATAGCCCAGGCCTGAAGCAGGGCTGACAATAGCTGAGACTCTGGAAGTTTCTCCTCCATAAGGTCTCTGTAGGCTGAAGTTGACTTTACAGAAGATAGCATCAACATCAGTACAGAGATTTTGGATTGCTCTGGTTTTTATGATAAGCTAGCATGTATACCCGGTGTTGCCCAGATGTCATTGAGACTGCTGTCCAGTTACTTTCTGCATTCTCCAGTTCTAATAAGGACTACTTTCTCCCTTCTCCAGCTCTGAGGTCTACTTTCTCCCTTCTCTAGCTCTAGGGAGGACTACTTTGAATTTTGCCCTGTTAACCGCCTTGAGTCGCCTACAGGCTGAGAAAGGCAGTATACAAATACAGTAAATAAATAAATACTTTCTCCCTTCTCCATCTCTTAGGTCTACTTTCTTCCTTCTCCAGCTCTAAGCACTACTTTCTCCCTTCTTCATCTCTTAGGTCTACTTTCATCCTTCTCCAGCACTGAGGACTACTTTTTTCCTCAGTGAGGCCTACTTTGTCTCTTCTCTATCTCTGATTTCTACTTTCTCCCTTCTCCAGATCTGAGAACTTCCATCTTTGAGAAGTTCTACTTTCTCCATTCTCCACCTCTGAAAAGGACTACTTTTTCCTTCATCTCTGAAAATGACTATTTTCTCCCTTTTCCACCTCTGAGAGGGCCATCATATAGATGATGGTAATGAGCTATCACTTTGTTTTATGGTACCCTGCTATCACTCAGGAGGAAAAGGTGACATGACACGAGTCTGCAACTCCTGAGTGAGATCCTATATCACCTTTTCTTCCCAGTGTTCTATTCCAAGACCCAAGCAAGAATGTATTGTTGCAGATATTTCACCCAGATGTTTGAGACTACAAAACCCATCACTCCACACCAGCCATTGATCAGGACCATGGGACTTGTGGACCAAAATAATCTAGTATGCCAGTAGTAGAGCGCTTTGAAGTACTTGAGCTTGATCCAGAAGCAAGATTTCTACTTTCACTGCAGCTTGGCCCCAATAAGAATCTCAGCTCTTGTTTTCTCTTCCAGTCTTGCTTACATTAGAGAAAGTAGAACTTCTCAGAGATGGAAGTTCTCAGATCTGGAGAAGGGAGAAAGTAGAAATCAGAGATGGAGAAGAGAAAAAGTAGGCCTCATAGATGGAGAAGGAAAATAGTAGTCCTTCTCAGAGATGGAGAAGGGTGAAAGTAGACCTAAGAGATGAAGAAGGGGGAAAGTAGTCCTCCTTTGAGCTAGAGAAGGGAGAAAGTAGACCTAAGAGATGGAGAAGGAAGAAAGTAGTCCTCCTTAGAGCTAGAGAAGGGAGAAAGTAGACCTCAGAGATGGAGAAGGGAGAAAATAGTTCTCAGAGCTGGAGAAGGGAGAAAGTAGGCCTTCTCAGAGCTGGATAAGACCTAAGAAAGTAGTCCTTAGAGCTGGAGAAGGGAGAAAGTAGACCTAAGAGATGAAGAAGGAAGAAAGTAGACCTAAGAGATGGAGAAGGAAGAAAGTAGTCCTCCTTAGAGCTAGAGAAGGGACAAAGTAGACCTCAGAGATGGAGAAGGGAGAAAATAGGTCTCAGAGCTGGAGAAGGGAGAAAGTAGGCCTTCCCAGAGCTGGATAAGACCTAAGAAAGTAGTCCTTAGAGCTGGAGAAGGGAGAAAGTAGACCTAAGAGATGAAGAAGGAAGAAAGTAGACCTCCTTAGAGCTAGAGAAGGGAGAAAGTAGACCTCAGAGATGGAGAAGGGAGAAAGTAGGTCTCAGAGCTGGAGAAGGTAGGCCTTCTCAGAGTTGAAGAATGTAGAAAGTAGTCCTTTTCAGAGATGGAGAAAGTTGTCCTTTTCAGAGCTGGAGAAGGGAGAAACATATTTCTCCTCTGTTATTATCATAGTTCCCTCCAATTGCAGAGGCAAAAATAATTGCGGGTCCCACCCCTTCCATAAAATTTTTATATTATATTCTATTTTATATTCTTATATGTTATTATTCTATTTAATGTATTGTCGAAGGCTTTCATGGCCAGAATCACTGGGTTGTTGTAGGTTTTTTCGGGCTATATGGCCATGTTCTAGAGGCATTTCTCCTGACGTTTCGCCAGTATCTATGGCAAGCATCCTCAGAGGTATTTAATATAATAATAAAATATAGAATAATAAAATAAATGCAATATAGGTAGGGGATTGTTCATAGTTTCTGGAAGGATGGGAGTTGTTCCAACGATGCCAAGAGAAGCCCTGGATTGCTGCTAAGCAGCAGGGAGATCTAAATGCTTGCTTTTGGGAAGTAATAGAACACCACCTAGAGCTCGGAAATATGTTTTGCTGAAGTTAGCACAGCATTTTAATATATATATATATATATATATATATATATATATATATATATATATGGAGAAATCAATATTTTAGGTTGGGGGAGTTGGAGGGTGGGACCCCAAGCTGCCGTGACAGCTGATCAGGGAAATGTTCTCTCTCGCAGCCTCGCAGTTTGCTGTAATTACGCACAAAGACTACAATCTGTAGGTTGGCACTGCCTTCCTGGAAATTGGCTTCTCCCGCTGCACAGAACAAAAGCGGATCACGTCAGGAACAATGCCAAGCAGGTCCTGTTGCTTGAGATACGAGAGCAATAATAATAATAATAGTACTTACCATTTATGCAGGTGACGATTATTCCTATTATTATTAGGAGCAGTGCATGGAACATTATGTTTAAAGCAAGGGATTAGGCATTACTTGTTACTTGAGCAATGCATTAGTAACTCATGTGATTTTGGTATACTTTTTCAAATAAACCATACTTTTTAAAATAGAAGAAATGACTCAAAATGGCTACCTTTGAAAGCATATTAGAACTAACAAATGCGTTCCTTTGTTAAAAACGAAAAATGTAACGTTGGTACTGGTCATTCTGTTACTTCACTAAAGGGCGACTTTTGTGCTCTCTTTACTCTCTTCCTGGTCAATTGTCATAGACCAGTATTTTCAGAATCTTCCAAGACATTCCACCAGTCAGCTTTCATTTCCAGCATCCCATTCTTTCAATCAGGAGATAAAGTGGGGTATAAATAAATCTATATAAATAAAAGTCAGCCTATGAATGTATGTTTTTCTGTCTGTCTGTTTCTGCCATGAATGCTGTTGCTAGGTGAAGTGGCCCTCTGTAATGTGACTGGGAAAGAAAGGTGACATGTGTCTGTGGGGAAAGGAGAAAGGCAGGAAAGAGCCACAAAGAGAGCCTGCCCACCAAAGTGTTGCCAAAGAGACATTGTAAGATAGGCCTTCTCAGAGATAGAGAAGGGAGAAAATGGAGCTGAAGAAGAGAGAAAGTAGATCCTCTCAGAGCTGGAGAAGAGAGAAAGTAGGCCCTCAGAGCTGGAGAAGGGAAAAAACCCATCCTCTCAGAGCTGGAGAAGGGAGAAAGTAGGTCCTCAGAGCTGGAGAAGGGAGAAAGTGTATCCTCAGAGCTGGAGAAGGGAGAATGTGGGCCCTCTGGACTAGAGATGGGAGAAAGTAGGCCCTCAAAGCTAGAGAAGGGAAAAAAACGATCATCTCAGAGCTGGAGAAGGAAGAAAATAGGTGCTCAGAGCTGGAGAAGGGAGAAAATGTATCCTCAGTGCTGGAGAAGGGACAAAGTAGGCCCTCGGACTAGAGATGGGAGAAAGTAGGTCCCCCTAGAGCTGAAGAAGGGAGAAAGTAGGCCCTCTCATAGCTGGAGAAGGAAGTAGGTTCCCTCAGAGCTGGAAAAGGGAGAAAGTGCATCCTCAGAGCTGGAGAAGGGAGAAAATGCCTCCTCGGAGTTGGAGGAGGGAGAAAGTAGGCCCCCAGAGCTGGAGAAGGGACAAAGTAGGCCCTCGGGACTAGAGATGGAAGAAAGCAGGTCCCCCTATAGCTGAAGAAGGGAGAAAGTAGGTCCTCTCAGAGCTGGGGAAAGAAGAAAGTAGGTCTTCTTGGAACTGGAAAAGGAAGAAAGTAGGTCCTCTCAGACCTAGAGAAGGAAGAAAGTAGGTCCTCTCAGACCCGGAGAAATAAAAGAGCAACAATCCAAATGACACTCAGGCAATGCCACGTATATATGCTAGTAGTAGTAGTAGTAGTAGTAGTAGTAGTATTCTCCCAACTGATCCTTACCTTCCAGTATAATGCATACATAACTGTGCTTCATGTTGTAATTAAAATATCCAAAAGGTCTACAACATTCACAGGCTGGTATCTCATTTTATAGTCTTTCAGCGAATGTCACTGAAGAATAGGATTCATCCCCTCAAAGTACTTACCTTAAGACATTTGATTTAGCATTTCAAAAGTAATCATATAATCCCTACTTGGTTCTGCACTTCAGTGAAAAGTACCTGAGCCAAAGTAAGTCTCCCATTATCTCTGCTCCTTGTTTCTTTGTGCCAAGAGTCTCTGGCTCTGAGCGGAAGCACAAAACCTTGAAAGACCCAACAGCTTAATCCCAGGCAGCTTTACTTTATCATAACTCTCACTTTATTTGGGCCAAGATGGTTTTGTTTCTTAGCAAGCATGTTCAGAGTTGCATTGAAATTCTGCTCACTTGGCCAGTCAGTCATATTTCAACAGAAAGGAAGAAACCATGAAAATAAACAAAACATGACTACCTGTATTAAAAACACCTCTAAAATCAGAACAGTAAATAAGGAACAAAACTCAAAAACAGGGAAATTCCAGACAATAAACAATCAGGGCCAGCTAATCACCGCCCAACAAAGGATTCCCCCAGGCAGGAAGCAGCCAAGCTTTGAATCTCCAAGGCCATACAATGCTAATCAAGGTGGACAGTGGCAACATTCACACTTCAGGTTCCGTGTTTAGCCTGCCACTTTTGGACTCTCGATTGCTGAGGTGTTTCTGCGAGTATCTCTGTAGATCTTAGAAAAGTATTTCTTCATTTAAGGCATTGGCGTGCTGAAGAGAATGCTTCTGGAACGTGGCCATACAGCCCGGAAAACACACAACAACAAAGTGATTCAGGCCCTGAAAGCCTTCGACAATACATATTTCTGGTTTGTTATAAGTTTTTCGGGCTGTATGGCCATGTTCCAGAAGCATTCTCTCCTGATGTTTTGCCTGCATCTACGGCAGGCATGCTCAGAGGTTGTGAGAACTCCAAACAAGAAACAATCAGGGACAGCTAATCACCTTAACAAAGGATTTCCCCAGGCAGTAAGAAGTCATACCTTGAAAACTGCTAGGCCATTCAGTGCTTATCAAAGTGGCCAGTGGCAACATTCACACCTACCTCCAACAGACAAGAGTTCTTTCCCCCACCTTGGACATTCCACAGATATATAAACGCCATTTTCCTAGTTTCCAACAGACCTCACAATCTCTGAGGATGCCTGGCATAGAAGCATTCTCTCCTGACGTTTCAGCCCCACCTATGAGGATACCTGCCATGGATGCAGGCGAAACCTCAGGAGAGAATGCTTCTGGAACATGGCCATACTGCTCAGAAAACTCACAACAACCCAGTGAATCCAGCCATGAAATCCTTCAATAATATGTATTTTTTTTGTCTCAACAAAACAAAAGAAAACCAACCACAGATCTTCCATAGCTGTTTCCTAGAAGCCAATATATTTTCACAGACGCCGTTTTTATTTTTTCACAAACTTCTCTTAAATTGACATTTTGGGGAAGTAGAAAATAGAAACCTGATAGGAGGAATTTGAGGCAGGAGGAAAGACTTGGCTTTCCCTGGGATTGATATTTCACCTATTTGAGCGTGTCATGTGTTTTGGACGTGAAGTCAAAAAAATATACGTAAAAGGAGAAATGATATTCATATTTTAAGATTTGACTAATGTCGCGGAGATACAAATCATTTATATTTTTTACTACCTATAAACCGTTTCAGCATACTGAAGGAAAAGCGATGCTAATTTATATCGCGTTGACATTTTGTAATTTTCACGATATTTTTTTTTTAGATAGAGGATTTTATATTTAAAACTTTAATAGTCTAGTCTGAGTTCATTTATCTTTAATTTTTGAAACGGGGAGAGTAATTCATAACAGTAATTTTATTCCTGTAATGTAATATTCACTCCAGTTCATTTGCGCATTAAAATTCCTTTAAGACCGTTATTAATGATTTATATAATGAAATGTCATATTAATCACAGAAGTTTTCACATTTTATTATTCTCTTCCATGTTAATACTATCTTTATGATCTCTATTAATGTTTTATATCCTCTAATTTCAATTATAAATCAAGAACATTTTCGTGTTTTTGTTGGTATTTGCTTTTCAGGGGTGCCAACTTTAAAATTTTATGACTTTTTCCCCCAACCTTCATGCGCAGCGTAAAGCATCTTTATTCATAGAGAGGTAGTTAATTATGTCTTTTGTTTATAGTAAACTTTCATTGACAAACTTATCGTTATCATATTTCTTCTGCCTTTTTCCCCTCCAACCCCCACCTTTCAGCTCAGAGACTCGAACGGCTACGGAAAGAGAGGCAAAATCAGATAAAATGCAAGAATGTGCAATGGAAAGAGAGAAATACGTCCTGTTCAGGTATTAATCCATGTATTTGTCATGATTGTCTGGCTTTGGCTTTGAAGCTGTTTTGTTTCGAACATAGTTCGTTTGTAAAAATGTCATGTCATGGAGTTGGAGGGAAGTGCTCATCTCAGACAACCCAAAAAAACCTTGATTTCTGGTGAGTCTTTTTGCAGAAACTAGCTCCCTAAGTTTCTGCAGAGAGAATATGAGAGGCATCAAACAAGATTCCTTGAAAAATACAGTAAACCAGTGTTTCTGGTTTGGAACGACTGGACGATGAGATGGACAATGTTTTTAATTAGGAGACACAAATGGCTTATGTTTTTATTTTGTTGGATTTTATACTATGTATTAATGTTTTAAATGTTTTATGATGTTCTTGGGCATCGAATCGTTGCCTCTGTAAACCGCCCTGAGTCGCCTGAGGGCTGAGAAAGGCGGTATACAAATATAGTAAATAAATAATAAACAAAATGTCTCAACCTTGAGGTCGGGATCCCTGGGGGGGGGGGGGGGTCTTGAGAGGGTTTTAGAGGGGTCACCAAAGACCATTGGAGTTCCAAAGACCATATTTCTGATGGTCTTTGGAACTCCCTTGGCAGAGGAGTTCTCTTCAATTTGGGAAACAGAGGGCAAATGGTCGCACCAAAAGCCCTCCTCTGCTGTGATTGGCTGGCCAAGGGGAGGGCTGTTTCTGAGACTCCATGTGGAGAGGGGAGAGCAGGCATGCTTGATGCATGGCAGGGTGGTGTGCATGTGCGGGGCAAGGAAGAGTGTGCAAGGCAAAATGGAGGATTGCACCAGTGAGCCACTGATCAGGGGGTCCCTGGTCAAGTGATCCCTGGTCAAAGTCATCCCTGTTCAAGTGGTCCCTGGTCAAAGTGATCCATGTTCAAGTGGTCCCTGGTCAAAGTGGTCCCTGGTCAGGTAGTCCCTGGTCTAGTGGTCCCTTGTCAAAAGTAGTCATGGTCAAGTTGATCCCTGTTCATGTAGTCCCTGATCAAAGTGATCCCTGGTCAAGTAGTCCATGGTTAAATGATCCCTGGTCAAAGTGATCCCTGATCTAAGTGGTCCCTGGTCAAGTAGTCCCTGGTCTAGTGGCCCCTTGTCAAAGTAGTCCTGGTCAAGTTGATCCCTGCTCATGTGGTCCCTGGTCAAAGTGGTGCCTGGTCAAGTAGTCCATGATTAAATGATCCCTTGTCAAAGTAGTCATGGTCAAGTTGATCCCTGTTCAAATGGTTCCTGATCAAAGTGGTGCCTGGTCAAGTAGTCCCTGGTCCAGTGGTCCCTTGTCAAAGTAGTTATGGTCAAGTTGATCCCTGTTCAAGTGGTCCCTGGTCAAAGTGGTCCCTGTTCAAGTAGTCCCTGGTCTAGTAGTCCCTTGTCAAAGTAGTCCTGGTCAAGTTGATCCCTGGAAAAGTGGTCCCTGGTCAAAAAAAAAGTTTGGGAATCACTGATTTAGAAAGTGCCAAGCAAAACTCCCAAGAGGGCCTTTGGGTCGAACCAATGCAACTTGATGTCATCGCTTAACACTATGGAATCATGGGAACTGTAGTTTTACAAGGTCTTGAGCCTTCTCTTCTGATGCTTTACCAAACGACAAGTCTGAAGATTCCATGTTTGACACCACTTTCACAGCATCAAGGCTATGGAGTCCTAAAGTCATCGTTTTGGTTAAGAACCATGTAAAACCACAACTCCCAGATTCGCATGGTAGTTAAAAGTGTTGTATTCATTCTAGGGTGGAGATCCACCTTTTGGCAAAACTTAACCCCTTTAGCAGGGCTTGGAATCATTACATTTGCACCAGAACAGGAAGGAAGCAATGATATACGAGAGGCGGAGGTTTGTTTTAGCTAATTAACGAAAACACCCATCGGCTTATATCTCAAAAACCGGGGGGAGGAATGAGGATGGATGAACGCAGCTCAGGACCTGTCGAGTTTGGGCCCATTAGCGCCGCTCTCTTTTCTGGGTGGGGTTTGCGCCGCATCTGCTCCAGGAGCCTGGGCTCCCCGCTCTCCATCAATCACCCTTGGCAGATCAGCATCCAAGCTGCCCGCCCTGGCTCCCTTTCTGCTCCCCGACTCGCACTGCCTGGATTGGTGCACGTCCCAAAGATTTACACGCCGCCCCTCCGGAGGATTGGAACTGCTGCCGAGGCAGATTGAGCGGGGACTTCCAGAGCGGATGTCGTGCCGAGGTGGGGGGCGGGCAGGCAGGCGGGTGGGCTCCGTTTGCTAAACGATGGAATTAAAAACTTGTCAAACTACCACTAAGTCGTGGCTTTGGCTGGATATTGAGATGGAGGACGCCCAGGTGCGGATAATGGGAAGGTGTGGGGAGGGAAGATACCCCAGAGATGTGGGCAAACTCCGCAGACAATTATCTCTTTTGATAACTCTGCTGCATATTCCTCGCTTTTGGCCAACTATTATGTTCATTTGGAAGACTATTTGCCCACGCCCAAATTTCATTTCCAATTAGGTTTTTGTGGTACTTTGTGGAGTTATTTCTTGGGGCCAAGCCTTCCCCCAGAGTCCTGGGTCTGCAATTTTCCTTGGCTGGAGCATGAGCAGTAAGCATTTCAATATGCAGCTCCGTTCCTTGGGATGCACTGGGGAGGCATTGGTACGGACGCAGAATCCTGGAATTCTTCTCTGTAGATTGCTCTAGCATCTGTTTGGGAGGAATCACTTTACCGAATGGAAATCTTGAACGGATCTGGGATTGATTGTAATAAAGGAAAAGAGGGAAAATGGCCTGTATGTTGAATATCCCTTATCTCAGCATTTCTCAACCTGGGGTTTGGGACCTCTGGGTGGGGGTCACAAGGGGGTGTCAGAGAGGTTGCCTAAGACCATCAGAAAACTCCACCACATTTGGGCATATTGCGTATTTGTGCCAAGTTTGGTCCACATCCATCATTGTTCGAGTCTACAGTGCTCTCTGGATGTAGGTGAACTACAACTCCCAAACTCAAGGTCAATGGCCACCAAACCCTTCCAGTATTTTCAGCTGGTCATAAGAGTTCTGTGTGCCAAGTTTGGTTCAGTTCCATCATTGGTGCAGTTCAGAATGTTCTTTGATTGTAGATGAACTATAAATCCCAGCAACCACAACTTCCAAATGACAAAGTCAATCCCTCCCCCAAATTCCACCGGTATTCAAACTTGGATGTATGGGGGTATTTTTTGCCAAATTTGGTCCAGTGAATGAAAATACATCCTGGATATCAGATATTTACACAACGATTCATAACAGTAGCAAAATTACAGTTATGAAGTAGCAATGAAAATAATGTTATGGTTAGGTGTCACCACAACATGAGTGACTGTATTAAGGGGTTGGAACCACAAGTGTTTTGGATTTCGGATTTTCAAATATCTGTGAAATGGGAAAAATCCAAGTATAATGATATGAATCAATGTCTCCCATCTTAGCATCTCTCTCCAGCTTCGTGTCTCTCTTAAGCACGGGTCCTCAAACTAAGGCCCAAGGTCCGGATGCGGCCCTCCAAGCTCATTTACCCATCCCTTGCTCAGGGTCAACCTAAGTCTGAAATTATTTGAAAGCACACAACAACAACAACAATCCTATCTCATCAGCCAAAAGCAGGCCCACGCTTCCCATTGAAATACCAATAAGTTTATATTTGTCAAAATTGTTATTCATTTTAATTATTGTATTGTTTTAAAGGGTATTTTTGCATTACAAATAAGTTATGTGCAGTGTGCATAGGAATTCGTTCGTGTTTTTTTCAAATTATAATCCGGCCCTCCAACAGTTTGAGGGACCGTGACCTGGTCCTCTGTTTAAAAAGTTTGTGAACCCCTTCTCTTAAGCGCACATCTTGCATGTTTGCTACTTGTGTTGTGTATGGGATAAAAACCTGGCTAGAGTCTGAAGATATAAGGGACCTGAAACCTGACCAGTTCTGGGGAGCTACAATTAAAGAGTGATATTGACAAGCTGAAAGGTGTCCGGAGAAGGGAGACAAAAGTGATCAATGGTCTGGTAACCATAAATCCCTATTTATTGTTCATTCGTTCATTCGTTTCTGACTCCTCGTGACCTCATGGACCAGCCCACGCCAGAGCTCCCTGTCGGCCGTCACCACCCCCATCTCCTTCAAGGTCAATCCAGTCACTTCAAGGATGCCATCCATCCATCTTGCCCTTAGTTTGCCCCTCTTTCTTTTTCCTTCCTTTTCCCCCAGCATAATTGTCTTCTCTAAGCTTTCCTTTCTTCTCATGATGCACCAAAGTACTTCATCTTGGCCTCTACTATCCTTCCCTCCAATGAGCAGTCCTATAAATCCCTATAAGGCAGTGTTTTTCAACTTTCCTAATACCATGACCCCTTAATAGAGTTCTCATGTTGTGGTGATCCCCAACCATAACATTATTTTCATTGCTATATGTCCATATTTGAATATTGGTGAGGTGGGGGGGGGGGTGATTTTGTCATTTGGGAGCTGTAGTTGCTGGGATTTCTAGTTCACCTACAATCAAAGAGCACTCTGAGCTCCACCAATGATGAAATTGAAACAAACTTGGCACACAGAACTCCCATGACCAACAGAAAATACTGGAAGAGTTTGGTGGGCATTGAACTTGTTTTTTGGAGTTGTCATTCACCTACATCCAGAGAGCACTGTGGACTTCTTATACTTCTTATAGCAGTGTTTCTCATCCTGGGGGTTGGGGCCCTGGGAGGGTCACGAGGGTCCAAAAGGATTACGAATCGGGGTTTGGTCAACTTTAGATTAAGTTTGGTTATTTTGGGTGCTGATTCGGAAAATTGCATTGGATAGACCACATTAGCTCTAGTTTCTGATACAGAACATATGCCATCCAGTAGTCGCCATCTGCTCACCCACAGAAAATCATATTTAATAATCTAGATCTGATGTGGTCTATCCAATGAAATTTTCTGAATAAGCACCCAAAATAACCCCAGGAACAGATATAAAAAACAAAGACACCAATAATTTTTTTTGGGGGGGGGAATTGGGCTGTGTTATTATCCATAGTAGTCACAGCGAAGCCATGGACAATATTTTATTGGTTATCCACGAACCACAAGTTGTAAACCACTGCTTTAAGATATTTGAAAGAATGCATTCATCTCAATTGCTCAGACTTCTCAAGCACCTCCTTCAACCGTTCCTCCTGTGTTTTGATCTCTGTACATCTGGAAACATTCTTCTTTTCTCGGTAGTGGAGGACCTGAGCACCCTCTTTGAGAAGAAGAACTTCAGATTAAGGCCCGCAAATGCCTCGAAGCCATCGATCCTCTCAGTCCGACTGGAGCAGTGTCCTCTCCAGCTGAACAACCCCTTCAACGAATATTCAAAATTCGATGGCAAGGTAGGCAAGATCATACAAAAACAGATATTTTTTAATGTTTTCCTTTCCAGTCCAAATACATTTCAGGCATTCAACAATACTTCTGGTGGTTTTGAGATCCCTTCGCGAAATACATTATGATGTTGGATGATGTAAGCGTCTTTTCAGATTTCAAGATGGAGTTTATTTTGAATTGTGATCCATAGGGATCAGGGCATTTTTGGAGAAGGTTACAATCATATGTCTTCCTCAACCCCCAGGTTATTTATTTATTTCTTTATTTACGACATTTATATGCCGCCCTTCTCACCCTGAGGGGGACTCAGAGCAGCTTACAATATATATATATACATAAAATATATTAAATTGTTAGCATAGTACAGTCTCAGTATTATATATTACTATATTGTACTATACCAATTATATTGTAATATTATTAGTAATATTACATGTAATATAAATACATAATTATAATATAATTAGTAGTATTATATCGCATTACATTATAATATTATAAATATTAAATGTATATACAATGTATTATATTAATTACTACACCATTATATTGTAATATTATTCATAATATTACATGTAATATAAAATATATAATGTCAAGCTTCTTTTCTTATTGTGTTGTTGAAGGCTTTCATGGCCAGAATCACTGTGAGTTTTCCGTGCTGTGTAGCCGTGTTCCAGAAGCATTCTCTCCTGACGTTTCACCCACATCTATGGCAGGCACCCTCAGAGGCTGCGAGGTCTGTTGGAAACTAGGACAGTGGGGTTTATATATTTGTGGAATGTCCAGAGTGGGATACAGAATTCTTGTCTGCTTGAGGCAGGTGGGAATGTTGCACTTGGCCACCTTGATTAGCATTGAATGGCCTTGCAGCTTCAAAGCACAGCTGCTTCCTGCCTGGGGGAATCCTTTGATGGGAGGTGTTAGCTGGCCCTGATTGTTTCCTGTCTGGAAACAGACAAGAGTTTTTTCTCCCACCCTGGACATTATTCCACAGATAGATAGATATTATTATAATTATTATATATATTATATTATATTTTGTGTGTGTGTGTGTGTGTGTATGTATATATATATCACAGATAGATAAATCCCACTTGCCTAGTTTCCAGCAGACCTCACAACCTCTGAGCATGCCTGCCATAGATGGGGGCGAAGCGTCAGGAGAGAATGCTTCTTTTGCTGAACTGATTCATTCCTTTGTTGCTCCACATCTTGTACATTCCACGAATCTGATGTTTTCCCATTTCAAGCCTCTCTCTACCCAAGGAAGGCAGACATTGGAAACGAATGGGTTACAAGCTGAATCCTGTCCCCTCTTCCTTTCTTTGTTTGCAAGCTTAAGTCTGACATTTGAGTTGTACTTTTGCTCCCAGAAAGGTAGAAGACATTTTCCTCTTTTCTCAAAGCACTGATAAGAGCT
This sequence comes from Anolis sagrei, assembly GCF_037176765.1. Taxonomy (NCBI): domain Eukaryota; kingdom Metazoa; phylum Chordata; class Lepidosauria; order Squamata; family Anolidae; genus Anolis; species Anolis sagrei. The sequence continues at coordinate 6,649,058 of NC_090031.1, read as the reverse complement.
TGGTTAAATTAGAAAACACTCGTGGAAGGGCTGAGGTCCTGTTGACTGGTATAGCTGCGCCAATATCAGTAGGTGGACAACACATTGACAAATGGAGTAAAAAGAGTGTAAGTGTGGTGGTGCGACGGCTGAGAAACCTTCTCATCTCATTAGGATTTCATTCAGGGCTCAATGTGCACAAAGGGGAAGGGTATTTTTGTTTCTCGAAATCTCATTGGCCGCTACATGGATGATGTTTTTTTTAACGAGGGGACCCTAATTTATATATTTTTATTGATTTTATTGATTCTGTAATGGTTTTATTATTTGATTGTTTTATTATATTAAAATGGTATTTTATGGTCTTGGTACCAACTGTAAACCGTCCCGAGTCACCTGCGGGCTCTGAAGGATTGTATATAAATATAGTAAATAAATATTGAAATACAGTTTTGATCAGGTAGGCCTTTTCCTCCAAATCAGAAGTAGGGATGCACCAATTCCCAGTCATCACAGTGTATGTGGACTAGCTTTGATTTGGCATTATGTTATATATAGAGAAAGGGGGAGGAAGGGAATGAATGAATGAATGAATGAGATTCATGGTGCATTTTGGCCCCGCTCACATCGAAACCAACACTTGAATGGCTCTTTTCAGCGTTATCAGGACTCTTGGGGTTTTTTTCAAAATGTAGGACAATTGTCTTTTTCTTTCTCCAACACGCCAAGAGATGTGTTTTCCCGCAAATATTCATAACTCTTTTCCCTGGGAAGAGTGTGTTCCTTATTTGCATAATTAACCGAGCCACTCAGGTCCCCTGGGAATCGGAGGCCTAATTGGGGAGAGATCGGGGAATCGATTAAGGGGGGCTTAGGGGGCTAATTAAGCAAGCTTTTTGAAAACCCGACTTAATTATGTATTTACTCCAGAGGCTGGGGTGACTCCTGAAATCCTCTCTTTCGAGCCTGAGCCCAAGCTTTGGTTCCTTTTCCTTTACTTAAAAACCGAACCATCATTGGGACGTTTCATCCTGGTGCCCAAAATGTTTTTCGGATCAGAGAATGGCAAGGGAACTTCATTCTGCCAACAAAGTTCTTGACCAACACAGAGGGGGAAATGTAAGGAAAATAATTGTCATCTGTTTGCATAGAGTATTTGCTCTTTCAAAATGCATGCACCAGCTTGATATTGACAACCTGGAATGATATTGACAAGCTGGAATTCTGTCCAATTCTGGGCACCACAATTGAAGGGAGATGTTGACAGAGGAGGGCGACTCAAATGATCAAGGCTCTGGAGAACAAGCCCTATGAGAAGCGGCTTAAAGAGCTGGGCATGTTTAGCCTGAAGAAGAGAAGGCTGAGAGGAGACACGATGAGGGCCATGTATAAATATGTGAGAGGAAGTCATAGGGAGGAGGGAGCAAGCTTGTTTTCTGGATGCCCTGGAGACTAGGACGCAATGGAACAATGGCTTCAAACTACAAGGAAGGAGATTCCATCTGAACATGAGGAAGAACTTCCTGACTGTGAGAGCCATTCAGCAGTGAAACTCTCTGCCCTGGAGTGTGGAGGCTCCTTCTTTGGAAGATTTTAAACAGAGGCTGGATGGCCATCAGTCGGGGGTGCTTTGGATGCAATTTTCCTGCTTCTTGGCAGGGGTTTGGATTGGGTGGCCCATGAGGTCTCTTCCAACTCTATGATTTTATGATTCTAAACCATAAAGGGCATCTTTGGGTGCCTCTACACTTGAACTTCCAGGGCTCAATGCCATGGGGTCCTGCGATTTGTAGTTTGATGAGGTGTCATTACTCTTTGTAGGAGAAGGCTACAGGCCTTGCAACTCCCAGAATTTGAAAGCATTGAGCCATGGTGGTCAAAGTGATGCCAAACTGCATTAATTTTACACTATAGACCAGGTATGGGCAAACCCAGGGACTGGATGCGGCCCTTTGCACTCTTTTATCAGGCCCTCTCTCCCACACACCATCCTGTCCTTCCTTCTTTCTCTCTTTCCTTCTACCTTTAAACCTTTAAAGCCCTAAACGGTTCTGGCCCAGACTACCTGTTCGAACGTATCTCCTGGTATGAACCATCATGAAACTTAATCTCCTCTGGAGAGGCCCTGCTTTCAACCCTCCCGACATCGCAAAAGCTATTGGTGAGGACAAGGGACAGGGCCTTCTCAGCAGTGGCCCCCCGTCTGTGGAACACTCTCTCCAGAGACATCAGAATGGCCTTTAGAAGGAAAATCAAGACCTGGCTTTGGGACCAAGAGTTCGATTAGTGAGCAGCAAGTGAAAGAAGTTTTTAACATTTGTGGCAATGATTTGACCTGGACTGGATTTTAGATTCCGATTTTAATAGGCGTGTGTTAATCAATTGTTTTAACTACTGTTTTAATGTCACTGCCTTGGTCCTTTCATTATTGGCTGCTACTTCCCAGCAGATGTCAGGTGGTGCAATACCAGCTAAACAGTATAATTTCTCCCAACAGTGTAGAACATAGACATCCTGTGGCAATGTGGCATGTCTCATTAAGAGGCACACCCACTGGTTTAGTGTGGTGAGATGTGTTCCACACTGGGCATGCGTATTCAGTAGCAAAGTAGCAAAGCACAAGGGCAGATGTCTTCATTGTATCTGGTTGTGATCCCCAAGTTGTGCCAGTCAGCTTCCGTATGATATTATATCTAGCCCTCACCTTTTGGTTGATATTCAAGCAGTGCTTCTTGTAAGTCAGAGCACGGTCCAGAGTTACTCCCAGGTATTTGGGTATGTTGCAATGCTCCAGTGGGATTCCTTCTCAGGTAATCCTCAGATGCTTTTTTTTCCTTAAGGTGAAAATCACATGTCTGTGTTTTAGATGGATTAGGAATTAGCTGGTTTTCCCTGTAATAGGCAGTAAGAGCACCTAAAGCTTCAGAGAGCTTCTGTTCAACCATTTCAAAGCTCCCTGCTTGGGCAATGATGGCACGATCATCAGCATAGATGAGAATCTCTGGCAGTGACTGATCATTTGTGTAAAAGTTAAACATGGATGGAGCAAGCACGCTCCCTTGAGGCAGGCCGTGCTTCTGTTTTTGCCATCTGGTTCTCTGGTCCCGGAACTCAACAAAAAAGCTCCTGTTTTGTATTAGATTTCCCATGAAGTGGGTGAGATGGTAGTCCTTTGTGATATTATAAAATTTTATAATCTACTAGCCATCCCCGCCACACGTTTCTGTGTCCCAGTCTGTGTATATGTGTTTTGTATGTGTATATGTGTATATGTGTGTTTGCGTGTATATATGCAGTTTTGTGCATGTATTGTAATTTGGGGGGGGGGGGTTGGCTTTTTAAATATTCTCTGCTGTGTTTTTCAGTGTTTTGATGAGTCATGGTCACTTGTTGACCTGATAGGCGTATTGTGTCCAAATTTGGTGTCAATTCATCCAGTGGTTTTTGAGTTATGTTAATCCCACAAACGAACATTACATTTTTATTTACATAGATTAATAGAGATCTAAGGGCCATGGTGGCACAGCAGGTTAAACCGCTAAGCTTCAGAACTTGCTGATTGGAAAGTTGGCAGTTCAAATCCACAACGGGGTGAGCTCTCGCTGTTAGCCCCAGGTTCCGCCAACCTAGCAGTTCGAAAACATGCAAATGTGAGTAGATAAATAGGTACTGCTTTGGTGGGAAGGTAACGGCACTCCATGCAGTCATGCCAGCCACATAACCTTGGAGGTATCTACGGACAACGCCGGCTCTTCGGCTAAGAAATGGAGATGAGCACCACTTCCCAGAGCCTGACACAACTAGACTTCATGTCATGGGAAACCTTTACCTTTAAATCCCTTACAGCAGAGATGACAAACTTGTCCATGTTTGTGTGAATGGGACAGGTAAACACAAATCAAGGTTAGAAAGACCATTTGGTGGGCTTCTTCTTCATAGGGCCCCCATTCTGTAGAATCGTGTCACCTTTACCTTTACCTATTAATTGAGATCCGTCAACAAGAAATGCTATGAATTGAACCCAAGACGTCCATATCCTCAATTGTATATTCCTCCCCAAAACCAAGTCAATATGACTAACTCTGGACCTGTCCAACTATAGTCTCCAAGGTTTCGGTGCTTTTTTGGAGCTGACCAACAATGTCTGTGTTTACTACTATTCCCAGTCTTTTTAACAGTAACCATGATTTACCGTTTTGATAGGTTTTAGTTGTTTGCGATTTTGAAAAACAACATTTCCATTGTATTCCTGTCATTCCTTTTTTGGTTGCTTACCGCCCTGAGCGGCTGAGAAATCTGAAAAATCAATGGAAAATAAACCTAACCGAGAAAGAATGCGTTTGCGGATTGATTCGAAAGACAGTATCGCAATGGGGTAAAAAAAAGAAAAAAGAAAAAAGGAGATGATTCTGAGATATAATGTCCATTTACCTTAAAAACAAAACACACAAAACTCAGCAATTTCTTTGTTACCAATGAGGCTATTGGGGGGGGGGGGGGGATAATTCATGAGTACTAATTGCTTGGCTGTTAATTTTCATAAGTGTTGATAGAAGCAGTTCCTTAAATTAAACTTTGTTTAAAACGTACCAAGGGAAATATTCCACAATGTCGGGCCTGAAGTGAAAATTAATATGAATGCCGTGGCAATTAACACGTACTGGTTAATAGCTTTTAGCAGCATTTTGGGATGATAGACCTTAAATACATTTTTCGCATGCTGCTCTTGTACCAGTTGCGTCCCAGTTATATGTCTGGATAATTATGAACAAATGTTTTTTTCACAATTGTGGATATTAAATGGCTTTACTTTGAGAGAGAGAGGGAGAGAGAGAGAAAGAGAGGGAAACAATCTGCACCAGATAAAGCATGGAAAACACACGGCAGTGTAGCTGATTTAAAATTATGTCTGAGATGTTAATTAGAGATTTAAAAGCCAGCATGCCAAATTGGAAGGTTTGGATTTAATTTCATGTAACAAAAGTATTTCAACCCCAAGTACGTATATCAGAATTATTTTGTATTTTTATTTTTGTGTATATCTTGGTATAATTTTTAAGATCAAGTCAGGGGGTGCTGTGGGTTTTAACTATGAATATGTTTAAATGGATTTTAACTGTGAATTTTAAAATGCTGTTTATATTTACTTTTATTTTAATGTTTGCATATTTATATACTAGCGTTGCTGTGGCCCAGTCTGGCTAAATGGAAAAGAAAGAAAAGAAAAACAGCGGGTTTTTAATATATTTAATTTCACAATGCTTGTGGGTATACAATATTTGTTCTTGTTCCATTGTCTGTGCAGATATAGAGATTGTCTGGTTTGCCTACTCTAGAACACACAACATATAATTGTCCAAGTGAGAAGCAATCCGTATCTGTAACCCAGTTCAATGTGGATCAAATACAACTGTGTGGAAGGGGAAAAGAAAGACATAGAGCGCCCAAAGGAGCCCCAGTGATCTGATATGCAGGATGAGTTTTCATTCACTGGACCAAATTTGGCACAAATACCCAATATTCTCAAATTTGACTACTGGTGGGGTTGAGGGGGGATTGATTTTGTCATTTGGGAGTTGTAGTTGCTGGGATTTATAATTCACCTACAATCACAGAGCATTCCGAACTCCACCAATGATGGAATTGAACCAAACTTGGCACACAGAACTCTCATGACCAACAGAAAATACTGGAAGGGTCTGGTGGGTATTGGCCTTGAGCTTTGGAGTTGTAGTTCACCTACCTCCAAAAAGCACTATGGACTCAAACAATGACCAGACTTGGCATAAACACTCAATATGCCCAAATGTGAACACTGGTGAAGTTTCGGGAAAATAGACCTTGACATTTGGGAATTGTGGTTGCTGGGATGTATAGTTAACCTACAATCAAAGAACACTCCAACCCACAATGGATCTGTGCCAAACTTGGCACACTACCTACATGGCCAACATTAAATACTGGTGAGGTTGGGGGGGGGGGCTGTTTTTGACTTCTGGGAGTTGTAGTTCACCGATACCAAAAAGGAAGAGAAAGACTGTCATAGAGATCTTCAGCCTTGTCTGCCAAAAGGTTTCCTAAGACCATCAGAAATATGTGTTTTCTGGTGGTGTTTGGCGACCCCTCTGAAACCCCCCTGGTGATACCCCATAGGTCCCAACCCCCAGGTTGAATAACACTGGTCTAGTTCAACCCTTCTATCATATAGCTAAAGCATCCCTTAGGATTTCCATCCAGCGTCTGCTGAAAAGACCTCCAAAGAAGTTGAGTCCATCACCATCCAAGGTGTTGAGTTCCACCACCAAGAGTCAAGAGTTCCTTCCTAACATTTAGGTGGAATCTCATATAATTTGAATGCATTGGTTCATGTTCTAGTCTCTTATCAATCAATTCAATGGTTCAACTATAGTCAGGCCAAAGAATTTAGGCTGTAATGTGTGAAGAAACCATAATCTCTGTTCAGACCTTTGCTGATGAATTGGAATTAGTGAATATAGTCAGTCCTCCACATTTGCTGGGATTGGGAACACAAGACTCCAATGAAAATGGAAAACTGAATAAATAATCTGATGATACACC